>NC_138028.1:92210134-92549086 GCF_964106645.2 Podarcis pityusensis
GTCAGGAGGACATGAATTATGGGCTTTCGGAGCAAAGAGACCAGCAGATAAATGGCTCCAGTGACATACCTGTCTGCCCTCTTGATTAATTTGTTCTTAATATTACTAATTTTCTTCAAGCTTAAGCAGGCTTCCTGACTGTTAATATCACCAGTGGTACCAATAGGTATAATTCTCCGCTCTGACTGGACTGTCATAGCCGTCACAAAGGAAAGGGAAGTACAATGTGCCAGAAGGGAATGCTGGGAATAGGATATGCCAGCTTTCCTACTGCCCACCTCACCTTGGTGGAAGTTTTCCTTCCAGGGCTGGATAAGACCTTTAGAGGCCCTATGCACTGAAAAGATTATGGTGTGTTGTCTCTTCGTGAAGACCCAGGTCACCGAGCCTGAGCTTCCACAGCTGCCAGCCGCCATGAGCTGGAGAGGAAATGCCTCCCTGTCTCTTACTGTGGCATTAACATATAAACCAGAGCACATGAAGGTGGTAACTATCTGCTGAGTTCCCCTCTCCCTTACCCTCCAGCCCAGAAGCTACAGTGTGTGGACAGTTAGCAAATGTTCACTCTGTACGGTATTCTCATTTTGCTTGTGATCACCAGTTTGTTTGTTTTTAAACTTTTATTGATAAATGCAATACAGTAGTACCTCGGGTTACATACGCTTCAGGTTACATACTCCACTAACCCAGAAAATAGTGCTTCAGGTTAAGAACTTTGCTTCAGGATGAGAACAGAAATTGTGCTCCGGCGGCGCGGCGGCAGCAGGAGGCCCCATTAGCTAAAATGGTGCTTCAGGTTAAGAACAGTTTCAGGTTAAGAACAGACCTCCGGAACGAATTAAGTACTTAACCTGAGGTACCACTGTACTTACAAACACAAACCAGAACACTAAACAAACTTATTATACATAGATACATACACCTCTCAACTTAGATTACAAAAAAAGAAAACAAACATATAAAGTAAACATAAATTTTGACTTCCCACCACCTATATGTGGCTTCCTTTGTTTCTTTTCTTCTTTTCGCTGTGTTATCAGTATCATTTTTGACTATCTCATCTTATACCCATTTCTTCTTAATTTTTTACTCTATAAGTTTCATTCATTGCATATTGATATATTAATACCAGAACAATGTTTTTTGATGTATTCCTTCACGCAAGTCCACTCCTCTATCAGTTTTGGGTCTGATTGGCCTCTCACCACTGCTGTAAGTCTTGCTGATTCTATATATTCACAAAATTTTATTTGCCATTCTCTTATTGAGGGAGTTTTTTCTCCCTTCCAATTTTTTGCTATAATCGTTTTGGCCGCAGCGGCTGCATATAAGAAAACTTTTTTCCTAGCGGCAGGAATGCCAGTTGATATAATTCCCAAGAGGTACGCCTCTGGTTTGTTTTTTTTAACATGATATTTTAAGCATTTTTTTTAAGTTCCTCTTGAATGTGTGATCACCAGTTTCAACATATGTTTGGAGGAAATGAATAAGTGATGTGACTGCAAGGAAGTCCAGGATAAATTTACAACAGCTTTAGCATCAGAAAAAACTGGTGTTTAGTGCAGTCTACAAAGGAGAGCTGGGAGGAGCGTTTTGGAACTAGAGTGCCTTGTGCAGAAAAGAGTTCAAGCTTCAAGTCCATATCTGTACATTATCTTTCCTACCGTCCCAATTTGTCCTAACATTTCCCCTTGAGCAAATGATAGGCAATAAGCGGACACCCTCCTATTTAATCATGAGTGCTTACATCCTGCGGGTATCTTTATGGCCACTGTCTTAATCTAAAATGGGTTTTAGGTGGTGAGTTGGCAAAGCATACCATACAGAGAACAAAAACTGAGCAGTAACGGAAAGATTTTATCTGCAGAAGTACCTTTGTCATAAAGCTCCATAAAATAAATTTTTTTTTCAATGGATCCCTGGGGGCTTACAGAATAAATATCCAGGGATTCACATAGTGGTGAAAGTCGATAAAATGTTTGAGGCCAATGAACTATGGAGAAGTTATGGATGGCAATGCACGGATGGAGACTTCTACAAATCTCTCTGTGGAGGGATGCTGACAAAATGAAGATGCAGCACATGTAGTAGTAGGGGTATTTTTGTCCCTGTGATGGCTGCGTTGCCTGTTTTTTAAAGTGATATTTTGCCATACTCTGTGTGTGGTGGGGGGGAGGGGGAATCACCTCAAGGGTGTTCTATAGAAAAGACTAAGTAAATTCCTCAGTGCTGCTCATATTATCAGATGATAGACCCATCACAATTATCTCTTGAATCATTGTTAAAAGCAGTATGAATGTGAGAGTTGACTATGGGGGCTCCTCCAGACCTTTTTATTGGTTGGCTTGCACAAGTCTTTTGAGGAGTTTAAACTATGTCTGGTCTTGAGGATTCATTGTGATTTATTTGCAGGAGGAGATTATACAACAATGAGCAATCAACCAGATTTGCTTGTGGGGTTTTTATACATCCCATCATTTGTTTGTTTGTTCTACACTCTTCGGGGTGCGGGTGGCGCTGTGGGTAAAACCTCAGTGCCTAGGACTTGCTGATCGTATGGTCAGCGGTTCGAATCCCCACGGCGGGGTGAGCTTGCTGAGATAAGATGGCGCCCGGCACACTTCCCCTGGGCCGATGGACGCCTGTGCCGATAGAAAAAGCTTGAGCTCTCTTTGCAGCTCTTAGCAGAGTCCCGCAGCGGCAGAAAATGTTACCTTGTGTGTGGATAATAAATCAGACTGAACACAGGCTTCTTGCTAATCTCTAACAGCCTTTAATGAGTAGAAAAACATCATAAATCAGTCCCGGCGAGAGAGCAGGCATCCTTTCGTCTCTCAGCCAAAAACGAAAGTAACTCACACACAAAGAAAGATTCCCGTATGTGAACCAAACCACGCCTCAGAATGTGAGACGTCACACAGAACTGTTTAACCCTGTAAGTTCTGATTCTCCTCACACCCCCTCCCCATCCTGAGGGAAAACTGTGAGTACAACTCACCCCAAACACAACCCTTCACAGAACTCCCCATGTTGCTGGAAGGTCAAGGGTTTAGTAAACCCATCAGCTAGGTTCTCCCGGCTCGTACAATACTTGAGCTGTATCCAACCTGCCTGGACACTCTGACATACATTCTGGAAACGTATGTCCAAATGCTTGGTTCTGGACTTGAACTGTCCAGATTCTGCCAACCTAAGACAAGGTTGATTGTCTCCCCAAACAGTTATGGGCAAGCAACAATCCCCACAGATCTCTTGGATCAAGCACCGGTAGAAGTCCAACTCCCTGCACAAATCCGACAACGCACTGAACTCAGCCTCAGTGGAAGAAAGTGCAATAAGACTTTGCTTCCGGGACTTCCACCCAACCAGGGATTCACTGAACTTTACCACCAGCCCAGACACAGACTTCCTGTCCCCAAGAGATGCCCAATCGCTGTCACTCCAGCACGTAAGCCGTGTGTCACCTTCAGCTGACAACGTGAGGCAAGACTCTTTGGTATCCTGCAAATACCTCAACACTCTCTTGATGCCTTGCCAGGCATTCACACTGGGCTTTATAGCCTCCCTGCTGAGCAGATTCACAGCAAACGCTATGTCTGGTCTGCTCCACTGAGAGAGATACAACAGACTCCCTAGTGCTGACTGAAACACCTCAGGGTTTTGGAACTCAGAACGCTCCCCAAGCTGACTGTCCTTCACGAAGTTGGTCTCCATGGGCGTTCTGACCCCTGCACAGTCAGCCATCCGGAACTTCTCAAGCAACTGCTCAATCTTGCCTTTCTGACTGAGCAAGAAACTCCCGTTCTCAGACCTGTCTATCCTAATGCCTAGATAAACCTGAACGGGACCAAGATTTTTGAGCTTAAACTTCTTACCAAGCTCTTTGGCAAAACCTTGCACCTGTCTACCTGTCTGTGCCACGTACAGAATATCATCTATGAACACCAGAATTGCTTCCTGTGTCTCTCCTGACCCCTTCAGGTACAGGCAACTGTCTGCAAAACTCTTCCGGAAACCTAAGCTTTCCAGAGCTTCATTCAGGCACATGTTCCAATTTCTGGCTGACTGTTTCAAACCATAAATTGACTTGTGTAGCTTCCACACAACACCTGGCTCATTGCCCTCAAATCCTGGAGGAGGTAGCGTGTACAGATCCTCCTTCAGATCCGAGTTCAAATAAGCCACATCCACATCAAAGTGGTGCACTTGGTGCCCTCTTTGAGCAGCTACTGCTAAAAGCATGTGCAGAGTCTCATTCCGGGATGTAGGAGCATACACTTCGGTGTAATGCAGCCCCCTTCTCTGCGTGAACCCTCTGGCTACAAGCCTCGCCTTGTATTGTGGTTCTCCAGACGCTGTGGGCTTAATCCTGTAAACCCAACGACAGCTCACTGCCTGCTTGCCCTCTGGCAGCTCCGTGGTGGAGAACACACCTAAGGACCTCATTGAGTTCAACTCCTTTCCCATTGCCTCTTGCCACTTCCTGGCTTCTGCTTCAGGCAACTGTTGAACCTCCTCAAAACTCTCAGGTTCGCACTGCGCTAAACCAACCCACACGCTGGTGACCTCAAACCTCTCAGGTGGTACTCCCTTTGTAGTGCGTGTGGAACGTCTGAGCACTGTCTCAGGTGCTCCCTCTGACCCACTGGGGCCAGCAAGTGTGTCCTTGTTATCAGAAGACTCCCCCTCTGACTTACTGCGTCTTCTGGCCTTCTGCACTTGACTAACGGGAGACGAAGGCTCACTTTTGGGCTCTCTTTTAACAACCTGTGGAGATGCCCCTCCCTGTTCTTGACCCTGGTCAGAGACCTGATTCTCATCAACAGGTTCAGCTTCTAACTCTCCCTCCTCAGCAGAATCAGACAGACTCTTTGAGAGAACGTCAGGATTCGCATGGATCCTTGACCACCCACTCTGCTCACAGAACTCAGCACTTCTGCTGACTAGAATCCTGGATTGATCGCCTTCTGGATAGGCAAACCTCCACCCTTTTGTCCCTTGCTCGTACCCACAAAAGATCATTTTCCGGGACCTTGGGTCACCTTTCTTGCGTTGAGCCTTTGGCACAAGCACCCAAGCTTCGCAACCAAACACACGGAAGAAATGCACCTTGGGCTTCTTGCCGTGCAGCAGAAAATAGGGCATGTCCCCTATAACAGAGCTATAGGACCTGTTCAACGTGAAGCTGGCAGCTTTCCAAGCTTCGGCCCAAAAGCGCTGAGGCAAACCAGCGTCAAACAGTAGAGCATCAGCTGCCTCTGCTAGCGTTCTGTTCCGGCGCTCCGCTCCACCATTCTCCTGAGGAGAAAAAACAACCGCCAACCTGTGATTTATTCCCTTCTGGCGGAAGAAACTCTGCAGAGCAGACCCAGTGAACTCTCCGCCTCGGTCGCTCTGAAAGCTCTGCACCTTGGTGGAAAACTGTAGTTCCACCGCCGCAACCCAGTCTTTGATCAGTTGCGCCGCCTCGCTTTTCTGTTTCAGTGAGAAGATCCAGCCGTTCCTCGAAAAATCATCTGTCAGCGTGAGCGCATACCTGGCTCCGCCCAGACTTGGCACTGGCATGGGTCCACAAAGGTCTGTATGCACTAGCTCAAAAGGCCTTGTGGTTACCCTCTCCGATCTGGGATAACTGCACCTTTTTATCTTTGCCCTCTTGCATGCCCTACAATCCAAGAATTTATCACATGCTTTCATCTTGCAACCTTCAGTGCATTCTGGCAACTTCTGGATATATTTCCAACAGCTATGTGACATTCTCCTGTGCCACAAATGAGCACACAAATCATGTGTGGGAACGTTAGCACACTGCGCCTGTGCTGTCTCAGCGTTCCCCTTACCCTCCAGAGGTGTCTCCAGAACAAAGAGGTTGTTCTGGCATGCAACATTGACCAGTTGTTTCCCACCCCTGGAAATAGAACAGACATCATTTTCAAAGCAAACCTTATAACCCTCCTTTACAAGAGCAGATACAGATAAAAGACAACACTTCATTCCTGGCACAACGTAGACTTCCAGCTCTGCCTGTAAAAAAGAAACAAACACATTGCCAACAGTGGTTAATTGTCTCTGTGAGCCATCAGCAAGAGTGACTGTTTTCCCAGTTGAAACAGCCCTGCAGTTCCACATTTCGCCACAAGATGGCATCAGGTGATTGCTGGCTCCTGAGTCGATGACCCAACGCAGCATGCTGCCCTCACTGGAGTTGTCCTTCAACGTTGCCATGGAGGCAGCTAGGTGATAAGAAGAACCATCCTTCTCACTTCCTCTGTCACGTCCTCCCTTTGCATTCCCATGCTGGCCTCCTCTCCTAGACTGGCTGCCATGGAAACCTGGCTGGCTGCCACGAGGACTTGGCTGACTGCCATGGGAAGTGACCTTGGAGACATCCTGCCCGGCCTCTCTGGCTTTCCTCGGACAGGACTGACGCAGGTGGTCAACAGACCCACAGACAAAACAACGACGAGTGGGAAAAGCCTGATCTGTGCCTTCTGGCTTGCCCCCCCCCCCCCCGCTACCGACAGGGCACCCTGAACCAGCTTGGCCCTCTCTGAGACGGCGTTCTTCCTCGTCACACAAACAACCAGTCATATACTGGAGTGTAAGATCCGCTGGATTCATAGATTCCAAAGTTAGACACAAATTGTCATAACTTTTGTCCAGAGAGCTGAGCAGAATATAAACTTTCAATTCCTCAGTAAAGTTGACTTGCAACAGTCTCAGGCTGTTGAAAACAGAGAGCATCTTAGTCACATGCTGTCTGATGCTATCACCAGGACGCAGCTTCAGCTCAAACAAGCTTCTGGTGGTGTGGATCTTTGCCCCAGCTGTGGTCCTGTGGTGCACTCTCTCTAGTGCCAGGTAGACCTCCTGGACCCTCCACCAAAGGTAGCTGTGAGCCCTCCAAACTGAGCACTATAGCCCCTAGGGCTTTCTGGTCTTTCCTCTGTGAGGCATGGGCAGCTGCAACAACTGCTGCTGCAGCTCCAGCTGGAGCTTGCTGTGGGGGCCCTTGGGTCGCCTCCCACAGACCCTTGGCTACCAGCCAGGCCTTCAGCTTCCTAGACCACTCTTCCCAGTTGCTCCCATTCAATTTTTCAAAGGGGACTGAGTATGACTCCTGTCCATCTGCCACCTTCTCCCCCGGGGCTGAGCCTACTCACGTAACCAGCAGCTCCTCTTGGCACCCGGTCCTGAAGATAAGATCCTCCCCAGCAAGCTTCGCTGCCTCAAACGTTAGGCAGGAGCTCCAGCTGGCTTCCCCCCCACACACAGGAACGACGTGGCAGCAGCTTCCAAAGCTTGGCTAGCTTCCATAACCTGCTGAGATAAGATGGCGCCTGGCACACTTCCCCTGGGCCGATGGACGCCTGTGCCAATAGAAAAAGCTTGAGCTCTCTTTGCAGCTCTTAGCAGAGTCCCGCAGCGGCAGAAAATGTTACCTTGTGTGTGGATAATAAATCAGACTGAACACAGGCTTCTTGCTAATCTCTAACAGCCTTTAATGAGTAGAAAAACATCATAAATCAGTCCCGGCGAGAGAGCAGGCATCCTTTCGTCTCTCAGCCAAAAACGAAAGTAACTCACACACAAAGAAAGATTCCCGTATGTGAACCAAACCACGCCTCAGAATGTGAGACGTCACACAGAACTGTTTAACCCTGTAAGTTCTGATTCTCCTCACAGAGCTCCCGTCCTTCGGTCCCAGCTCCTGCCCACCTAGCAGTTCGAAAGCACCCCTAAGTGCAAGTAGATAAATAGGTACCGCTTTATAGCGGGAAGGTAAACGGTGTTTCCGTGTGCGGCACTGGTGCTGGCTTGCCAGAGCAGCTTCGTCACGCTGGCCACGTGACCCGGAAGTGTCTTCGGACGGCGACAGCTCCCGGCCTCTTGAGTGAGATGAGCGCACAACCCTAGAGTCGGTCACGACTGGCCCGTACGGGCAGGGGTACCTTTACCTTTACCTACACTCTTCAATGCATTTCCCCTTTACTTTCCTTACTGCTAAAAGACCGTGTGTGCATGTGTTGTGTTGTGCCAGAGAAACAGAGCACTTCAAGTAATTCTATATTTCCACTATGTGTTTCAACGTCAAGAAATAAATTGCCACTTTAACCATAGCAAAACCATGCCACATAGAGGTGGGTGGAGCACATAGTTCCTTAGAGGTGCCCAGTGGTAACATGTGAGTGTGGCCAGAAAATGTACAACTTGTGAGTGCTCAGTTGTGCAAAGAATTCCACTATAGGTAATGCCAGCTTCCAGGGGATTTTGAGTTTGAAGACATTATTCTTAAATTGGGTAGTCACTAGTCCACAATTATATTCACTGCCTTGATCTTATGCATGCTTAGGAGCAAGTCCCATTGCGCCCAGTGGGGTCAGTGTTCATAGGTTTACAGCCTGAGTTGTTTTGTGGTCTGAACGAAAGCAGTGTCCTTGCCCTTCCTTACTGCTTTATCCCCAGCAGCTGGAATTCAATGCCCTGTTGAACCCAGAGGTTGTGTTCATATTTTACAGGCCATTCCTCTTGTCCCAGGGTAGGGGAAAGAGACTATATTCTTGCTCTCTTGTTAACTTCCTGTTGGCAACTTTCTCCTATGGTAGTGGGGTGAGGGGAGAGCTGGTTTTGAAAATGCATCCACAACAACAGGGGAATAATGCATAATGTGCTAAAAGCCCTGCATGACCAGGAAAAAGAAGAAACTAAGAAGTTGCTTTCATTTACATGGCTTTGTTCCTCACAAAGGCCATTTGGACACAGAATGTGATTTTGATCTGGCTTCATGATATTTGATACAACCTCCATGTTGTTGATCTGCTGAATGAGCAAGCCTTGCATTAGCATTCTCCTGCACAGCTACACAAGGTCAGCAGTGATGATCTGCCAGCAATCCAATTTTCACCACGGCCCAACGCAATTAAAATCTATTACTATATATTGTATATTATAACTCCATGCATATAGATTCACAAGTCAATGGTGCTGGATAAAGTAATGCATAGAAGCACTAATTCAGGACCATTCTGCTTGGATTTTAAAGTGAAATTAATTTGTCATCCCTAGATGACTTGTCCAATATGTCACCAAAATGCCAAATTTGAGTGTTACAGTTGTAAATTGAATGCTTTTAATGGACTAGTCTTCACTTACAGAGCTGTGGAAAATAGGAAAGTCTAGACAAGGCAGGCTCCTGGGAGACATAGGTTAGTAAAATAATTGTCATGCAAGGTGGCTTGTTTCCTGAAGTGGGGTAATAGTAAAAAAATGAAAGGAGAGATTCTGCCAGGTTAAGAATTGAATTCCTTTGAGATTTTGATTCAATCTCAACTTTAGGAACATCCAAACTGGTGAGTTGAAGATGTGGATTGAGTCAATCAGTGCAGACTTTGGCACAGGCTGACATCATAACAGTGCATTTGTTATGGTAAGCAGCAAGGGCACAAGGTATGTAGGACAAGCCAGAAGACCTTTAGCAACATTTACTGGTGTACAGTAAAGAGTAAAATTCATACCGATGCTTTGGAACATCCACAGACTTCACATTTTGCAGAATGTAAACCTACTGCTGAGGTGCTTATTTATTTACTTATCTATAGAACAGACACACATGCCTCTGTATAAAGGGCAAGATCCAAGTCGAACATTAGAGATACGTTAGACATTTTGGATTTTCACACTGAGTCTTAATGGACTCAACAGCAAACTTGGATTATCTATGTTGCTTTAACATCTGTTTATGATAATTAAGGATTAGTCACATGAGAAAGCATACTCACGGCTACAATAGATTATGTTTAATGAAAGTGGTATTTATTCTCTTTCTCTCTGGGAGGCATTCTTAGAGCTTTCCTGATGTTCTTAGAGTTCATTACGGTATTGTTTTCATATTTTGGGTCTTTTTATTATGTATTTTTATCTGAAGCTAGAGCCACATCACCTCATTGCCACCAATCCACACCAAGTCAGCCCTCTCCACTGCTGCCTCACCTTTTCCAGCTTGCCTTGTTTATTATTATTATTATTATTATTATTATTATTATTATTAATTTAATAATTACATTTAGATCACACCTTCCCTCCAAGGAGCCCAAGGTGGCACACAAATAATGGTTCTCCCCTGTGATGTTAATTAGGCTGAGAGACAGTGATTAGTTGGATGTTACCCAGTGGGGATTTGAACGCTGGTCTCCAGTCTGGCACTCTTAACAAGTACACCACATTATTGAAGGGGACTGCTGTCCAGGAAGTCTCTCAGCAACCCTAGGCATTACTGTATGCCATCACAAGCAAGCATAGCCATAGCCAGTTGGCACTGGGAAGCAGTATCAGTGGATACTGCTGCTCACGCTTGAGGAAACCTTTGGAGCTCCATTCCTCATAGTCCTTAAGCCTGAAAGTTAGGCTACTTGCAAAGCTTCTTCCCTCAATAAGGTTTGAATTTGGAAAGATGCAGGCAGAACTAGTGGCTGGGAGGAGTGGTAGCAGAGAATTGAGCACCTATGAGCCAAACTTCTGAGGGAAATAGGACTGATTCAGAGGGGGCTCAGACTGGTGAAATTCCCTTTCCAAGTCTTCCCCTCATTTCTAGATTTGACACCATGATTAAATGAATGGTTGTGTGGCAAACATGGTTTACAATCAGCTACATGCAGATTCCGTTGGGATCCCCTTACTATGTGAGTTCTCTGCTATATCTTCCAGCGTCACTATCACTCTTTTGAGTCTCTCTGAATCCTGAGGAACACAAAGGAGCTGCTGCTGTTCTACAGGAATGGTCAGTCTTTCAGCAATATAGCTCCTATATCTTAGGTCACAAGGGCCGAGCTTCATGTGGGACAACAAAAAGGGGAAAGGATGAGAAGAAGGGGTAGGAAAGAGAGGGGAATGGCAAAAAGAGCGAAATAGAGGTGACCCCTCCCACCCACCTCTGGCCCCCCTTGCTTTTGGTTCCATTGCCACCCATCACTGGTGTAAAGGTAAAGGGACCGCTGACCATTAGGTCTAGTCGCAGACGACTCTGGGGTTGCGGCGCTCATCTCGCTTTACTGGCCGAGGAAGCCGGCGTACAGCTTCCGGGTCATGTGGTGAACCAGAGCAGCGCACGGAAACGCCGTTTACCTTCCCGCCGGAGCGGTACCTATTTATCTATTTGCACTTTGACGTGCTTTCGAACTGCTAGGTTGGCAGGAGCAGGGACCGAGCAATGGGAGCTCACCCCGTCACGGGGATTCGAACCGCTGACCTTCTGATCAGCAAGCCCTAGGGTCTGTGGTTTAACCCACAGTACCACCCGCATCCCCTATCGCTGGTATACAGCCCCCCAATTATCCTTGAGGGAATGTAGCTCTCAACAGAAAAAGCTTGCCCTCCTCTCCTTTAGGTTTTAATAATTAGGCAAAAGATGCCATTTTAGTAGATTCTGAAAAATTGTACCTGCCGACCTTCAGTCAACACTTAAACACAACTGAGGCTAGACATTGCTATTATACTATAAAAATGATTTGACAACCACTACCATCCTTTCTCATAAAGCAAAAACAAACAGCTTGAACAATGGCATCCTTTTTTGAATGCTACAGTTTGATAACTGCACACACGCTCCCATACACTAAAGAGTTTGCCTTTGAATTTAATGGATAAAAGAAATTGGTCTGTGTCAGAAATCGGCTTCATCTGAATGCTTGGCTGTATAATTGTTTATTCTGAAAAAGAAATTATACAATTCACTAGCACGGCTGCCAAATTTCATTGTGGCATAAAGAATATTTTTATGAGGAGGTAATAAACCTTTGGAAAGTGAGATTTGCAAGTGGATTGCTGACATCGGAGGAACAACTAACAAAAACATGATATACACACCTATCACAAAATAACACAGCATTTCAGAAACGACTATAAATCAGTAGCTCCCCTTGCTGGGTCAGGGGTGGACTAGGAGTGATTTGATGATTGGTTTTAATGGCTATATCCTTTAGCTCGCTTGGTTATGGATGGACTTATTTCAGTGACCTTTTACCAGCACTTAAAATCAGAGCTGTGACAGCATGCTCAATGGAGGAGACTTCCATAGCAAACAAACACAGTGAAGTGGGACGTGGCTGGGTGGGGGAAGAGCATGGGTAAGGCCACATCTGCACTATACATTTAAAGTAGTATCATACCACTTTCCCCAAAGAATCCTGGGGACTGTAATTTGCTAAAGGTGCTGAGAGTTGTTAAAAGGTAAAAGTAAAGGTATCCCTGACCATTAGGTCCATTTGTGGCCGACTCTGGGGTTGCGGCGCTCATCTCGCTTTATTGGCCGAGGGAGCCGGCGTACAGCTTCCGGGTCATGTGGCCAGCATGACTAAGCCGCTTCTGGCGAAACAGAGCAGCACACGGAAACGCCGTTTACCTTCCCGCCTGAGCGGTACCTATTTATCTACTTGCACTTTGACGTGCTTTCGAACTGCTAGGTTGGCAGGAGCAGGGACCAAGCAATGGGAGCTCACCCCGTCGCAGGGATTCGAACTACCGACCTTCTGATCGGCAAGCCCTAGGCTCTGTGGTTTAGACCACAGCACCACCCGCTTCCCTATCACCACCTGCATCCCATTTTTAGGAGATCCTTATTCCCCTCACAGAGCTTCTTTTCCAGAGTTCCCTGGGAAGAGGGATTGGTTGTCTGGCCACTCTGGAAATGGCTGCTCCATGAGGGGAATAGGGGTCTCCTAACAACTCTCACACTCCTCTCCCATCCAGACAAGCAAGAGGCATTATCAGAGAGTCCACAGACACTGTCTAGCAAGGCAAAAACACTCAAGATGTGAAGCAGGTGGTGGGGAGGTAGGGGTGTGGTATGTGGAGAGCCCCAAGGACAAGGTAGACAGGCCTGGAAGTCTCATTCCATCCCTGGGCCTGAGATTCTGCATCCTTGGACTATATGCTTTATTGTGAGAGGGCACTCACAGCCAGCAGCTTATCTTATAAGATCTATGTAATCCAATTCAGGAGTAAATATGGCAATTTGTAGTGGCTCCAATCCAACCTGGATGGTCTGGGCAGAGTCCAAAATTTATTCAGAGCCTTGTACAGTCATGGCATGTGCCTCTCCCTTTCTTGCTTCCAATCATATGTTTAATCAGGGTTTAAAACCCTTATTCTTCTCCTCTGACCACATGTTTAATCAGGATTTAACCCTCTTTGACAGCCCTGGGTTGACCCAATCCAACCTGAAGTGATCCAAGGCTGCCTCAACCCAATCTAAGCAAATTGGCCCAATTCAGTTCAGGTTCTGAGATTTGGTTGGATCTGGTGCACAGCCCTAGTAGTAATATACAATCTATGTATTTATTTCTTCAGATTTTTATCCATATCAGTATTATTTATTCATCTACCACTTAATGTTCTTCTAAGTGGTTTGCAAATCATAAAACCAATTGAACTGCATTGTTAAAATACAGATTAAAGTATCCTATAAAACAATCCATTAAAACATTAATATTGCAAAGGCACATTGTACCATTCCCAAATGCTGTAACAAAATAACCTCCGGAATGCAACAATAACTAGCAATTAAAGCCTCACTGTTGGTGAAATTCTAGTTACAGATAGGTAGCCGTGTTGGTCTGCCATAGTCAAAATAAAAAAAATCCTTCCAGTAGCACCTTTAAGACCAACTAAGTTAGTTCTTAAAGGATTTTTTTTATGGTGAAATTCTACACCTCTTTTTATCCCAGGACCACCCACCCTAGATCAGAATGAGACTTAGCTAGTTCAGAACATAAGAAGGGCCTGCTGGATCAAGCCAATGACCCATTTAGTCCATCATTCTGTTCTCACAGTGGCCATTCAGATGCCTGTGGGAAGCCATAAAGAAGATCCAGTCTGAGCCAAGATGATCCACAGCTGAAGCAACCAGGACCCAGGAGACCATTCCACTGTGAAATAGCTCTTACTGTCAGAAAGTTATTCCTGATGTTTAGTTTAAATCTTTTCTTCTAATTTGAAGCCATCTTCCATGTGACAGCCCTTTAGATATTTGAAGATGGTTATCATATCTCCTCTGTCTCCTCTTTTTCCAGGCTAAACATACACACAACTCCTTCAAGCACAGACAGTGTTGGCTCTGCTACAACATCAGGTAATCCTCAAAATCACTTTGCAGCTCAGGGAAAACCAACCTGTTGCAGTGAGCCACTCCTGGGGAGTCACACAATCAAATGTACTTAGTACTTTGCTTTCCCAGTAAATTCCATGTAATTCCATAAAGAAAGGTGAATTGCCCTTTCAGTCCACTTGAATTGCTACCATTCTCTGACAGGTGACAACCTAACTAGGCTCCAAGGAGAAGAATCCAAAACTATTAGCCTGCCCATTGCAACACCTTCTAATTAATTTGGACACAGATAGTTGGATTTTTACAAAAAGGAATGTGCTCTTGCCCGGGAATCATTGCTCCAACCTTTGCTATCGACTTTAGTTCCTCCTTCCGTGGAAATGCTAACAGATATACTAAGTCTGATGACTTGAAAGAAGTTGTGAGGTTTTTGGCTGAACCAGCATTTCCACAAATATCTAAATGCTGATAAATATATGTGCAAGTGGCCTGCCCTCAAAGTTGATGAATTTCTGGACATCCTTTAGACATTTTTGCATTTAGAAAAGAAGCTAATATTTACACATTGCACTCAATTCTTACAAGCTACTTCTTTATGCATTGATGCAGGCTGTTCATCCTCCCTCTCTTAGAGGTCTGCGGCATAATTTATTTATAGCATAAACCTGGACGGATGGGAATTAGATGTGGTTTGATACTTTTATGTTTCCTTAGCTCCATCCAGATGCCAAATTTACATCTGCATGAATATAGAGGGTGTAAAGTTAAACAACATAAAAGAAGCAGCACGCAGCTAAGACATAATATTTAAATGAGTTGTTACTTAGATTATACAGAGACATTTAATGGCCCCTGTATCTCTTCTCCCCCAAGCCAAAGTCTTTAGAGATTCCTTCTTTTCATTCCTGTACCATAATAACCACTATTTACCTATTAAAATGCTACTTAACACAACAGGGTTTCTGCCAAAAGAACTTGTTCCTCCTCTGTAATGCAATGTAAAATATTCTGTAAAGGAAATGGTTCTAGGAACCTCCACAGCCCCAGTTAATGCTTGTCAGTGTTGAATCTGTTCTTGCGTGCCAAGGCCCCATGACCCGCAGTTCCCCAGTGGATAAATAAAACACACGAAGAAGCGGATTTTGGTTTATGGGTTCAAATACTTTATTGGTTACAGATGCAAGCAGTTTGGCTTAGGCATCTGGTAAAGCCAGACTATCTTTCAAAGTTGTGGTGATTCTTACGAGGTAGGCGAAAACCAAATGGCTGGAGCCAGTTGCCAAGTGGAAGAATTTTCGCCCCATCCCAAACATTTGTCCATAGCAAGGTTGTATTGCAGCAAAGCCGAAAAAGAGGGCCGGTGGGTGGGGGATCCAGCAAGGAGGACAGTCTCCCCGCTGCGCCGTGGTTTAAATTCCCTGTGGTCACACCCCCTGTCAGTGCTGATTGGTCAGTGGGGCCCTGCCCAGTGCCACTGGCATGGGCAAGTGGTAGCGAGGAGGGCGCAAGTCTCCATCCCCTAGCTGGACCACCATGGGGCCCAGGGCCCAGCCACAATGCCACCCACCAAATAAGGTAAGTGGACTTGTAGCAAAGGGATGGGAAATCTGTGTTCCTTCAGATGTTGCTGGACTACAGTTCCCATCATGTCTAACCAATGGCCATGTTGGCTGGGGCTGATGGCATTTAGAGTCCAAATTTAGAGGAGGGACACAGGTTCTGCACCCCTGGTGTGGCAAAATCTGTCTGTTACTGTCAAAAAGTATGAAAATCTAAACTCCGGAAGGGTTATGGACCATTAACTCATGGGAATAATGCCAATATTTTCCACTCCCTGCTGCTCCTTTCAACAGTCTTGTGTTTCTGCTTCCATGTTCCAACTAATCCCTGTCCCATTTCTGATTCCCCTTGAGCTGCCAAATTGTCAAATAAACCACCATATTTCTCAATTAAAATATTCTTAAAAACTAAGCATACATCTACATTTTCTGCAGCTTGTTCTTATTTCGGCCCACAGGTAAGTTTTTGCATTTAGAGGCTATATAAGCCATGCACTCTGCAATGGTTCCATTCAAATGAATACAGTCATCCCAGCGTAGTTACATCATATGTACAGCTCTTTAAAGAATGCAGTAGACTTCTGAATCAACATGTCCGCCTCTAGTACCTAGTATAGGGCTGAGGGAAGAAAACGAAGAATTGGCACCGGTGAAAGAAATTAAAACTCAGAATTATAAAGTGGGGTGTGTTGATAAATAGGCATCTGCCATGGGTTTGCCTAGCCCGCAGGCACTTTTAATGAAGACAGATTTCAACAGCTGCTCGAACAAATGTTTAATATATTGAAATCATTTATGTTCATTTGTAGCAAATAATTACATTACAAAGTAGCTATTCATTTGAATTACTTTAATAATTGTAGATGTAATTGTTTTAAGTGTTGTATTCAGGAATGCATTCCACAACAAGGCATATTTCATTGCTTGATGAGAACCAGGCAAGAGACAAAGGAGACAAGACACACTTAGGTCCGTTTGAACTGGAATCTTTTAGCCAAGACCACACAACACAGGGACAAAACAGGGCTGCTGGACATGGGCCTAGCCAGGATTTTTGTTGGGAGGAGGCAGAACCTCAGCTAGTTATGTATTTTTATTGATTAGGTGGAGGGCAGCTGCCCCTCCCTGCCTCCTTTGACTATGCCCATGCTGCTGGATCAAACAAAGGGACAATCAAGTCCAACATCCTGTGGGATCAGATGCCCTCTGGGAAGTACGCAAGTAGGACATGGGCACAATAACACTCTCTTACTTGTGGTCCCCAGCAACTGGTATTCCTAGCAATACTGACTCTGTGCCTCAAGTGGCTTTTGACAGACTTATCCTGGTTGCTCAATAATAGTGCCTCTAAAGTAAATGGGATGGATCCAGAATTAAACACCTTCTCTCTTAGATACCAGTTGGGATTTTAAGATCTAACAGAGTTGCCTTATTGATGGCAATGCCACATTTCCCAGGAATTTGATATGTGGTAACTCAAGAAACGTTCTTGATACGTGCACCCTGTTTGTGGACAAATCTCTCTCTACAGTTGGCGGCAAGTCTTACAAGTGTAGGGAGCTGTGCAAACAGCTACTTACTCACTCAGGCTTCCGGTTGAATCTGTGTTGTTGCGCTTTGTAAATAGTTGTTTGGTTGTGTATGTACCGACATCAGTTTTTCATAGTTTATATGTTGGGCGACTTTGATTTCATTGAGTTTTATTGGTACTGTACCCTGTTTTGGGATTGTTTTATCATGGAAAATGAAAATCGATTTTTATTTTAAAAGCAAATGAATCAGTAAGTGACCTTCCAGGTCAGAATGGATAGCTATATTGTACTTGCTGAAAGTTATTTAGATTTTGTTGCTGTTGTTTATTCTATAGCAGCTACATGGCTCCATAGCAGCAGGTGATCTGAAGGCAGTGATGGGGAATCTCTGAAAAGTGGACCTAAATTGAAACTAAAACTAAGAATTGCAATAATCTCCCCAGTAAAGAGCTGCAAGTGTCTTTTCTGATGGCTTGAAATATTTCCTAACTGTGACAATAATGCAAATGTGTGTGTGTGTGTGTGTGTGTGCCCACACCAATTTTTGTAATTATACCACTTGCAATATAGACAAAAAATACAGTATGGAAAGGCTATCCCAAAGCTTGTTCACTGATTACCCTTCAGTCTTCCTTGATAAATGGGGATTAGCAAGGCTATTTTTCTTCTATTCATGTTAAAATAGAGACAAGACTACTTTTGCTGTTTTACAACAGGAAGCAAAAGAGCTGCTGTGCTTTCCCAGTGACTGAATATTATTCTCTATTTCCTCTAAACAGCACAAAGGCTAACGGATCGTACAGCAAGCAAAGAAGTGAAAAGAGAGACCAAAGAATTATCCATCCCCATTATCTATAATAAGGGATGGCAGAGGAATTCATTTCAGTTTGCATTTAAAGGCAAAACCTACTGAGTCTACATTTTCCAAAATAATATGTGAACCTAAATACAGCCACTCTTTGATATTCACACTTCCCTTAATTTCACGGTGCAGAGAGAATTCCCTGATTTGAGTTGAAAGAGATCTATAGTGAACCTTTTCCCAAGCCTTTTCTCCTATCTGAACTCCCCAATTGTGTTCCCACCAGGACCAATGATTTTGGCTTGAGATAAAAGTAGCATTTAACAAAAGTTTATACAGCAATGATACTTTTAACTGTCTTTGTTCTTGTGAGGTTTATGGGTATATTATTATTATTATTTATTATTATTTCTGCTTTTATGGTTTTCTAATTGTTATTTTTATTCATGGCTTGTATTTAACTTTTGTAATCTGCCTTGAGGCTTTGCAGTGTGCCAGGAGATAGATCAAAATTAGTTTTTGTTGTTTATTGCCCTGCACGCCTTTGACTTCTTTGATGAAGGATAGGATAAAATTATAAACAGGAGAAACCCCACTTACATGGGGGTGCCATTCCAGGATGCGTGCAAGTGGGACTCCCCTGTTCCACCCCCGCTCTGCCCCATTCTACACCCATTCTGGCCCTGCCCTGCCCCCTTTTGGCACTGTTTTCGTGTCATTGGGAGCATGTGCCCTGATCTTATGCAAGTGGGGATACGCCTGTATATTTAAAAGTCATCCATCTATTGTTGCAGACATTTTGTAAGTTTTTATCTTATTGCCCAGGCTTTTCCAGGTCTGTGAGTCTAGACCCTGTTATTCCTGAATTCCTCTTTTTTAAATCTGTTTTTACAATACCATTTTATTATTTTTACATTGAATTTTTGTTCGCCACTCAGATTATAATATGTTAAACAGTTCTGAAATGCTCTTCAGTTCAATTCAAAGTGGTGTATGTGTGTGTAGACACACTGTTGTTTTAATTCCACTTCCAGCTGATCATGGAAAAGCAGCCCCTCAGCCATGATAAAGGGCCTTGTTGTGGAAGCAACTTTTCAAAAAAAAACAAGGAGGCAAAATGAGAGAGCAAGAGAAATGAGAGCCCCGAGGGGGGAGAGCTTCAAGAGTGTTGATACCACTTTTGAAAGGTCTCCTGCCTCTTCAGTATAAATTATGAGCTTCCTGATGCAGAAAATAAAACTTCTGGATTCACTGGAGGTCTTCCAGAGCAGGACCCTCTTCCTCTCTGCCCACATATCGACTGCCTTATTTTAGATTCTGAAGAGTAATCTTGTAGGGTCTTTTTAAGATTGTAAGGGGGAATAGGCCTTATTTACTGCCTTCATTTTTGAGAGGAATGTGCTCTTTTAGGACTTGTGTAGCATACAGCCTACCCCAGAAAAAAAGTTTTTATTTTCCTTTTAAACACAAGGAGCTGATTTAGGAGACTGCAAGGGAGATGCAGGGAGTCTTCACTGAAAATACATCGATTTGCTGCAGGCTGTGGAGCAAAAGAATTGCCACTGTTTTGAGGAATGGGGAACAACTTTGTTCTAAAAATCACAGTAATGTTTTCCCAAAGTGTTTATGAAGCCTAAATAAGTTGGTCAGGTGTGGTTACTGTGGGATTTTATTTGATGTTTTATTCAATTTTATCTATTGTAAGTGAACACAGAGCTTTACATACACAACGAAACCACCCAGAAGGAAAAGAGAGAGAAAAGAGAGCCAACTTATTGATTAAATTTGTATACCATAATAATTCATCCGAAGATCACAGGGCGGTCCACAAAATAAAAATAGAAAATGAGAACACAAAATACAAAATAACCACTCTACCACAAACACATTTAAAAGGCCATACATAGGATGTTTAATCAGCCAAAGACCTGGTTATATAGAAATGTTTTCACCTGGCACCTTATCCATAATCAATCATCAGTACTCTCCATCATTCATAGTTCACATATTTTTCAACACTTCTGGTAAAATTCACACATTTAAACCATTCCTACCAGCAACCTAATACAGTCGTACCTTGGTTCTCAAACTCCTTGGTACTCAAACAACTTGGAACCCAAACACTGCAAACCCGAAAGTAAAAGTTTTCTGGTATGCGAACTTTTTTCGGAAGCTGAACATGCTCTGTTTTGAGTGCCACACTTCTGTTTTGCATGTTACGCATCCGTTTTGAATGTTACGTTTCCTATTTGAGTGCCACACTTCCATTTTGAGTGTTACACTGAGGTCTGTCTGTTTTTGCTATTTTGCGTTTTTGTGACTGTGTGGAACCCAATTCACCTACTGATTGATTGATTGTGTGACTGCAGTACATTGTTTATTGCTTTCATTTTATGGTTCAATGGTCTCGTTAGATAGTAAAATTCATGTTAAATTGCTGTTTTAGGGGTTGTTTTTCAAAGTCTGGAACTGATTAATCCATTTTGCGTTACTTTCTATGGGAAAGCGTGCCTTGGTTTTGGAACGCTTTGGTTTTGGAACAGACTTCCAGAACGGATTAAGTATGAGAACCAAGGTACCACTGTACATTAAAACCCAGTTTTCTCAACCATCTCTGAAACTTCAGGAGGTTTCAACCTGCAACCTATTTTGCAGCCCTTAAAGAAACAAATCAAAGTCTTTGTTATATCAAAGTTGGATCAAACTCAATGTTTTTCTTATGATCGCAAAAACATTTAACTTTGGGACATGACCACCTTTGACCTCATTATAGCTCCAGCATGTTCCATCCACATTCCTATTATTGCATCTTCATCTCTTGCTCTAAACACTATGCAGTCTCACCCTGATTAGCTAGAAGAAAGAGCACCATTGAGCTCCAGGGTACTTACATTTGAGGATTCATACATACATACCATTGCATTGGCTGTAACTTGAGAATGATTTTCCATTTGATTTACACCAGGGGGCCAACTTGAATAAAATATGGGGGGGGCGCTCAGGTAAGATCCACCCCACATAATCAATCACATGGCGCAGTGCACACACAAGATTTGAGTGGCAATGCCCATCAACTGTGGGGCCTGCGGCCCCCTCAAATATTTTAGGGGGGGCTGAAGCCCACGCAGCCCCTAGGAGTTTGTTCCTGTGATTCACACAATGGTCAACTGGGCTGGCACAAGATGTTTTGCTTCCTGAGGTGGAGGACAAAATGATGTTCCCAACTTCCACATACAGAAGCCAACTGACCTGGCAGGTGAATTGTACTCCAGCGCTGTACCTGAGGGCAGCAGGTTGGCTTAGGGACTGCAGGGGCTTAGTGCACAGCATACACAGTTTTGTCCTCAAGCACCTTGCTGCTGCTTCTCCCCACCCCCTCAGCATTTGCCAGACTAGAATCAGTGAAACCTGAGCACAAGTCATCACTCATCCATGGAACAGGGTGAAGCACTTTCTCTCAAGTTAGCCCAAGTCACAGGGTGGTTGTCAAGATAAAGGGGGAGAGCCATGTATTCTGTCCTGAAGGAAGGATGAAATAACAATAAAACAAATAAATATACCATAAATAAATAACTATTACATAGTTCCTAAGGAAGCAATTGGCTTTCTAAAGTGTTTTTTTAAAAAAAACCTCTTTCTTTCAAAATCAGTTAAGATAGCCTTTCTCAAGTGATAAAATACAAAGCTGTGAGATTCAACGATGTCTCTAAAAATAAATACATATTGATCGTCTGCCTTTTTGTTCTAGCTATAGATCTAATTCAGAGACAGTATCTCAAAGTCTTGTAAGCAGAAAGGGCCATTAGCATACCTGGCTGCAACAAGTGTCATGTGAATCATACTCATAAGATAAATAGCATACATTGTACTTTGCAGAAAGAAATTTGAGCAATAGCATTCAGCATCAAATAATTGGTCTTTTTTCTATGGCTCCTTTGTTGCTTCCGTATTCACTTCTGCTTTCAGGGCTGTACTCTTAATCTAGCTGTGAAAATCAAGTTATTTTCTGTTTCACTAAATCAAGCAGATCACTAGGCATATTCTTCCATTCATTAATAGCTGCTTGCTAGGCCTGGCTTCTTCCTTCTTTTTTTAAAAAAAGGTAGGTTTTCACACACTTAATGATCACAAAATTGTTAATATCCCTGAATGGACATGGTGCTAAGTAAAGTTGTTAAGGTCCCTAAGCCTAAGTGGTGTGTCAGTTCCATGCTATTCTGACTTCTGTGACTTTTACTGTGGATAGCTCAGTTGATTAGGGCATGGTGCTGATAACCTCAAGGTTGCAGGTTCAATCCTCGTAAGCAGTGCTTTTTTCTGGGGGGGGGGGAACGCAAGGGTAAGCGTACCCCTAAACATTTTTAAAGAAAAAAAGCACTGCTTGTAAGGGACAGCTGCAGATTCTTACATTATAGGGGGTTGGACTAGATGATCCTCAGGGTCCCTTCTAGCCCATTGACTCTATGATGAATTTTCATGGATGAATTACCTGTCTTCTTATTACCACCTACCTTTAGATAAAATTGATAATAATCTTTACTATTACCATTGCTTTGGCAGCTTGTAATTTTTTTGACAGATGATTATACCTATTGAAGGTAGGGATTGGCATCTGCATGACCTTGGTTTATGGAATGAAGCACCCATAACTGCATTCTTTTGGTAATGTGATTATTATAATAATTTATTACCCACCCTTCACCTTAAAGTCTCAGTTCAGAAGTCTCACTTCAGTCTCACTTAAAGTTTCACTTCAGAAGACAACATTAAAAATGACAAAGAAAAAGGTGTGTCCTAAAAATATATGTCTCAGGTGTCAAAGGCCGGGGTAAAGAGGTAAACAACTCCCACAAAGACTGAAAATTCACAGCATTTGGCTTTATCTCCAGTTGTGAAGGGCACAGATTCTTTCCAGGGGCAGTGAAGTCAGAGCTACAGATGAGGTGGGTGGCCTGTCCTGTGAGAAGCAGCTCTGCACCTTTATTCCTCCACAAGAGAGAAACATGACTGGCTGCATACTGTGAAACTGAAGCCTGTGGCCACTTCACACTGTGATGGTGCACATCATGGGCTGACAGATGCACACTATTAATTATAATGTGCGAACATGGAAGAAGATGCCACAAGAGAAGTGATGGCTTTAAATTAGGCAGACATAAAGAAATGTGCGTGACAGACAGCTAAGACCCCCTTTGGAGCATTGACAATATCATTTTTAAAGCACTTTAACAGTAGCGAATCTCATCTGATATCCTCTCAGAGTCATGACCCAGGCAGCATTCAAATCTTTCAGTGTCTCTTTCATCTGATTATAAAACACAGCATAGAGCTTCTTCTCAACAGCTTTAGAACTGATGTCAATCCAGCATCAGCTGTTACCATCCTTTCCCTTTCCCTTTCCCCTTCTCATAGCCTACCAAATATATATTATAATTCATAGACCCTGCAAAAGTCTGGCAGTCCTGCTGCTGTGCTCCACGAGAAGTTCTACTTAAATCACTTTAATGCCTTGCTTGATCCGTTACATTTTCCGTTAAGGCAAGCTTTCTCCAGTTCAGGCATTTTAATTAACACGAGCGATCTTACCTTTGACTTCTGCACTGTTAAAATGTTGTTATGCTAAGTAATTGTTACAGGAGGTGCTCTAAAGTATTCTGCTGCCCACCTGAGCCTTTCCTTACCTCCTCCATCCAAGTGTAAGTTTGCATTCCTATCTTACAGAATTCATCACAATGAGTTGTGAGATGGCATTAAAAAAATGTTTAGACAACTTCATGGAAGATAAGTCTATCAGTGGTTAAAAGCCACAAGAAACTATTTTAAGTGTCAGAAATCTTGCACTCCATTGAATGTCAAGTGCAGCGAGCGGCAAACTACATTTGACCATTAAATTTGTCTCTGCAGACTTTACACTGCAACAGCTGGAGGGGGAGCTAATTAGTAGGATTTTAGCAGGTGTGAAGGGGAAATTGAACCCTTTCCTTCCTTGTTGTGATCCTGAAGTGAATGCTTCATTTGGGGATGGGGGAAAATTCCCCACTGTTTCCACTGTTGGGGGATTGTTTTATTTACTGCATTTATAACCTCCAAGGAGCTCTAGGCAGCATACGTGCTTTCTTTCCCTTCCTCTGTTATCCTCACAACAAACCTGCAAGGTAAGCTTATGCTGAGCAATAGTGACTGGCCTAAGGCTACCCGATGAACATTGTGGTTGAGTGAGGGGCTTGTCCAGCAATCTTACCATTATACCACACTGGCTAACATCACACCTAAGCAAATGCTATTATCAGAAGAGGGATTTTCCTCAAGACTGCAGCAGGGAAACAGTTAAATTCCCCTTCCAGGTCCACTCTGATTCCCATAAATATCAGTTGATGTGCTTTGCTTTTTTGGAAAACTTGCACATTAGATGCAATGACACATGTGTAATATCATGTGTCATTTGATACTGATGGCTTATTGCTAGGAACAGATTTCTGGAAGACCTTGGTCTTTTCCACCAAAACAGTTCTTAACATCCATTTGATTGCAGCTTCTGATACATTTCAAGGCTATCAGTATTGGAGCATAAGCTCAGATGAATCACCAGTTTCCCCATTACCACCTACCATTAGATAAAATTGATAATGCTCAGAAACCAGAAGCCTTTCTCTTGGGCATTGTCGGCCAATTGGTGTCAAAGAAAGATAGAATTTTTTTTATGTATGCTACGACAGCAGCAAGAATACTCATCGCAAAGTATTGGAAGACACAAGACCTACCCACTCTGGAAGAATGGCAGATGAAAGTGATGGACTATATGACATTAGCTGAGATGACTGGCAGAATCCGCGACCAGGGGAAGGAGACGGCGGAAGAAGAATGGAAGAAATTTAAAATCTATCTTAAGGACTATTATAAACTTGATGAATGTTAGAATGTCGAGGTTTTGAGAAAGAAAGGGTTACAGCGATATAAGATTAGATTGAAGGAAAGATTAAGAAGACATATGTTTGACAGAACTACTCAGAAGTTGCTGGAAAATTTTGGACATTGGGATGCAGAAAGGGGAGGTATGGGGGAGTCCGAGAAAGAAGGTTTATGAAAAAAAAAGGTTATGAAACTATACGTGTTTGTATGTCTCTTTATATGTTTGTATTGTTTGAAAAATTTTGTAAAACCAATAAAAATTTATATATATATATAAAAAATTGATAATGCTCTTTACTATTATCTTAGAATCATAGAGTTGGAAGAGACCACAAGGGCCATCGAGTCCAACCCCCTGCCAAGCAGGAAACACCATCAGAGCACTCCTGACATATGGTTGTCAAGCCTCTGCTTAAAGACCTCCAAAGAAGGAGACTCCACCACACTCCTTGGCAGCAAATTCCACTGTCGAACGGCTCTTACTGTCAGGAAGTTCTTCCTAATGTTTAGGTGGAATCTTCTTTCTTGTAGTTTGGATCCATTGCTCCGTGTCCGCTTCTCTGGAGCAGCAGAAAACAACCTTTCTCCCTCCTCTATGTGACATCCTTTGCTTTGCAAATCTTTGCTTTGGAAGCTTGTAAATTTTTGACAGCTGAGAATTGTGTTAGCAATATTCAGGATGGTTAATTGTCTTTTTGATGCTGCTTCTGTTAGTTTTTTGAAAATGTAAAAGGATGAATTCAGTGTAGCCCTAAGGAGATTGTTCCATCAGGCAAGCAGAAATGTGTGCGCTGGCAGAGCATTCTCCCCTCAAGAGCTGTTCTGGGGCTTCTCCTGACAGCTTCAGTCAAACTGCATTGGGGCAGAAGTGAATTTAGAGGAACATGACTGGTTTGGTCACATTGGGTGCAGAGCCTTGGGGGCACCAGGGGGTACTACAACTATAATGTAGAATGGAAGGTGAGAGGTGCTGAATTTTGGCGTTGCAAAGGGCGTCGTTTAAATTTGAGACCCAAGGTCCACCACTGGTTGTGGGGAGGAGAAGGGAGCAAAAACCCCCCTGTGCTAGAAAATGCCCTTATGCAGGGTTCCACTAGTGGGACTGCTTAGGTTAATGTGGCCCTATGCTTGCATGAAATGGAAGTAGATAAATAGGTACTGCTCTGGCGGGAAGGTAAACGGTGTTTCCGTGCGCTGCTCTGGTTTGCCAGAAGCGGCTTAGTCATGCTGGCCACATGACCCGGAAGCTGTACGCCGGCTCCCTCGGCCAATAAAGCGAGATGAGTGCCGCAACCCCAGAGTCGGCCACGAATGGACCTAATGGTCAGGGGTCCCTTTACCTTTTATGTATTGTTTAAAATTTACAGATAAGACAAGCTTGGGGGTCTGAATTGATGGAAAGGTGAGATACATATGCTATAAATATGAACAAATAAATTAGCATTAACAGTGTTCAAAATGCTTCACAGGCATTATCTAGTTGTAATCTTTATGGCAAACCTGTATGACAATAATTATTTCCCATATTGCAGATAGGCTGAGGCTGAGGGAGTCTGGCTTGCCTAAGACTCTTTAGTGAGCTGATGGCAGACACAAGATTCAGATTGTCTCAGTCTCTTAGACAATACATCCCATGCCCCAAAACATGTGTGTTCAAATACACAGCTTAAGGGTGCCTCCAGAGTGGGGAATACAGGCTTGTTCAAGTAGTGGGTTAAAGCGTTCAGTCACCCTAGGGCAACAAATCGACTGTTAGGAAAGGCATGGAGCTATGTGTTGAAAAGTGTTGAGTAAATGAAGTATTAATTTTCAAGACATATAATAAGCACTTCACAAGCAATTCATAATGAATGCTCCTTGTCGTATAACCTTCCTGCAAACTAATCAGAATGAATGGTCAATAAAGACAGGAGACAGTCTGACCTCCATATAATCTTTGTGTAAGCAAATCAGGATGAATGCTCAATAAACAGGTCATCTGGAAGAGCCCTAAGGATGTGCTCCCATTCACTGATCTGTTCTAGGTATGAGAACTCCAATGCACATTGAATGGCTCCTTCATTCATTTAATTAAAAGTAGCCAAGCTGTTCATCTGTATGTTCAGATCCCTCCACTCAAATAAACGAGGAACGTGCTGGGCATACATACATGCACCCGATTTCAAGATTAGGTTGGTATTGTAGCTTATTAACAGAAAAAGCTGGAAAAGGAAATCTGAAATTCTAAAGGATTTTAATCTGAAGGTAAATAAACAAACAAATCAATAAATCAGGAATGTAATGGAGCAGTGCAGTCATAGAACTATTTAAATTTTATTTACTCAACTTCCAGTTTCAGAGATATGGCCATTCCACGAACACCACTCAGCTTTCCTTAATTAAGACATCACAGCTGTCATCTTCAAACCTTCACCCACCTCCTATCCCCAAGTCGAGGGAGGAATAGTGTGCATTGCTAATGCACCCCATAATGCATGCTGTCCCATTACTTCAAGCCATGGTAGGTGGCTATCAAAGAGAGCGCTTCTTAAATACTTTTATACACTGTAATAATAACAACAACAGCAGCAGCAGTAGTTCATGATGGAGTTTGTGTGCTAAAACCTATTGGCTCATGGGAACAGGCCTCTCTTAGAGACTTTTTTAGGGGGGAGGAAAAGTTAACCAGGTTAATCAAATTCATAGTGCTCGCAACATCTGAGTTATGCTAATAGCAGCATCTCTAGAGTAATTACATCTTTGTTAATTGGTCTTGATTGCCTTGCACTGGTTGCGTTGTATGCCTGACTTTTGTGCACCAGACACCAATGGAGTGCAGCTAATGTGCAAACCCTCAAAGGTTTGGCTAATTAATTTTTCCCAGGAGCAAACGATGAAGGTTAAGGCTACAGTGTTGGCTTCCCCTTTCGATCTCGCCAGCCTGCCCAGTGTAATTTCCTGCAGGGCACATTCTGTCACCTGACAAGCTGGATAATCGTTAATATTTGATTTTCAGAATGAGACTGTTGTACCACCACCACATAGCAGTAAGGGTGGGGAAAATGGAAGGAATACCTTGCGCCCCCCCCTTTACTAATACTGAATGAGAAACTCCTTCCTTTGCCACCCAGAAATGTTTGCATACTTGCCCTTCCATCCATGTGGCTCAAGGCTCTTTAGCAGAGCTGCCCCTGGGAAATCCTACAACATGCAGTGGTTCTTTTAGGAATCAGAATGCAAATGGGGTGAAGGCTAAATGGTTTGATTAAAAGGCCCAAAGAAATCTACAAATATTCCCATTATCTTATGTCCCACTTTGGTCATTGGTTGCTGGGAATCACATCAGCAACAGATGGAGCTGGAGCTTGGTTGGTGCACAGTGCTTTCCAGATCAGCTTGCATAGAGGTTCACAGGTTCTGACACTCTCTAATCCTAAAGATTTAGCAATTTATATACTGTTGAGGTTACGTCAGCTACATCTGATATTTGGGTTATAAATCACAGCTGATGTTTTGGGTAACCCACCAGTTACCCACCAGAGTGGAAGATGCTTAGCAGGAAGTCAACATAGATAACTTCCAAGCTAGCCTATACTCCATATTCCAGGTGCAGCCTTATCCTAAAGATAAACATTCCCACATGGTGCCATCTCAACAACAAATAACTGTGAAAAACTAACACCTTATGAAATGAACAGAATTAACCACTAAAAGCCCCAGGTCTACAGGATATCTAGGCATTATCTGGGCACTGGAGAAGCAATTTCTAGACCCCACTCTATCTCCTTGAGAACATGTTTTTCAGCACACATTTAAATCTCTTTAAATGCATGCCCACCCCCCACCCCCCACCCCCCAGCTCAAGGAAGCTTGAAACTTTACCTCTATACCAGGCATCACCCATATGACTGCAAAAAATTGACTACCCTAAATCTTGTTTGTATGGCACCATCCCACAAAATTGTGCCAGAGTGCCTCAACAACATATCAAATGATAAATCTAACAATTAAAAAATAAGAACAATTTGAAAATAATAATGTCTATAAATACAGAAAATAAATCCACACATTATAGAAAATAATGGAAATAAGACAACCCATTTTAACAGCTTAAAACTAAACAGGGTAGAGAATAACACCCAACAGAAATAGCACGTTTGAAGCACATCTCTTCCCCACCACCCCCTAAAGAATCCAGGGGACTGTAGTTTGTTAAGTGGGCTGAAATCATAGCTCTGTGAGGCATAAACTACAGTTCCTATGATTATTTGAGGAGGGAGGTATGTGCTCTGGAGATTTGGTGTGTATGTTTGGTGTGTATGCAACCAAAATGGTAGTGTATAAAATTGGGGAGTGGGGGGAAGAGAGTCTCTGTTCTCAAGGGATATTCCACAAAAGCTCGACCCCATTAACTTATATACATTGGATGTTAGCCACACCTCTCAGTTGGGGATGTAAATATTTATTGTCCTCTTTCAAGCACCACTTAACCTCACTGTTTTGATATCTCTCACTCTCTCCCTGAACATCCCTTCCAACATTGTCCTCGAGACACAGAAATCATGAGCCAAGTTTGGCTCCTACAGCACTGCCTGCTCCAAAGTACAGTGGTGCCTCAGGTTAAGTACTTAATTCGTTCTGGAGGTCCGTACTTAACCTGCAACTGTTCTTAACCTGAAGCACCACTTTAGCTAATGGGGCCTCCTGCTGCTGCTGCCGGAGCCCGATTTCTGTTCTCATCCTGAAGCAAAGAATGGAAGAACAGCTATTCCGCATGTTTTCCTTTATAAACAGGACAGAGAATGTTGCAGGGGAAGAGAAAGCTGCGTCTCCAAAGGGTCGCTGGGTCATGCCACCCCTAAGAGACAAGAGAATCCAAGCTGAAACCTTGGCAGCTCTTTTCTTTTCCGTCAATGCTGTCCTGGCAAAGCCAAACGATGATGCTATGAGGATCCATGGGGACATGGCAGAAAGTGCCAATTTTAAGTAGGGCAAAGAAAGCTAAAGCCGTTTGACAAAAGACAAAAGTTCTGAAAGGGAATACAAAATACAGGGTTGAAGCAGCACATTACGGCACCGCAGGAAATAAGATAAAACTTGCTCAATATATGCAGCACTTCTCAGAAACTATATTAGCATTTGCTTCTTGCAAGGTTTGCATTGCAGTCCCTGCTGCTGGGCTCGCCACTCAGACAGCGCTATTTTTCATTTCCACAGTGGGCTTTTTTCAGGCAGTGCAGCAAAGGCTTTTTACTAATTGGATTGGATCCCTTTTTGCTGGAGACAAAACGAGTTATTAGTCTAGTTGAAAGGGAGGGGAGAGACACATATTCTGTTGTCCGATGTCCCAAAATGTATGTGAACAAGTATTTCAAGAACTGAGTGGGAGTGGAGGGCACTACAATGGGGAGATGAAGAAATCTACCACACCAGCTTGTTTTCCTGTTCTTGCCAGTCATTCCTGCTACTATTGTTGGAGTCATTTTCTTTGGCTATGTTCCACCTTCGATGTCAGAGGCAGTATGCTACTGCAGGGGGTTGGACTCGATGGCCCTTGTGGTCTCTTCCAACTCTATGATTCTATGATTCTATGAACAAGTTGCTGGACTAGATGGGCCGTTAGTCTACAGGGCTCTTCCATATAAGACTTTCAAGGCAAACACCAGTGCAATGAGCTGTGCCCAGAAATAGATGGGCAGCCAGAATAGTTCAGAAAATGAGGGATATCCTCCATGTGGCTGATTCAAGCTTGCAATCTATTTGCTGTATTTTGGACCTGTTGACATTTCAGGGCGATCTAATAAGCTTGCTACCAATACATTGATAATAGTCTGCGCTCAGAAAGAGAAACTCAGTGGGTTCCTGGTGCAAAGGAAGTTGCATTTATTTCCCCCCCTCTCTTATGTCACTTTGCCCACCAAGAAGGCCTTGGTACTGTGCACCTTGGTATGCACTCAAGTTATAGCACACAATGTTTTGGGTGATGCATAATCTTATTTAATCAGCATCATGGGTCTCTATAAAAGAGCCAAATTTAACTGTTGAGAATGATTCCTCCCTTGCTGGTTATCTACACAGTTTCAGATGAGTAAATGAGGGAGGTTATAACTCTATCTTTCATTATTAGATTTTCTCTCCCCTTGTATCATCATTAATAACTGTTATGAAACTTAACTTTTTAACTATTTTAGATCACTGTTTTCATTATTGAAAACTCACTGAAGTTTATAGTTTTTAAATCCACAAATAGGTGTGATGTCATATTATCATCCATCAAAGCATAAAACAGTTAAGGTATTAAAATAAACAGTAACATTTCAGAATCCATTACATGTGCAACAAAAATCCATTAAGGTACTTATAAAAGCCAATTTTTAAAAAATATTCTGAAGGCACAAAATGCAGCTACCTTTTCTGAAGCTAAACAGGTCTGAGGTTGATCAGTGCCTGGGTGGGAAAGTACAGTGTCATTTATTTAAAGGCTTTATACCCTGCTTTTAATGTGTCTCAATGTTGCTTGCAAATAAAAAACAACAACAAATACTGAGTCCCCATGTACGTTTCCTTCAGTCCCATGATGGAAGAAATGTGATTAACAGCATTTCATAATCCATTTCAAATTCAAACATACAAGGAAACGATAATAAACTCAAACAACGTAGAACAGCAAATTTATATTAAAGCAGCCATTTCCAGGCCAAGCAAGCACATTTGTCCAACTTCAAAGACCACTGGAAAACAGGGAGCATAAGTTCAGCGGGGAAATGCACCAATGTGCATCTACTGGAAAATAGTTTCAAAGAACCAAGGTAATAGCTACTAAGATCCAGTTCTTTGATGCTCCTGGCTTGTAGAATTAACTCAGGGCATTCAGCAGATACCAGAGGGAAGGGGTCCTTCATAGAGATTTAAGGCCTCCAAAGTCAAACTCACCCCACTAAATCCATCTGTCAGTATATGTACAGCACACAGAGCTGATATAGATTTGGAAACCTATGCCAATAAAGAGTTGTGTAGTTGAAGTTTCTGAACACTCAAGTCCCATATTGATCCTGTCACTTCTAGCACTTAAAAACACTGGTGATATAGTGTCAGCTGCATTACTACTATGTATATCCCAAAGTTCTGTTAGTCTCTTGTGGCACCCTATTACATGGGTCATTCACAATCTGTTTATTATCCATTAAAGTAGTCTAAGCCTTTTTTCCAGAGTTCCTGCCAACTTATTTGTATCCCATCTCACACATGTATAAGAACTTTTGACTTTTCTTTCCTATATGCAACATTTTCCTATTTGTTATTTAATTTTGTTGCCGTCTATAAGGATAATCTAGAAGTGATCCCTCCATGAAAACAAGGGTGGTGATAATCTACAGAAGGGCTAGGGAATGGTTTACAGATGTTGTTGGACTACAACTCCCATCAGTCTCAGCCAACGATCAGAAATGATGAGAGCTAACGTTAACATCTGGAGGGCCACAAGTTCCTCTTCCCTGATCTACAGCACAATTAAAACTAAGGCCAATGTTATTAGATTATTATTGGTCTTGAATGTTGGAGCAAAAATCGCTAAGTTTTGACGTGGTGGAAATATCAGAACTGAAGAGTAATATGTTGAGAGATTATGTGATCAGCCAGCAAAGAAACAACCATTGCTGCAGTTTGCAATTGGTAGTACAGTGGTACCTTGGTTTACAAACTTAATCCGTTCCGGAAATCCGTTCTTAAACCAAAGCATTCTTAAACCAAGGCATGCTTTCCCATAGCAGTAGGGGACTCAGTTTACAAATGGAATACACTCATCAGGAAGTGAAACATGTTCTGCTTCCAAGGCAAAGTTCACAAACCAAAACACCTACTTCTGGGTTTGCAGCGTTCTTAATCCAAGTTGTTCATAAACTAAACTGTTCTTAAACCACTGTATACATTTAAAAACCTGTCTTGAGGCAGTAAAATGTATCTATAAATCACCCTTCAGCAATGCTTTAATGCCCTTAGTAGTACATTTGAACATAAGGTCAACTTCAACACAATCTTCCATACACTGTGTGCCCTGCATACAGTATATATTTCTGGTCTGCATAATGACAGCTATGTCCATGGAGAACAGAGGCAATAAACTAAGTAGCAGAAGAAATCAAGGTTTTGCCATCTAATAGGGACAGTTTTCTTTAATAATAATAATAATAAACCATGCCAGGAGACTACTGTAACTAGGAGACTGTCAAAACCCTTGTCCTTAACAGTAGGAAACGGAGGACACTGGCTTATTAGGAACCTAGAGCTACTAGGACACAAAGCATTACATTTCTTTAAACAAGGCAATTAGGGCCTTTTGAGGAGTTTTTGTGGCTTTTGTGACATGCTTGCCAAAGTCATGGCAACCTTCAGAATCGGTTCATGGTCAAAATGTTAATACACGCAAGTGACCATAGAGCAATCACTTGTGGATAAATCAAATTAATACAAATGAAGAGAATGCCATAGAAATTCTCTCAAAGAGCAAAAATTATATTTAGAGACAGCTTATTTATAGTGTTAAATAAATGTTAATTAGTAAATCTGCTCCACTTCCCAGTGGGGAGGAGTTGCGGTGGACCGTGTGGCCACCCACTCCCCACCGGGGCGGGGGACCTTGTCCCCCATTGCCTGCGGGATCCTGGCCAGCCAACCCGCCGGCCGGGGGGGGGCGTGGCTGGGGCCGTTTAAACAGAGGAGCGAGCCAGAGGACTTCCTCTTTGGCTCGCTTCCTCAATCACCCACCCTCCCTCCCTATTTTGCAGGTTAGGCAATGGCCTTGCTATGGACTTCAGTTGGTCGCCTTGGTTGTCCAAGAGGCCTGGTAGGAATTTTTCCACTTGGCAAATTGGCACTGGCCACTTGGTTTTCGCCTACCTTGAAGCAATCGTCACAACTTTGTTAGGGTTGCGGTTAGGCATTGTTTGACCTTGTGTGGGGGAGGGGAGGTGTGGCCATCACCTGCCCCTCCATGCTTAAGGGTATTCTGTTAAAGGAATCCGGGGGTGCTGTTCTAGTGTGAAGCCCGGCTGGGGGGCTAAGGCCTTGACACGACCCCAACGGGAACACCAGGGGGAGCTTGAGTTGGTCCGCATCTACAGGGCTCCCCCTACCGGTGGCTTACCCTTACTGGGCACTTCCTGCACAATGGGCAGGAGTCAGATATAGTCAGGTCCAATCAATGCCTAAGCCAATACCACTCACATTCTGTAATTCCAATAAAGTTGTGGCCAAAATTTGCCCAATAACATAAACCTAATATCCGTGTCCTTGGGTGAGTTATTTCCAATGAGGGGGTGGCTGAGGGATCTCGACATGCAAAATGTAACTGCAAAACAAAGGGTGTGCACTGAGGAGAGACAAACCCATGAGAAACAATATTGTTCACCCACAGGGCGAAAGAGAGTGAATTGCAATAGCTGTATTGAAATTCTCAATACGTCTATGGAGGAGTTTGCACACTAGTATAGAAATGAAAATGTTTGCTACCCTCTGAGCAGAGGGGTCCAGAAACATAGCACAATAATTAAGTTTCACTGTGGACAGTGGAACTTCCTCTCAGGGAACTGCATAGACTGCCTAAGCACTCCCCATTACTCAGCATCCTGTGCATGCCTGCTTGGGAAGCAGTAGATACACATTAGCCACAATCCGTACCTTGTATTTACCCTGTCCTGAATTACTGCATTTTGATGACTCCCCCCAACCACCCTCAAACTATCCAAACTGAGAAAAAGAGCAACCTAGCTGTGTTTTAATACGTAATGTGTATACAGCCTTAGCGTCATTGAGTTCAGTGGGATTTAGCACCAGGTTAATGTGCTTAGAATTGCAACCTAAAGCACTGGAAGGTTGTAATTATGGTATGTTAATGGGATTGTTGGGCAAGACAGGAGGTAATAATTTCTGGCTCTTCATCCGTGTATCAGCCAGCTAGACCTGGCCTGAGATGATGCAAAGGCTTTGCGAAGCACCTTCCTAAAAAAATTTTGTTGTCTTAAAATAAACAATTTATTTATATATTTTGACAATGATTTGTGTTGTCTTAGCCTTCTGATAAAACACATAAATGACCCAGCAGGATTATGCATAAAGACAATTGTTTGTTTTTAAGGTACCAAAAGACTGTTGCTTCTGCTGCAACACATAAACTTGGCTACCCCATGAGAAATGGTTACAAAAGCCCTGACATAGTTAGATGCTGTATTGTTTGGAAGTTTGCAGTTGAGCTGATGCTGATGCGCAGCTAAGAAGTCTTTAGTACAGAAGCTGTGGAACCTCCAGAACGTACTTGTCATTTGTTTTTTTTAATTTTCAGAAAGGAACACATTTTAAACACTTGCTCTTTCTATCAAAAGTTGAGCCATTAAACGGATGACTTGGGGATTTAGCACACAATCTAGCAAATCATTTGTACAAAGAACTGCTTGTGGAGAGATGGTACTACATCCTGGATCCTTCTGATCTACTAATGCTCCAGAATCACCAATCACTTTTGATGTCTTCCCAGCACAATGCAATTTTCCAAAGTGTTCATCATTTTCATTTCGAGACCCTTTACTGTCATTTTCAGCTGAACCAGTTGAATCTGTTTCCCAGAATTGTGGTAAAACCTGAAAAAGATTATGTCCAAATGGAATTTTTTCCAGTTTCTTTCCTTGGATCACGGTTAGGCTAGATTCACAGGACATCAACTGGAAGCCTTCAGGTTTTGATCTCCCTTGGACCTTCTTTCTTTTACATGGGTATTGATTAACCTCTTCAGTTATAGGGTCCATGTCTTCAATTTTACTAGTCTTCTGATGCTCTAAATATGCAGAAACAGCCCCATTCACATACTGAAGATTGGTTTCATGGGAAGTTACTTCAACCTAGAAAATAAAATACATTCAGTGTATAAACAGGTAATACCTTCTCTGCTAATCTTAGGATTTGTTTATATGTTTTGTCCTTCTCATCTATCCCCATTGCTTCCACTTTGTTTTGCCACCCTATTGTGTTCTTTGGGTGCTTTTCTGCTTGCTTTCATTTCAACCAAGGTGGCCCACTAGCCCAGCCCAGACATTGCATGCATGGGACTTTCCCCTCTATTGAAGCAAAGGAGGAAGCTGGTTAAGCAAGAGCCGCCTGTGCAAGCCTGAGTTTGTGTGGCATATTTATTGCCTGCAAAAAGCGAATGTCAAATAAATTTAAACTATCCCTGTCAAAGTGCTTCCTTACCATAAAGCACTGGTCTTTACAGTAATATGTGACGATGTTAGGGTGGACTTAAGAACAACAATGTGCACTGAATGGAATCCCAGAGCCATGCAGTGCACACACCCACACTCTTAACTGTGCTGGATTCCCTGACCATCCCTACTACATACAGGGCAAATGGCTAGATATGTACAGGTTGTGCAATCTGCACTTCTGAATCTCTGGATTTGGAGGAGGGAATCCTTGAAAGACACAGGGTACGCTTCCAGCGAGGAGTTAAACCAAGATAATGGAGAGCAGCCATGAAGACTCAGGCTCTGCCATGCCAAAGTTACTAAAAATTCAGCTGCAAAGGTGGGGGCGTGGGGGAGCATAGACTTGCAGTTTAGAAAACAAAAATGTCACTGGATCAAAGGAGTGAAAACCATGGCTTATTAATGCGGAACTTCACCTCTGTGGGGTTGAGCCAGGAATCTGATGCACTGGTGGTTTCAGCAGATTTGATTGCACATATCAGCGTTCGAGTTATTGCCTCTTCTACACGGGCTTCATGATCTGCATCCTACAAGAGAAACAAAAGCTAACGTTGTGATAACTGGAATGGATAGAAAGGAGAGCAGAAATAAGAAGAGAGGGAAACTCAGAGGTGCAATGAAGAGGTGATTGATCAAGCCCAATGTGCTTTGAGCCAGCCACTCTTCTTTAGTGGAACTGATAAAGCAAAAAATCACTACAAAGAAGTACAAAAGGCCACGTTTTTGCTTTCAGGTTCTGTTCTTGGACTTTGGGTTGTGAATGAAGACACCTCTTGCAAGGGCATCCCATAACATAAATACTAGGGCAGAATTAGTTCTTCTGTGATGGGTTTTTATCCATCCTGTCTTAAAAAAACTTTTCCAGAAAAGAAGATCTCACAAATTTCTCAAGCAACTTGGAAACACAGAAGCGGACTTATACCAAGTGAGATTGTTTAACTTCTCCACCAAGCGGGACATGCAAGTAATAGTCTTCTCCTGCTGTTGCTCTCTAGCAATTGTTGTTCAGTGGCATATTCTGAGACTTCACCAGTCTTTCCACCAATAATCCAACCTTTATGACTAGGATGTTGTGTTTTTTAATGAAAGCTGGGGTTTATTTTCTAGGAAGAAGTTGAATTCCATAGCAGTAGAAGGAAGTGGGGGTCAGATGGAGCTCATTAACCCAGGAAGGTAGCCCATCTAGGAGAAGGAAAACTCTTCCCCTTCCTTTGTTGTCTCCCCTGCATTGCAATTATATCAGTTGTAAGCTGCTCAGAACAGAGACCTGTCTCTTATACAGATGGATGCCAACAATAACAAAAATTGTCTACTCTGACTGGCAGCAGCTCTTCCAGGGTTTCACACGTTTCTTTTCCATCACCTGGTACCTGGCCCTTTTAACTGGGGATGTCAAGGATAAAACCTGGAAGCTTCTGCATGTCTTCTACTGACTTATAGTCACTGAATGGAGGGGCTGCAGCTCAGAGTTATTGGTTTCACCATTCACACACTGACATCTTCGGGAGCTATGGTGCCCCGAGCCTCTGAAGAATCCTCATCCCGGAACTCGCCCAGTAGTACTAGAGAAGGCTTCCCTAAACTTAGGTTACATCATATTTTTGGACTGTAACTCCTTTGACCCCCTGACTATCAGCCATGCTGACTGGGGATGATGGGGGGTCCAGCAACACAGAATTGGGGACATAATGACTTCCTGTACAATACACAAATCAAGGGAAGAATTTAATATTGTGTTATGTTGATCTTTCCATCAGGGCAAGCATGCCAGACAGAACAACCCCCCTCACCTCCCCCTGCACTGTTCTGAGGGTTCTCCCGCCACCTGAACCAATCTCAGGGGCACACTGTGGGAGGAGATGGGAGGAAAGTCCTGTTGCACAAGACTGGATGCAATAGTTGAAGGAAAGAAGACTCTCATGTTAAAGAGATCTCTAATTTCCAGCACATACACTTGGGGGTGGGGTGGGGAATTAACATCCCTTATTATCATAGCTAGGCATAATATGCCCATAAAAGCCACATGATCAAGCAATTACATGTTTCTAATTGGCGGACAATACATTGTATTAGCGTCTTGTTAAGTTAATTGAGTCTTGTGAACCTTAATTTATACCACAGGGATGCTGTCTAATGTATAGGGTCTTTAACTCAAGAAGATCAAAAAGGTATGTCCAAAATTGTATCTCTAAATGACTTAAGCTAAGACACAAAGGATTATTTCTGAGAGACAGCAAATGCCTTGGGAGCTATTACAAATGCAAAACTAAATCATTTTAAATTCCAGGGAGCATACTGTCATCAGACAGTATCACCAACCCACTGATGTATTATTGCAGCCTTAAATAGCAGCAGCAGGGAGGAAAAGCAAATGTTGTCTTTAACGAAGGATACCAGCACACAGCTTTTAAAGATGAAACAAGAATCCAGTAATTGATTCTTACATGTTACAAGCTGTCATGTCTCTTCTGAGTGCCTTTAGGCGGTGAAATACAAAGACTAATTTAGGATTTCATCAGGATGAGACACACAGGCAGGGCAGGCTTTCTTGTTTAAGTGAATTGCTTTGGATCGGAGGACTGTTTATGGGCAAGGAGAAGCAAATTCAACGTGTAACGTGGTATTCCTGGCACCATAGCAAATAGTAAGATGGAGGCAGATTGAAGAAATGGGGCTTGCTTGCTTGAGTTTGGCTGGAAGGAAACTGAAGGTGGTGTATAAGGAGATGCTTGTTCCTTCCCCATGGAAACTGCATAAAATCTACCTTCCTCTACCTACCGTCCCATTCCTCTTTCATCTCTACTATTTATCACTGCACCAGCAAAGGAAGCACTATCTGGAATAAAATGTTAGCATTTCTGATGGTGCCATATCACATCTATATCAAACAAATAACACCAGATTGATCTAGTTCAAAGTTATCAAAGGAGGGTTGCAACCTGTACAGACTAGACAGCCTTTGCTGGTCCAGCATCAGTCTCTGTTTGCTATCTTTATCAACTCACGCTGAAGTCGTGCAATAAAAGCTAGACTTGCGTTTTCTTCTTTAAATATGTGTGTGTTTGCTTTTTAAGTTTTAATGATTGTGTTTACTGCAAATGGCTTTAGGACTTCTACTGTGTTTGCAAGTCACTTCGAGTCATTTTTATGAGTTACGCAGTATCACCATCTCATCATCATCATCACAGTCCCAAAACTCTGTATAAACTCTTAGACATGGTGCGACAAGATACTGTTTCCTTTGGTAAGTTCCATTTATTAAATAGTTTGGGAACAACTGCTTCAATGTGCTCAATAATCCTAGGAAATCAGAGCAAAATACTAATTGTGATTAGGAAAAAGAAAGCTTGGCAGAAGGACCACTTCATTGTCTCACATCAGGGCAGTTGCTAGGGAATCTCATGTAAAATTGAACTAAAATGTAGTGCCAGAGACTTGTAATATAAAACTGATGTTAGGAATTGCGGACAATCTTACCAGAATCTACAATTCTTTTTTTCAAATATTCTGCTCCAGTCTAAACAATTAAGGTAGCTCTCATTATGATTTTATTTCATAGACAGTCACAATGTATGTAGTCTTAGAGCTACCAGCAATAATTTTATAATCTTAAGACTAAGAAATTCATCATACGGTCTGATTGTGAAGTATATATGCAGAAAAAGATCTGGGGTCTGTACCTGTTAAATTCAGAGCAGGTGGGCTGTTTCCTAGGAAAATGGACTCCAGTGGTTTTACATTTCTTTTCCTGCAGACGTTTTGATATTATTGCAATGCAGCTTCATAAGCCTGAAACTTTTCAGCGCATCTATTCACATTTTAGTATGTACACATTTAGGCTAGCTTACCTCGGTACATGAACATTCTTAAAGCATTTCAAGGGGTTGCAAGCCTGGAAAGTTCATTTTGCCTCAAAGTATCCATGAATAGCATTAATCCCCCCTACCATAAGAAGCAAGAGTTGAAGTGGTCTCAGTGTGTTGAAAACAAATTAAAACTTTATCCTTTATTATAAGGTCTCAACGAAATAATTAATTGTATCAGTAAGGCTATTGAAGTGGGCCTGACACACACCTATCATATCAACGTGGTAGCAGCTGGTTATTGCTGGAAGCTGGAGAACTGCTTGAGTGAATAATGAAAATGTTCTTGATATTACATTTTAACACCCGTGTCACGCATTATTTTTCTAAGACAGATAGCCCGACACTTAAAAAGTAATGGTGCTGTCATCTCCAGGGATAATAGGGTATAATCAACTGTCACCCAAAAGACGACATGCAGGCATTCCTCGGGTTAAGCAGTGCCCACAGTCAACTTATTAGCTGGAAGCCTCCAAACTGTTTGTGAGGTTTTTAATTTTGGGAGATAGTTAATAACTTCTGTCCAGCATGCTGCATTCAAGCAATACCGGAGACTACAAAACACTAATGTTTGCTTAGCTTTGACTTCAAGAGCATATGCCATTTTGTAAAAAGATGAGGAAGGCATCCTGTGTAGAATACTACCAAGCCTTGGGATTTTCAGGATGTCAGATTCAGTTCCAAGTTACATGGCATGAAGGCACACGAGGCCCCCATTTTGCTGAAACTAAGCAGATCTGGGTCTGACCACTGTTGATGGATCACCCTGAAAACCATATATATATATATAGACTGCCATGAGTTCCACGGTAGAAGACAAGATGGGATATAAACGTTGTGGGGGGAGGAAGATAATATGACACCTACATCAAAGTGAAGCAGACATTTTAACTAAAAAGACGCACTAGTAGCATCTTCACTTTTGTTCCTCTCCACCCACTCTAGCTTGTACTGTCTTGGTCTCCAAAGGTTGTTTCTTGGAAATTTCATGAGAGAGATGAAAATATGCTCAGCTTTTAAACCACACACACAAAAATAAACTACAGCAAGGGGTGGGGTACATGTGGCCCTCCTGGATTCCAACTCCCAGCCCTAACTACTGGCCATGTTGGCTAGAGTTGATATGAGTCCAACAGTATGTGGGTGATGATTTATATAGCCTCATCTATGTACATTACACATTGCACATTACAAAGTGTAAGAGACAGGTCTCTGTCCTGAGCGGCTTACAATCTATGTAATTCCAATGCAGGGGAGACAACATGGGAAGGGGAAGGTCAACAGTGGCAAGGGAAAGAACCTGTGATCATTGCAGTCAAGTATGCTTAGTAGGATGTATGGAAATAGGTAGCTAGCTCATTATTATAAACTACTCCAGCACATTTCCAGATGTCATGCCCATCTGTGAACATTCAGGCCATGTGTGTGCCTGATGGTTTTAAGAGATAAACAATTGGGGGGGGGGATAGTTACCAGTTCAATCCATGAGTTTATGCTAACAGTGATTGGGTCAATGGATTCTACATAATGCCACCAGTGTCTGGGAACAAACAGGACCTGAATGGGACAAGAAGAAGAAAAGGAATTTAAAAAGTTATAAAACCCCTTTTGTGCAACTATAGCGTTTCCCTGACATTAAAAAAAAATCACCTTGAAAAATATATTTTTCAGCAGCAGTTTCTAAACTCCAATTGATCCTCCTCTGCATTTGCTGTCTGCTGTATAATGTACTTAGGCTGTCTGACATGGATCTTATCTGGTTCTGCCAGCCTTTCATTGCTAGGTTCAAAATGCAAACTCCAACTAGCCCACCTCAGCTGGAAACAATTTTTAAACAGTCTTGTCAGCAAAACAAGTTCCCCCTCTCTGTGAAATGGCAGGGTGAGAGCAGCATGTTGGTGAGACCAAAGTGCAGGAGGATTTCCTGTCACAAGCTTGTCCAGACTTCCCTTCTTATCTGACATAAAGGAGTGAAGGAAACGCCAGAATGTCTCATCCCAGGTCAATCTCAATCTTTACCTTCACCTTAAAAAAAAAAAATACAGGGTTCGGTAGAGGAAAGAGAATAGAGAAGAATGGGATTTGGGGGCTAGAACCAGGAACCAGGCAGTTCATTCATTAGATGCAAAGGGTGCAAAATGATTATTAAAGGAAGATGGGGAAATGAAAGAAAAGCCAAAGGAATGATTTGAATTCTTCTTACTGCATATCTGAAGTCAGCCAGATATCCACCCCAAACCAGTTTTGGGGAGAGAGCATCTGAAGAATTATTATTATGAGATTATATTATTTAATATTTCTATCCCTCTCTTCCATTCAAATGAATACTTACAACAGCTAACAAAAGAAAATTAACAAAATAGATAATATTGAAGCTATGCATTAATACAGCAATAATGAAAAGCAGCAGTCATTAAATGAAACAATTAACTGAATCAAATAAGAGTAATATGAGTCTACAATTCTGTGACTCTATGAGGTTCTGAAGCTAACTGACAACGTACAAATTAGCAAGTCACCAGGACCGTATGGCATCGCTGAGAGTTCTTAAAGAACTGTGAAATTGGTTAATCTTCTAACAGAAAAATGCAACTTGTCACTAAAATCAACCTCCTTACTGGAGAATTGGAAGACAGCTAATGTAGCACCATTTTTAAAAAAATCCTAGGGAAAGTCAGGAAAGTAATTGTTGTATATTATTTGAAGTGGGGGGTAAGCAAGGATGCAGTCAAGTCTGCCAATACGACCAAGTTAACCAAGGTGCTGAAAACCCATATAAACTGTGAAGACCTCCAAAAGGAATCAGAGGCCTGTCTAGCCCAGCACTCAGTTGACAAACAAAGACCTTTGGAAACCCCACAAGCAGAACACGAGGAGAGCAAGAGCCCTCTCTTGATGTGGTCCCCGTATTCTTTACGCTAGTTGGGTGTGGCTCCCCAGAGTCTTGGGCAGAGGTCTTTTCCCATTGTTGTTGTTGTGGTTGTTGTTTAGTCATGTCTGACTCTTTGTGATCCCATGGACCAGAGCACGCCAGGCACTCCTGTCTTCCACTGCCTCCCGCAGTTTGGTCAAACTCATGCTGGTAGCTTCGAGAATGCTGTCCAACCATCTCGTCCTCTGTCGTCCCCTTCTTCTTGTGCCCTCCATCTTTCCCAACATCAGGGTCTTTTCCAGGGAGTCTTCTCTTCTCATGAGGTGGCCAAAGTATTGGAACCTCAGCTTCACGATCTGTCCTTCCAGTGAGCACTCAGGGCTGATTTCCTTCAGAATGGATACGTTTGATCTTCTTGCAGTCCATGGGACTCTCAAGAGTCTCCTCCAGCACCATAATTCAAAAGCATCAATTCTTTGGCGATCAGCCTTCTTTATGGTCCAGCTCTCACTTCCATACATCACTACTGGGAAAACCATGGCTTTAACTATACGGACCTTTGTTGGTAAGGTGATGTCCCATTACCTGGTTATTTTAGCCGAGGATGCTAGGGATGCAACCTGAGACCTTCTGCATTCTATGCATGTGCTCTACCACTGAGCTATGGTCCCTGAACAATCACAAGATCCAGTTCCTGCAAATTATTGTACTCAATTTTCTTCTGACCCCAATTCTCCCAGGACTCTTATCTGAAAAGAAAACACTGGCTCCAAACCTTCCACAGGACAAAGCCAGGAATCAGGTGTCATGGGAAGCTTGGGTGACCACAGAGCTCCATAATTTTTCATCCCACCTCCAAAACAGGTGTAATAATCTTAGTATCATTCATAAAAAGATTATTAGCAGCATTACGTACATCCAAGGAATATTAAATGCTTTCAAGTGTTCAGACAGCTGCAGAATCTCCATTAAGCACACAGCAATGTCAGCACTAATACACAGGAGCAAAATTAAGGCATGATTTGATTTGATTGATCAGTTTATAAGCTGCCTTAAACCAAGTGCTCAAAGCAGCATCAAGAGATTAAGGGCTGAAAGAAGATTGGTCATCGGGACACGGGTCCCTAGGTATTATTTTGGCCTTTGAAAAATCCACTCTTGCAATAATTTTTTCAAGGACATACACAAAGTTTCTCAATAATAGTATTCACAATGCTTTACTTCCTCCTGGTTTTTCTAAGCGGAATTATCTCAAGGCTAAAAACATCCTCCATAGTCTTGTTCTACCAGTATTTACTACAGAGAGTGACCAGCCCATTGATAACCTCTCATTCCAAATCTTCTTATCTGAAACAGGGTTATTAGCCCTGAACTATTGCACACATATACAAGGGTTAGATTGAAAGAAAAAGCCGCCCTCCCCCCAAGGCAGAGGAACCATTTAGCAAAACAACCCCAGAAGACCCTAGTCTGTGATGGTCAGTAAATGCTTTCAGTAGCTGCTCTAATGCAGCAAATAAAGAGCCAATTCCAAACAGCATTTTCATCTGTAGAAATACTTTTGGCACTATCCTCTTGGAGGAAGACACATGGAAGACATTACAGCAATCCTGAAAACCCACAGGGGTTTTTCAGGAAATATCCATGAGCAATATGCTAGGTTCCTGCCACATACAGCTATGTAACTTCATTGAAAAATCCACTGACAAAAATAAAATTCTGATGTACTATTTTCCTCCATTGATGTCTTTTCCTCCGTTGATACAAATCCAAATTCAGTGAGGAGGAACAAAGCATGAAGGACATAAAACTATCCCCCAATTAAGCACTTCTAGGTCTCAGTGAGTTCACTAAGATTCCTATTGATTTCATTGCACCCTGCTAACAGTCCAATCCTACATGTTTCATCAGAAGTAAGCTCCACTGAGTTCAATGGGACTTGTTCCCAAGTGTATATAGGATCAAAGCCTAAATCTCTCCCAGTCCCATTGAAGTTGACGGAAATTAAAAAGTGCTTAATTTTTGACTAGATCACACCCTAAGTATATTTACATTCTAGCATAATCTTCACTAACCTGCAGATATTCTGGAGAACCAGCTACCACCATTTCTGACCAGAGGCCATGCTGGCTAATGGGCTAATGGGAATCCAACAGCTTCAGAAGGACACTGAGCTGGGGAAGGCTGTTCTAGCAGATGATTAACAGTGTATACTTTCAGTTCAATGTTTTAAATGGTGCATATGTTAATGCTGTTTTGATGCATTGCTCTCCAGCTCATTATCCAAACCTCATTAATCCTAAACCTGTGATTATTTAAAAACAACTCTTTGCAAGCGTGCGCACACACAGAGATGCACCATGCAGCTTACACAGGGAGATGGGTATATGTAAAACACAGGCCCGTTTACCAGAATATTTGGGGCATTTTGGATAAATATTTTTAAGCCTATGGAAAACTGTTGGTCATAAGAAACTATAAGGTCATAAAAACAGGGACTAAGAGTATAAATATATCTATCAGAGCATAGGAAAGGAACTATTGTGTGGTAACTATATTACAGTAAATTAATTTACTGAAATATGTACATTGATAAGAATTCTCCAGTTTTAAAGATATCCAAGGACATGATTCAAAGTGTTAAAGTGCCTTTGAATCCCATGGATTTCTGTGGAATTGAACTATATGCGTGTAACCAGTGGGGCTTACATTGCAATCCTATGTATGTTTACTCAGAAGCAGATTCCATTCTGTTCAGTGGGTATTAATCCCTAGTTAAGTGGGTATAGGACTGCAGCCTTAGGTGTCTAACTTCAGCTATACAGTGTACCAGATTTTCAGATAACCTATGTTGGGGTTGCCTAGGCCAGTACAGTATGTCTAAAAGACATACCTCAGATATTCATCCACCCACAGTCACTTTCAATGAGATTATTACATGTGTTAGCAGAATTCATGTCTAAAGATCCCTTAAATTTAGAATAATCATGTTATACTCATGACAAAGGAACTAGTAAAATAACATTGGAACAAAAATACATGAGGCTGTCACTGAGAAAAAGAACATGTGTTTGCAGTTTTGTGCTTCAAATGTTTTCTTTCCAATATAGATGCATACATTATATAGTATGGACACTTCTACAATCCAGAATTCCTATGTGTTATGATGCTTATACAAAGCTCTTGCTCACATCATTCTCCTCTTTCTTTTTCAATTAAATGGAAGGAGCAGCTGTGGATGTTGGTGTCAGGGCTGCGGAGTTGCACCATTGAACTAAATGGAGTAATTTTTTAGGGCAAGGTAGGAAACTACCTGCACACATTAGAGCACCTCCAACCCTCTAGTGGCTTGCTGTAATAATGCTATTAGAGTTATTTAGACACAGATGCTACTCTTGTGGTAAATGGGAAAGGCAGCATGAGATAACTAGTAAAGATGGGACAGAGACGGAAGGTTGACTATGGGGAAAAGGAGATAAAAAATGTAAAGTAATAAAACAGCTGTCAAGAGAATGCCTTGAAACAATATCTTATTTGTACATGACATTTTTGGACATGCTAACATAGCGCCAGAAGGTATTCTGAGCAAGTGTGGTTATGGGGTGTGCAAATGTAGACAAGAACAATGAACTAATGTATTTCTCAGTTTAACACAGGCCTTTGCAACCAGTCCTTGCACAATTTACTACTGTGCAGCTACGGATTCTGACTGCAAGCCAAGCATAGTAAATAACTAGCCAAGAGAACATCTGTGCATACCAGCATAATGTTAAAACCAGAATTTATTAAAGCAGCAAGGAATGTAAAGTTATCAAAGGTGAAAAAGGAGTGTGTTGGTGGATGGAATACAAAACTGATGGCAAAGCATGTTTCGAGTTTTGTAAATGTTTTCTCCAAACACGTGTCTCTGTGGTGTCTATGCATATAAGTCCCACCCTGCATAACCAGGACTTTATAGAGGTCCCTGTACATGTTATGCATGTGAACAAGGTCCATGTATTGAGGGGGGGCAGTGGGGCTGTGATGCAGGTCTCATCCTCAATGTTGCAGCTTCCCCAGCCCTGATTCCAACATTCACACCTTAGGTGTGGATAACTGAGCCAGGAAAGGCTACATGTTTAGCCCTTCTTTGGCTGGCGGTTCAGCTGTGGCCCTATGTGGAGGGGGGTACTCTAGTTTCAGGTGTCTATGCTCTGTTACCCTCTAGGTCAGATCACTGCAGTGTGTTATGTGTGGTATACTGCAGTCTTCATTGGAGGCCTCATCTGAAGTAAAAGTAAAGATAAAGGACCCTGAATGGTTAAGTCCAGTCAAAGGCAACTATGGGGTGTAGCACTCATCTCTCTTCAGGCCAAGGGAGCCAGCGTTTGTCCACAGACAGCTTTCTAGGTCATGTGGTCGGCATGACTAAACTGCTTCTGGCGCAACAGAACACTGACGGAAGCCAGAGCGTACGGAAATGCCATTTACCTTCCCACCACAGCGGTACCTATTTGTCTACTTGCACTGGTGTGTTTTCAAACTGCTAGGTTGGCAGAAGCAGGGGCAGAGCAATGGGAGCTCACCACTGTCGCGTGGATTCGAACTGCTGGCCTTCTGATCAGCAAGCCCAAGAAGAGGCTCAGTGGTTTAGACCAGTGTTCCCCAACCTTGGGTATCCAGCTGTTTTTAGACTACAACTCCCATCATCCCTTGCTAACAAGACCAGTGGTCAGGGATGATGGGAATTGCAGTCCGAAAACAGCTGCAGACCCAAGGTTGGGGAACACTGGTTTAGACCACAGCACCACCCAAGTCCATGCCTCATCCGAGACAGGCATGGAAAGTGACCACACAATAATGGACCTTTTCAGTGGTAGCCCCTAATGTGTGGAATGCAGAGACACATGCCTGGGACCATCACTGTCAGGTTTGCAGGCACTAAGCTAAGAAATTTCTTTTTGCCCAGGCCTTTGGTAGTTAAGTTAGCCTCTTTTGTGGTAAAGGCAATGACTGATTTACACATATCCAACTGACACGTGACCATGCATGTGTGAATCACAGTGGCCGGAAAAGGGGTGTAATGGGCTTATACACGCTCCTCCGTCATGTATGATGACCTGGAATGCAACCCCCGTGCAAATCGGGGGGTTGCCTGTACTTTTATTTTAGTGGGGTGAGAGAAGACTTGCCCTTCTCATTGCATGGTTGGCTGAGCCTTTTAGGAATTTGGTACAGTACATTGTTTTGAAATTTTATGTTTTGATTTTCATCTATTTGCAAAGTTCAGTTACTTTGAGGCTTTTTTGTTTACAGTGACTAGCAAACATAATCAGCAACTCCTCCAGCTCCCATAGAAGCTTACCTGAGCAGTCAGGGATCCAGCTCATTTAAATATCTACATTCATATGGTTCCTTGGCTCAGACCTCCCCACCTAAATGTAAATGTCAGAGGTACAGCTGGGGTCCTGCTGCCATTCTGAATAATGCAGCCCCTTTATGTGCATAAGACATGGAGGGGACTCTGCTTTTCCTGTCTCCCAGTTAGGCAGAGTAACTGTACACCCTGCCGAACATTCAACAGAATGAGTGTAGGCTGCGGGGCAAGACATATCCCCTTTCCCCTCTTCGCCTCCTACACGTTAATTCACCAGTTATGCTGTGTGAATAGGGTTATCAATAGGGCTGCATGTGGGGAAGTTTTATTTTAAAGGCCTTTTAAAAAGTGTCAAAAACATTATGGAAGGTCCCTTCTAAGTTCATGATACACGTCATTAGTCTTGTTCCAAAAGCTGTGACAGTCTCACCAAAAGGTCCCCACCTTTTGTACTGAACATGTATATTACAATATATATATTTGCCCATCAAAAAACAAAATCTGTCCAAAATTAGGCATCACTAACAAGGAGGATTAAAAATCACTAGCAAAGCAAGAGAGCAATTTCTGAGGGGCAAGCAGTCAGTCTTGAATGTCTGTCGCAGAACAAACACATTCACACAGAATGAAATAACTCATGAGCAGTTTCATGTTTATTCAGAGGGCAGAGCAGGGTTGATTTTGCTGATGTGCGGTAGGATTCTAAAGAGATATGAAGTTAAATCTTTCAGTGAAAGTCAGATGAAGATTACAATTTATTTCAATGCCATTTCAAATCCGTTTTCCATATATGAAGACAAACTTGATGAAACAAATACTCTTTTGGGGGGGGGGCGGTAGCCTACAATTTATATGAATTGTGCTCCACAAAAGAGAAGAGTTATGAATGTGTGAAAATGAGTTTTTTATTGATCAGCAGCTACCCACATCTCTTGTCCATTTTTTTTGTTTTTGTTTTCCAGAGTATTCTTTTTAATTCAGGTAGGTAGCTGATGCCAATTTGCTATTAGGGGGAGGAAGCACCACACAAACTTCAGACACTCACAAATGAACCTCTCATTTCGAACACATAATTATGCTCACAAACCCACATGCTGAAATTATCATTTGCAAGTGCGAGATGGAATTAATTCTGAAGTAACTTGGCCATCACTGATGATCACACAGATGTTTTAAGGATAGTGTGACATTTCAAACATTTTAATTGGGGGTGTTAAGATTTCAAAGGACACATTCAAGCTTCTAAAAAAAAAAATTAGCCTACAAACTGACTAGGCAAATCTTTTAAAATCAATGAAATTGCATTGAATTTAGCTCATCTACTTCTATTCATCCTGGCTTAAGAGTTAAAGACCAAGGTAACATTAAAAAGCAATTAGAATATATATTGAAACAGGGATCCTGAATGTATTTAATATAACCAAGAGTGGTGGAATGAGACACATTGGCCAGAAGATGGCATTAGGCACATTAAGTTTCTTTTAATATTCAAAGCCAGTATCCAGCTAGCATACAGCTGCTCTCCTGAATACCAAAACACACCTTTATCTTTATTTTATTTTTCAATTCTGCATTGTTACAACATCTTAATCCAAGGCATGCAGTTCCCGGCCAAGCAAGAAACAGAGATTACTGTAAATTACCACAAAGTGAAGCTGACTGCAAATCCTCAAGTAATTGTATTTGTAATACACGCTCAATCTTTGCATTCGGTTAGAACAATTCGTTTGCTATCTAAGGGATTCTCATCAAATTGCTTCATCACAAACCCTTCCAATACTAGACAGGCCTGAGCAGAGCCAGCAGGCATTATTCTTCTGGGAGACAGGCCTGCCTTAAAGGGCCTTGGCATTCATTCATTGCAGACAATTCCTTAGCTTTGCTCATTTGGAAGGATCGCTTAGTACAGCCCTCCTGGGATTTTAACACTTTAGAGGTCAGGTGAAAAGTGGTGGCTGCAGGAATGCATGCTCCATTAATTTTCTTTAAGGTCCCTGTACACAGAAAATGAGCAGGGCAGGGAGAAGGCTAGGCTAGAACCCTTCTTCCAGATCTGCTACCTGTCCGTAAGCAGGGAATTATATTCAATCTTCCTCTGGAATGTGTCCAGAAGAGGGCGACAGAGGTTCTGAGGGAGACCTGGAGACCAAGTCCTACTAGGAAAGGTTGAAGGAGTTGGGTATGTTTAGCCTGGAGGGGGAGCTGAAGGTGTATTCCTTCAAATACCCGAAGGGCTGCGCTATAGATGGTTCAAAGCTATTTTTGAACCTGACCCAATTAATTCAAATATCACCCCTGCCTGCTGCTCACAAATGATTCAGATAAAGCCTTAGAACTTCGGGATGGCATGAACTTTTCAGACCACGGAATAGACTGCCTCAGAAGGATGTGGACTCTTCCTTGTTAGATGTTTTTAAGCAGAGGATGGATGGTCACCTATCAGGGATGTTGTAGTAGAGAGGTTCCTGCATTGGCAAGGAGCTGGAATAGATGGCCTCGAAGACACCAGGCGAGCCTCCCTGGAAATAGCATTCCACAAATGGGAAGTCACCACAGAAAAGGCCCACTCCTCTCATGTTCCCACCCTCTGGACCTCCCATGGAGGGGGCACATGAGGAAGAGCTGCAGATGATGATTGCAGGGGCTGGGTCAGTTCATATGGGGAGAGGCGGTCCTTGGGGTATTGTGGTCTTATGGTTCTATGTCCTCACTTGCATTCTGAAGTAGAAACCTAGGCTGGCATTGCCATGTGTTTTCTTGGCTTCAAGTCTCTGTCCACTCAGTGGCTGCCAGAGATTAAAAAAAAGAAAGAAGCTATACTAGCATGTCTTTTGCAAAGTAGCACCTCAGAGCACTGGAACAAGCAGCTGGCCTTTAAACCTTCTATTTTTAACAAGATTTGACTTCTAATTAGTTGAAGCTTAATTAAAAACAGTGACACTACTGCTTCATTACCATTCCTAATCACTGAAACAGAATGCCTACATTGAATTCTTTAACCTGAAAACAAGGCAATGCCCCATTGTTGGCAATTTAAAAAACAACAACAAAAAACACCATCTATTGAAAACATCAACAAAATGATGAGCAAAGATCATTACTCTGCTGCAGGAGAGAAAAAACTGTGAAGTAAAATCATTTAATTTGGGGCACTGGGAATACATTTATTATGCAGTATAAAATGTTAATTTGCTATACAACGGAACACACTGAAAATAGCTTTGAAAGTGCCATAACAGCACAATGCTATACATGCCCACTTCTAAAACTTCAGATGTTCCAGTGGGCATTGAAAACACTTTATTCTTTTTTGTGAGTGTGTGTAGGGAGAAAGGGGCCTCTATTTTGTGGGGGATGGGCAGGTGATGAAATTTGATTCAAAGAACTGAAATGTTTTGCTGTTGCTATTCTTATTGTTATTAGCATACTGATATTCTGTATGGGATATATGTGTCTGTGTGTGTGTGTGTGTGTGTGTGTGTGTGTTTTAGGCCACCACAAATGGTGAAATATAAATACATTTTAAAAATAACTTATTTTTTGCAGATTTCACAGTGACTTTAAAATGCAGTTAAATTGACAGACACAGGGTGGAATTCAATGCAATGCTAAGGAGATGATGCCATCAGCCTGAGCATTCCTGCTTGCCCAAAGGAATGATCTCTCACCTTCCCGCCCCCCCCCCCGCCCCCCGCATTGTGCTCAGGGTTCTCTCAACACTCCAGAGTGGATTTGGGGGAGGCACGGGGTGGGGGGCACATGAGGGAAAAGAGGAGAAAAGCCCTGTTGTGCCAGCAGGAGTCCTTGTGCTGAATTTTGCCAGTGGAATGGAGTAGTTGAATCCGCCCATAGAATATAAATTTAATAAAACAACTCATTAAAAGAAAAAAAGTCACAAAGAGAATTGGAGAACGTTAGCCTTGACAGGTTATCATCCTGCTTCAATCTTTAGGACCACAAATAAAAGGGTGGTAAAAGGTAAAGGGACCCCTGACCATTAGGTCCAGTTGCAGACGACTCTGGGGTTGTGGCTCTCATCTCGCTTTATTGGCCGAAGGAGCAGGTGTACAGCTTCCGGGTCATGTGGCCAGCATGACTAAGCTGCTTCTGGCGAACCAGAGCAGCGCATGGAAACGCCGTTTACCTTCCCGCTGGAGCAGTACCTATTTACTTCCAACTGCTAGGGACTGGGCAATGGGAGCTCACCCCATCGCAGGGGTTTGAACAGCCAACCTGTGGTTTAACCCATAGATAAGTCTATCCAAAACTATCTCTGTGAGTTTTGGGGCACCAGGGACCCTCCCTGTCTTGTAAGATACACAATAAAGGATGCTGAGATTCCATCAAATCCATCAATGTGCTGCATTCCCTTAAAGACTTAAAAAATAAGTGGGACTTCCGGGTTGGCGCCTCTGGCAATGGCGGATTTCCTCCGATCGGGAGGAACCCGCTCCGTGAAAAACAGGGTCTGAACCGCCACGGCGAGGCGGGAGAAGCCTGTGGACATGGGATTCGGCTGGCACCTTTGCGCCTCCCCTACTCGCGGGGAAACCCTGTTTTGGGGATCCGGAGCGACGTGGGGTGAGTGGCGCGGTGCTTTGAATCGACTGCTTCTTTCACGGAGTGAAGCCGCATTGCTGTTGCCAGAGAGCGCTGACTTTTTCCTGTGGACAATTGGATTTTAAACAACTACTCGTGAGTAAAACGGAAAATTGGATTTTTAAATACTTCAATTTGGCACTGAAATGGGAAGGTTATAAACAGGAAGTCCGCCTCCTGTTTTTGTAAATAGACTGAAGCAAAGACGTTACAAGTAAAGCCTTTGAAAGTTACAAAACCCCCTTAGGAAGCAGGAGAAGAGGGGGAAATTTTGGATCTAGTGAGCCTGCAGGAGAGAGTGAAAAAATTACCACTGCTCTGAACCTGGGAACGGGCTGCCAGATGACGTTTGGAGAGAGTGCTTTTGACAGAACGGATTTGACAGCTAGCTAAACAAGAGTAAGATACTGTTTCCATTGTCCCTTTCTGCGTTTTAAAAAAAAGAGGAAAAGTAACTGAAATTTTATCTTTAATGTTTGAAATCGTGCTTGAAAGAACTGATACAAGTGGAGACTGTTTCCCTCTAGAGGGAGCTTTTGAAACTGTAACAGGACTGTAACTGGGGAATTTCCAGCTGCAGAAAAGGAGTTTGGGAACCAGAGAGCGACCTTGGACTATTTAAAAATGTTGATAGGAGAGGCCATTGTGACTGTTTTATGTAAGATAAGCTGTTCGCTGGGACAGCTTCACAAGAAGATGGATGATATGACTCTCAAAGTTGATAATTTGGAACAGAAAGTGACCAACTTGAGTCAAAAAGTGAACAATAACACAGAAATAATTCAGGACTTGGTACAGGAACCCATTTTGGCAGGACAAATGGTGGAGGAGAAGGAGGAGAAGGAGAATGCAGCTGTTGTTCAACATAAAATAATACAAGTGAGATCTGTGGATTTACAGAAACAAATTGGAGATTATAAATTGAGGCCTTCTATGATTGAATCCAGGAAAAGCCAGACTCCAAGGAATGGATCCCGGTTTGGATTAAAGAAGGAAAGTTGGAAAGAGCCCTCTATGCAGGGATTAACTGACTTTTGGGACATGGACTCGGGCCTGGAGGAGATTGAAGTTTTGGGGGCCTTTGGAATTGGAGGAATTTTGAAATATACCCGGAAATACTTTATGGACTGCAGTTTTAACTATGGAAACTCAGCTGATTTGTTCAGAAGGAAGAAAAGGATCGACAGGTTGGAATTTCCCCGAGATTGGCTCTTTAGCATTAAAGAAAATGAAGAAGACCTGCAGAAGGGACTTGGAAAAGAGTTAAGAGCCTCGGACATAAGATCACCAGGTTGATGGACTTTATGGAATTGACGGAAAGGACTGGCAGAATCCGAAACCTGGGAAAGGAGATGGTGGAAGAAGATTGGAAAATTTAAAGTTTTTATATAGACTTATGGTAAAACTAATGAGTGATAGAAAAATGGTGGAATGATTTTTTATTTTTTATGGGCTTAACAGAAATGTTATAAGGAGTTAAGCACATATAAGTAATTTAGTTTTAATGGAAAATAAGGTTAAAATAATATGTTATTTACAATATCACAGAAAATGGAGAAAGATGGAAAGGATTTGCTGAAACAATTAATATAAGCGGAACACAAAAAGGGAGGTGTGAGGAGGTCCAGGAAACAAGGGAACGAAAGATAGAGTATGGAAAAGAGAGGATGTATGTCTTTAAATTGCTTTTGTTTTGGGGAGTGGGGTTTGTTTAGTTTAGCTTAATGTGTCTAGTTTTGAGTTTAGGTTGTGTTTTGTATTGTTTATATATTGTATTGTATTGTGTGTTTTTCTCTCTCTCTTTGTTTTTTTCTTCTGTTTTTTCTCTTTTGCTTTTTTCCCTCTCTTTTTGTAATCTATAAAAGTAATAAATATTATCTCAAAAAAAAAAAAAAAAAGTGAGTCTCACTGAGTTCACCGGCACTTACTTCCAGCAAGCGGGTATCTGAATCGGAGAAAACCAGCCCATTTTGTACAGTAAGTTACATGTTAGGCAAAGACGTGATTACATCTACTATAGAGAAATTCATCTGGAAGGAGCATTCTAGTGACCCTTAAGTACTGATGGCCTGACACATTGAGATATCCTTCACAGGGCTGCTTTTCAGATACTGTGGTCTCCTTTCCTCAGTAAAATATGATTAATCAACTTTCACATGACCTTGTTAAGAGTACTTTGAGATTCTCTACTGAAATACTAATGCGTGCTGTAAATACAAGTGATGTAGCTGCTGGGCAAGTGTTTCCATTATGGAAGTTATCCATCACCACGAAAGCGTAAGTAAAAGCTCTTTGCTGGCTCTGCACACTTATTCATTAAGAATACATTGTAAAACTTGTGAGTTGCAGAGATGAGATGGTTTCAGAGCAGCCCCAGAAGCCTGTTAAGTACAGGATTCAGAGAAACTATTGGGCAAAATGTCTGTGAAGCATGGTGCCTTTTTCTAGATGGTCCAGTTGCAAGACAAGTGAAAGAACATGAGCCAGGAAGGTTTCACTTGCTAGAGAATGGCATTAAACAAACAAGGTTAGATCCAGAAGACTTTGCCTCCTGTGAACGAAAAGGCTTCTCCAATCCCCAAAAGGCTTCAGATTCAGCTTGAGGAATCCCAATGGTGGAACAGGAGAATTTTTTATTATTATTTTAAACCCCCCCCCCCAACCGGCAGTCTCCTATAGACCCTGGAAAACTGCTTTGGCTTGGGGAATCCTTTGAAATAACATGGGAGGTGCCACTGAGGACTACAGACGAAAAGGGACATTGCTGTAAGTTGCCTCGCCTCTCTTTCCACCAGCAGGAACAGTCTCTGCCCAGTGGATACATCTGCCAGCAGCAGCAAACGCTTCATCCAATGCAAAACGTTTTAGTGAGACTGAGAGAAGTAAGACAGACCTCATGGTCCTCCTCCCAGCTTTGTTTATTTCTTTGTTTACTCCCACCCAACCCCCCTCTCTATTTCATATTTAACAAAGGTTCCAAACTAGAGTAAAGTTAGAGTTCAGGAATTACCTGGCCAGGTTCAAGTGTAACCACATGGGCCTTTGCTTTCTTAAACTGTGGGCAGCTTTTCAAATCAGGATTGACCACATTGACCCTGCTGAAGACGCTGGATTCTTCATAGGGAATTCTGGTAGGATAAAGGAAACTGGAGTCTTCAGGTGGGTAGAGATGCCATCTTTTCCTGGAAGCAGAGATGATGCAAGTCACAGTCTCCCATTTAGGCTGAGCAACTGCAAACAAACAAGTCTATCAATACCACAAACGAGCATCCTATTTAAGACTTGTGAGAAGCTGGAAAACAGGCACTTATTAAGTAGCATAATGCACTAAATGGTCACGCACCATTTTAAGGAGGCGGGGAGCATCACTTTAAAAACAACAACACATTTATGAGTCAGGACTACATTTCCCTAGATACAGCTATGAAGGGAGACAACATGTACGACAAACTTCAGTGACTCACTTCTGCCTTTACTTCTGAGAAACCAACTCTGTATTGAACTTGATACTGCAGTTTGTGTTAACTCTACTCAGGATCTTAATTTTTCTAAACCAAAAGGTGCGCCACTGTGGAAGATTTCCAGTTTACATATTTCCAGTAGTTTGGGTGCCATATTTCAATATATTTAAGACATACAGCATATCCAGTGTTTATATTCTGGCATGCATCTTGGTTATTCCTCCTCTCTCAGTTGTCTTTTATGCTCGCCATACTTTAGTCCAAGGAAAGCAATCTGTCTATTTAGACACCTAACTCTCATAAAATGCCAGGGTGGTGCATAGACCCCCATTGCTTGAATTTCCTGGATCTGCCCTTGGGGGTATGGGAGTGTAGCACAATACGAAAATCCTAGCAAGTGCATGCTTCTCTCTTTGAAGAACCTAACATCATAAAGCAAGATTTTTCTGTAGGGAGCCTGCTGTCTAATTTACTTTCATGTTCAACCCAATCCTAGCAATTGGGGGAAGTGGCCATAGTTCACTGATAGAACAAATGCCTTCCATGCAGAAGGTCCCAGGGTCAATCCTGAACATTTAAAGTCAAGAGCTTCAGAAGTTGTGAAAGGCATGTTTGCATGAAACCCTGGAGAGAGTCAAAGTAGATATTACTGGACTACAGTATAAGGCAGCTTCCTGTGGTTCCGATGCATGTTAACTTCTAAGTACATTTCTCGTTATTTAATGAGGCTTTGATCCAGGTAAGCATGGATAGGATTGTAGGGTTAGTGAAACATCCAAGTTGATTTCAGAGATCTTGGGGAACAGGCCTGCAATCCTGTTATTAAGCTATTTTTTTAAAAAAAATGTGTCTCTGTGTGTTTATCCATAATGCTGAATTGTCAATTCACAAGGCAGAGCAAATGAGCACATAAAAAAGTTTTATAAGGAGAAAAGTCTAAGTGATGGAAATAGTAAAAGGAAAAGTAATTAAAATAATAGCCCATGCAGCAAATTTATGGAATTTAAGAAGAGCCACATAATCAACAAAAGAGGGATGCTCTCACATGTTTATTGACACCATAGACAGGAAAAGCAAAAGGCAATCTGATGAGCACAATTAAAGCAATTGGCACTGCCTGGCTTTCAGATCATGGCTGTCTCCCTTTTCTTCCTCCTGCGACAACCATCACTTCATTGTCATACCCTCCAGCTTCTGTACCATTTTCTTCTCTAGCAATTCTTTCTGTTATTTTGTGTGTAAGATATAGTTTTGGACTTGCATCCTCCCAGGTAAGAGGTGGAGCAGTCATCTTATTCAGAAGGTGGCCAGAGGATGGCGAAATGCAAAAAAATGTGAAGAGCCCCAAAAGGATTTCACTGGACAGGGTGAATGGGCAATAAAATGGCAAGTGATGTGCAACAAACAGATGAGATAGAAATCCATGTTGCAGCCACACATGAAGTACTATGTCCCGTTACAGTTTCCCCATCTCATTAAAGGGCAGCATAGAACTGGAAAATGTTTAGGAAAGGATGCACAAAATAAGCAGGAATTTGGAGCACCTTTCTTATAAGGAAAATGCTAAACTGTTCGGGGCTCCCATACGCCTTCTGGTTGTGTAGAGGCCATCTAGTATGAATCAGCTATGACCATTAGTGAAAATGCAGCCTCTCTTTCTCTGATCTGGCTACATAACAGACTGAGCTTCCTCGTACCAAACTATCTCCTGCCTAAGTTCTGGTGTCCTGCCTATGCTGGAAGCAAAGTTGGCTGTGACAAGAGATAGGGTCTTCTCCATGGCTGCACCCAACTTATGAAACAGTTTGCCCCATAACACCCAGGTGGCTCCGTCTCTTCTGGCAGCGCTTAAGATATAATACCTATTACCATCAAAAGAACCTCCCCCCTTCCCATAAGACCAGTAAGCACCAAGTCTAAAATTATTCAACTGGGCATGACTCAGCTATAAAGAAAGAACTTTAGAATGCACTGGTATAATTCCATGAGTCAGGTATGCGCAGAAAAGCAGCACCTCTGTATTGGTGTGCCAGCAGGAGAAGTATATACACTCGACATAGCTCTTTACTCCAAGATTAACGAGATATTTCATACAAATAATATCAAGAGAAATTCATATTGATTTTCTCATTTGAGAACATTACTATTTCTTAATAATGAGCCCGGGGCTCTCCCGATCACAAAAAGCCTGAGAAAATTAAAACATCAACTAAACGTTCAAAAAGAAGGAATCATCATCAGGAATCAATCACATTTGGTTGCACAGATGGCAATGTATAGTTAATGTTACCTTCCTTGCACTTGTAGCACTAAGTTGCACCCATAGGAGTCCAAATGACAAGGAGTGTTAGCTCTTGCTGAGCCAATCCACAGAGTACTCTCTCTTCCATTTCTTTCAGGAAATCCAAAGTCGGACCATCTTATGTCCTGTTGCAAGGATACACTTCAAGTAAGGCAATCATGTTTTGAATATATGTTGTGTTACTAAGCACCCTCCACCTCTTGGATTTTTTCTCATCCTTTGTGGGTATAGCACCTTCAGAAAGCTCTATCTACTCTCCTCCCCACCCCCACCCCCGATTAGATTGCCATAGGGTATATGTGCCATTAGAGAGATTCACTGAAATGAATCAGAACTGAAAAATTATGCTCAATAGAGCTTACCTTTGAGCTAACAGAGCTAAGGGAACCTTGTTTAGGGAAACAGCTTTTAAATCTAGATATGTACACTTCACGCCAGTCAAAACATTCTTTGTGGCCTATCAAGTGGTGGGTTCAGAGGGCCATTCACCAAGTGGCAGGTTTCCTCAATGTAAGTACTGGCTAGGGAGTTACAGGCAACCATTTAATCATCATTTTTTGTACCCGATGTGCTGTAAAATTCTCAGTACTTGAGAGAAGAATACAGATGACTATGCTATCCAAGAAAAAGAGGCATCATCCCAGGTAACTGTTCACAAGTATGGACTCTCTCTGACATCCTGTCCTGTGGCGAGGATAATGTTTACCACATATTCTTTGGAAGGAACAGGATATACTGGTACGTTTAATCTATCAATCAAATGAACGGATTGGCTGTTTCCATCTGCTACCACTGCACCAACGTCTGGCCAACCTAACTGGCATTAAGTTTTATCTCACTATTCCAATAACACTCTTTGTCTGAGGAAACAAATAATTCCCTATGTGCAATTAACTAACCTCGGGGGGAAAGAAAGGAAATTCGTAATCACAGTGTCACCACAGTTTGGTGAATCTGTATGATTTCTAGAACATAAGAAGAGCTTGCTGGATCAGGCCAATGGCCTAGCTAGTCCAACATCTTGTTCTCACAATGGCCAATCAGATGTCTGTGGGAAACCAACAAGCGGGATTTAAGCACAAGAACACTCTCCCCTTCTGCAGTTTCCAGCAACTAGTATTTAGAAGCATTGCTGCCTCCAACTGTGGAGGCACAGGATAGCCACAATGGATAGTAGCCATTCAATTTTAGATACTATTCATTCTTAATTGGTAGAGCTCCAATCTCTTATCCCAGGTATTGGAGGGGGGCAAATTTGTCACTACATTGGGGGCTGCATGCCAGCAGCAGGGTGGGGCCCAAAGCAAAAAATGTGCAGGCCCCACCCACCTCTCTTTGGACTACAACTCCCATTATCCTTGATTATTGGTCACGTTAGCTAGGGCAGATGGAATGCACCAGGTTGGGGAAAGTTGGAAGAGACCCTCTTTCCAGTCACCACCCCCCTAACCTCAGGTGGTAGGAGACCCAGAGAAGTGCCTCAAATGATGAATGTAGTATTCATGTCACAGAGGGCAGTCATTTAGTTATGCAGAGAACAATATACCTAAAATTTGGACTCCTTCAAAACAAACAATGGAATCAACATGCCATGAAGGTTTAAAGGCAATTCATGACATTTTGGTTGCTGATGTACAGAAATGAGGCTCATTTCATTATTTAAGCAGCCTTTAATTGAACTTACTGGGGAGAATTTACATTTGGTGCTCTAACCAAAAAAGAAGGGTGCAAATTAATTGTCCATGAAAAGTAAAAACAGTTCTGCTCAGATCCTTTATCATTATATGTACCAAATGCATAATATTTACTTTGTAAAATCTGTTGAACTGGAAAAAAAAATACAATTCTAAGCTATCCAAACTAATCCTATGTGAAACTATGTGAAAGGAAAATGCTTGAGGTGTCAGCTCTTGCCATACTCCAGATTTATTTAAGAGGTGTTTGTGTGCTTGATCTACATATCTAATAATTTTTGCATACCTGGACACTTTTTGCCACTCTCTATGCTACCCTGGCTGGTATAATTAATCTAATGGACAGTTGATTCAATGCCAAATCACCTAAAACAATGGCTACAATTTGTCCAAAAAGACAGCTGATCAATTACCAATTTGTTCAGCAAGATAGTCAAGTCAGTGGTATATATCTAAAGAACAGAATAAAAATGATTACCCTTCTCAACTATGTAAATATGAAACCGCATTGTGCCAAGTCAAAGCCAGGGGTCCACTTATTTCCATGCTGTTTTCTTCAGCTGGCGATTGCTCTCCAGGGCCTCAGATACAGCTCTCTCCTATGGTATTATCTAAGATCTTGTAACAGGAGATGCAAGTGACTGAACCCGGATCCTTCTGCATGTAAAAGATGGGTTCTACTGCTAAGCTATAGACCTTCCTTCATATAGTTGCAAGTAGCATATCCATGCAGGGGTCCTAGCATGCTGCTTATTCATTATAAGCCATGGTTTATATCTTACCATGGCATGGAAACACAAGCATTATACCTTTGTCTTGGATTTTGTATGTAATATATATGTGCATTCTGGAAAACATCACTACCAAATAGCACCAACTTTATTACATTGTGCAGCAGGAAACACTTCTGGCCTCTGGGCCACAGTCTGGAGAAACACCAGTATTGTAGATCTCTGCTCTACATAACAGAGTTCTCCAGCTTTCTTGGTCCTAAATGGTTTGGGAGCACATTATTTATATGAACTAAGATTGACTGCAGAGAACCAGCCAGTTAGATTGGCAATCAGAAGAGACAAGGTCTTTTCATTCATAGACTCATAGAATTGTAGAGCTGAAAGGGAATCCATGGGTCATCTAGTCCAACATGTGTAGAGCCTTACATTTGCCCCTACTGAAATTCATTTTGTTAGTTTTAGCCCAGTCCTCCAATCTGTTAAGGACATTTTTAATTCTGATTCTGGCTTCATGTTTGTAGAACTCACTTCCCCAAGAGATAGATCTGGCTCTTTTCCTGCTTTCCTTTAGGTAGGCCTAAACAATTTTGATCTACCTTTAGTTAAAGAGCTTCGGTTAGTTTAAACAACTATGACTCTTTCGTCAAACTATTTTGTAAGATGGCTTTAGTGGGATGGCTGGTCAATTTTTGTGTGTGCTGTTCTCTTATTTTTAATATGTTAGATGAGAAGTGAGTAACCTCTGAGTTGTGGGCTAATTTGGCCCATGAGGCAAACAACACGATGTGTGGCATCAGGCATGAGCCAAGCAAAGACGTGGTAAGACTGGGAGCTTCAAGTGCACTCCTGATTGTTTCTTGGCAAGCAGGGCTTATTGACAGCTGATCGCCACTGTCAGAGAGCTCCAAGGGGATTGGTTGCACTAGGTCCTGCTCGCCTGTCAAAGTTAGCCAGTGTGAGGTAGGTGAAGTAAGGATGTGTCCTGCTGGCCAGATCTAGTGCCTCACCACGGTTGTTGAACACAGATGCAATTTCAAAATTTGGTGACCATATGCCATTCTGGGGAAATGTTACATTTTGAAAGGTGGCTTAGAAATCTTGAAATAAATGAATAGTAGTCCAAGCTTTTGCATACTAGAAACATTCAGTAAATCCTTACTCCCTAGAAGATAGCACATCTTTTTCTGAGATTCAATATTTGGGAATCGTCAAGGTGAATGATAAGGTTCCAGATGAATGAAAGAACAGTAGGGGGTTACTTGATTTACAGAAAGAAATACTAAAGCCTAATACAAACATTTGTCAGAAGCTTCAAGAAGCCGCAAAGGAAAAAGTGGTGCTCTAAGCTTTCCACAGTCATAAAATTTAAAATCCAATACAAGTATTTCAGTGATAAAGTTAAGGGTAATAACCATTCCTATACTTTAATCTCACACCTAAATACTTTCTGAATTCTGCCACAACTTAAGAAGAAAGAGAGCGAGCTTAATCAATATTAGATTTTTAAAAGAGGGTTCTTTTTTTAAAAAATGCCGCAGTCTCAGTAAATACCTGACATGATTATGGGAAAAATAGTTTTTATCCAATGAACTGAAAAGAAATTGCTAAGTACTGAAATCTTGGCACAATGGGCTGCTCTTTCTTTTACAGTAAAAAGATCCACAGCTAAAAGAAATGCATTTTATAAGTATCCCAACCATAACAGATGGCACATTACCTTCTGAATTACATTTATTTTGCTTGCTGCTTACAATAGAGCTAATATACCCATATGTCACTTTAAGAGGACTTATTTCTATTTAAGCTTCATGTATATATCTTGCCTATGATTTATATCTCAAAATTCTATAATGTAATATCAAGTGAACAAAAAAAATCCTGGATGATGTGAGATACTGCTCATACATTAAAATAATGGAATCATTACCTTAAGTCACACAACTGTAAATGATAAACAGCACAATCTAAATTTCAAACAACTTCTAAATGGCCCTATTAATCACTATAAATAAAAAAAGGGTAGATGGCCTTCTCGTACCCTTCAAATCACCTTAGAAAACTATCTAAATAAAACCTAAAATAAACAGCAGATACAGATGGGAACTTATAAGAAAACCCATCCATGGCTAAGAAGTCTTTCTTGGTATCTGGCCTGGACTTTTAAGTGGGGCTTCATGCCATGACTGAATGAGCTTTTGGCCTCATCATAGGCCTATTCAAGCCTTCAAAAGAATGCATGATTGCTTAAACCAGGGAGAGGCAACAGGCATCCATAAACAGAATTCAATCCAATATCCCTGGGCACATTGAGGTTTCTGTTCCACCACAGACTTTTTTGTGTGGGGTGTTGCAGGAGGGAGGAGAGGAAAGTTCCATTGCACAAGGAGAAGTCTGTGGTGTGAGCAGAACTGCAATGCTAGATACAACCCTAAGCGCACCTATATGTATATTTGTGAATATCCCCCCCCCCACATCAAACTCTTACTTATGCATACAGTGTAATGAAGACCAAAAACACATAGTTATACAAACAAGTCAATGGCACCCCAACCCTGACTGTTTGGTCAGGCAAATCTGTAACTATATTTCTTTATTATTATTATTATTATTATTAAAAAACCTTGATACTTCATCTCTCCATAAACTCTAATGATACTTAGCTTTTATACTGTGTTTTTGACCTTTCAAAGAGCTTCACATACAATTTTGCAGCAACCCTATAAGGCAGATCAAGCAATATTTTACTTATTAGCTGCTGAGGGAGATTAAGCATGAGAAAAATAGCAGCTTGGAGGCCATCTAGTGAGGTCACGGTGGTGAGATTTGAAACACAGACCTCCCAATTCACACAAGCGTGGTGTAGGGGTTGGAGTGTCATACTTAGACCAGAAAGAACCAGATTCAAATTCCCACTTAATAATGATGCTCACTTGGAGATTTTGGCCTCGTGATTATCTCTTAGCAAAACCTTCACAGGGGCCAAATGAAGGCTGAGAAGTAATAACAATATACACTATCTTGAGCTCCTTGAAGGAAAAGCACACAGGTGGCGCTGTGGGACACAAGTGGCGCTGTTTTCTAAACCACTGAGCCTCTTGGGCTTGCCGATCAGTAGGTCGGGGGTTGGAATCCCTGTGATGGGGTGTCCCAGCTCTTGCCAACCTAGCAGTTTGAAAGCACACCAGTGCAAGTAGATAAATAGGTACTGCTGCAGCGGGAAGGTAAATGGTGTTTCCATCATGGTGTTCCGTTGCATCTGAAGTGGTTTAGTCATGCTGGCCACATGACCCAGAAAGCTATCTGTGGACAAATGCCAGCTCCCTCAGCCTGAAAGTGAGATGAGCACTGCAACCTCGTAGTCGTCTTTGACTGGACATAACCATCCAGGGGTCCTTTACCTTTACCTACACTATCTTGAGCTCCTTGAAGGAAAAGCAGGCTAAAAACATGATAAATGAAATAAAAATTACAGTATGCTACACTAGTTACTGGCTGTGTAAGAACCAGAAGATTCCCTAGGTTTTCTGTATAGTTTCAACATGAAAAGGACAAGAAGAGGTTAATAACGCACCTGGAAATTTTCTGGCTTGTCTTCAAATAGCCTAGCAATATACTTATAGTCAGCGTAAGTCCAGTATTTACACAACTCATAACCACTGAATGGTCCACAGGAGCGCGATGGCTGTTTCCCACTCCAGGCCAGAAACTCTTCAAGTGTAGCTTTCACGTAGCTGCATTCCGTTTCAAACAGAGGAGCTAAAGCAATATAAGCAGAGACAGCATTACATGCACACTGAACACAATGCCAATAATAAAGAATAGATATGGAGCGAGGCAGTTTAGTAGATAAAACAATAACTTTTGTGTCTCAGCTCAGACTGCTGGTTAAATGCAATATAAAGCCACAAATGAAATTACAGCAGCTTGAATGTCTCAGATGAAATGCAGCACAAATGACAAACTCTATGACTAATTGCTTAGGATTGATGGTCACTCTGATTTTAACTCTGTTGTTTGTATAACTAGAAGGGTTCGTGTATCTAGAGGCCTCAGCTTCCTAGGTTTCCCTTTCTGAAAAAGTACATTTTCAGGGGAAAATGTCTTAGGACATGTAAACACACAACTGCTTTAAGGAACAGGGGCCCTGATCCATGCTAAGGTCCACAGCCCCCAATCTTAAAATGTGTAAGGCTGGCGATCCAGAAGCATTGTGCTTTTTTAAATATTCCACTTCTCAGAAGACTCTGGGAGAGTTTAGAAAATCAAATCCTGGCTCAGTGAAATGAGAAATGAATGCACCTTTCCCCCACACATGCAGCCCCTTCTGTCCTCCCTTTGTGTGTTACAGAAGCCTGCAATTAACCATAGTTTTCCATCTCAAGCAAACTGGGAAACGATGGATAGCTGAATACATCATGTCTTGTTTGCTTGTACTGCAAAGGGAGAAGCACAGCAGCTTTATGCCCTTATTGAATCGAGTTACAGTGGTGCCCCGCAAGACGAATGCCTCGCAAGACGGAAAACCCGCTAGACGAAAGGGTTTTCCGTTTTGGAGATGCTTCGCAAAACGAATTTCCTATGGGCTTGCTTCGCAAGATGAAAATGTCTTGCGAGTTCCTGCGGGGTTTTTTTTCCTCCCCCCCCCTTTTCCCAAGCCGCTAAGCCGCTTATCAGCTGATCCGCTAAGCCGCTAAACAGCTGATCGCTAAGCCGCTTATCAGCTGATCCGCTAAGCCGCTTAACAGCTGATCCGTTAAGCCACTAAGCCGCTTATCAGCTGATCCGCTAAGCCGCTTATCAGCTGATCCGCTAAGCCCGCTAAGCCGCTAATAGCGCTAATCCGCTAAACCGCTAATGGGCTTGCTTCGCAAGACGAAAAAACCGCAAGACGAAGAGACTCGCGGAACGGATTCTTTTCGTCTTGTGAGGCACCACTGTATAATTCTCCAAACTTGGTTTCTGACTGGGTCCCAAAGAGCTGCTGGTATCCAAAGCAATTGGACACTCCCATCTATATCCGACCCTCTTACTTTGAACTGACTTCTTTCTTTGCATTGTCACAAACCGCTTTTGAAATTTTCGTTTATTTCAAAATAGGGTTGCCATGTGGCTGGAGCTAATGTTTGGGAAACACCAAATTAACCCATACAACGTGGTAGCCAGATACAGTGGTACCTCGGGTTAGAGACACTTCAGGTTACAGACACTTCAGGTTATAGACTCCGCTAACCCAGAAATAGTACCTCAGGTTAAGAACTTTGCTTCAGGATGAGAACAGAAATTGCGCGGCGGAGGCAGCGGGAGGCCCCAGTAGCTAGTGGTACCTCAGGTTAAGAACAGTTCCAGGTTAAGAACGGACCTCCAGAACAAATTAAGTTCTTAACCCGAGGTACCACTGTACTTTTCTGAAAGGAATCAAGTTGAAAGAGGCTTCTGGTGTTAGCAGAGAAGCCCCAGTTCATATATTACATCTCCTGTGTGGGTCTATTTTGTGGGGTGGATTTTTAAACATATGATCTGGGACTCATTTTCAACTAGTAGCAACTAACTCATCTTTCTAAGAAATATTTCTTTTCCCTACAGCAGTGATCAGCAACATATTGTTAAGCTTGCAAATGGAGCTGTTTAAGGTGTCAGGATTTGAACAGTGCTGGGCTTGTACACTGTCAATCATGTCAACATTTCAGCATGTGGGGATTTGAATACTTGTGGAGTACATAAATAGAGAGGCAGGCAGACAGCCTTGCCTTTTTGCCTAGAGGAGAAAACATTGACTACTGCCTAACTGAATGTTAGTCCACACTGAAAATAGCCCATGATCTTCATTCGCTCCAGTCTTGCAGATACGTATTTTTTCATGTTGTAAGCCGCCTTGAGCATGGTTTGAACTATGGGAAGGCGGCATACAAATAAAATTTTGTACATATGCATGTATGAGTGAGAATCTGCTAGTTCCTCCCACTTGCCATCTTGTGACCAGATTCGGGCTCCATGGCTTCACCCTCAGCCAACTTGTTTCCTTCCCCCTTGCTCTGTTTACCATCTAGCTTGATGAAGCATTCTGGAGGACTCAAAAGGTGACATGCTATTTTGTGACATTTCGGTTGGCCTAATAAATGGTATTGCCCTAATACGTTTGGAATGTTACTATTTCTATTCCCTCTGAAGCTCAAAAGGCAGAGCGTGATTTAGAAACTGGTAAGATATTTTAAATTTTTTTAAACCCTCTGCATAACCTCTTGCAACTGGCTTGCTATTTTATCACTTTTCTTACAGCCAGTCTGAATTTACTGGTTTCATGTCTTTTTCCAAAAGGTTATACCTTAATTGTGAGCACATAAGGGCAGTTAACAGAATGAAAACAAGAATGGCCTTTCTTTTCAAAATGCTATTAGTGACACAGACAGTTTCATTGGAGTGCCAAAACAATTCTTTCAAAGTAGTTCTTCAAAAGGTATATTCACAGAGCAGGAATCCTTTATTGGAAAGATAAAGGAGCTGTTCAACAGGAAAAGAAAACAGGATGACCATCATGGCTTTCAATGAGGGCCCAAAATATATTATGAAATCTCTCTCTCTCTCTCTCTCTCTCTCTCTCTCTCTGTGTGTGTGTGTGTGTGTGTAGGACCATAAGCACCAAAATGAAGGGCTGGCACTAGCAGCATATATTCTTTGGTTTCATTTGAGGCCAACTGCCTTCCATGTGATTCAAAGGCACTGCCATTCTGTTGCAGTGTGAACCGTTCATCTTTGCATGCATAGATGAGGGTGCATGCACAGATGGAAGCTGCACCAACTTTAGGAAAGAAACAACTGGGCAAAAACATCCCTATCCCTGCCTTGATGTGAACAGCGGCATGAGAAAGCAACTTGGAAATGCGGGGGAAGGGTTACAACCTCACAATGATTCAAGCCACTAACGTGAACACAGCCTTACTCCCATCAGTGCCATCTAGTAGGGACAATGATCAGCAATGATGAGAGTTGTAGTCCAACAACATCTGGAGGGCCACCTCAGCCATATAGCTTTGCATTGTATTATATTATATTATATTATATTATATTATATTATATGCACTGGGAATGGGGAAGAGGGTAGTTAGGCAGCACATTAAAAAACGTACATTTGTATGGAATCAATTTCTACATCTTGTTTCTGGCAAATTCAGTCACAATTTTTCATCATACCACACGGGACTAAAGGCTGCGGTATTCTATCTTGCACTGTGTCACATATTTCCTGTGGCTAATCAGAAACCTTCATTTCTCATCAGAGCTTGTCCTTGCACCAAAAAAACCACCGTAATATATGAAATTATATACTGGACCGAAACCATTATTATTGAGGAAAGCAAATTGCAAAGGACTGCATGAATGGCAATGACAGAACAATCATTTAGCCTTCATTCCAGTACTCTCCTACAGCTGCTTAAATATGGACGCCTTTCATTCTTACAAGCAAGTCAGTGCTCCGAGGGTATTCATTCTTCATTGCTCTGACTGCATGGGAATTGCTACCATCACAAGCTCATACATTTGTTCTAATTTCCTTCAGGCAAAAGAACAAAACTTATTGTTGTAGTTTTCTATATGGCCAGCTTGGATATCAGTTTCTCTCCCCCCCCCCTTCAGTTCACTGTAAGGTTTATTGACTAAGAATGTAAGACAAACCTGGTGATCAGCAATACAGAAATTGGCTTGGTGCTGTACTAAGACCTTCTTCAGAAATCATAACTATACCTTAAATAATAAAATTGTGCACATGCGGTTTCTAGCAAACAAGGGATGGGGACTAGTGACCCCCCCCCCCCGGTGAAGTAAGGCTCCAGCTCCCATCAGCCACAGTAAGCATGGCTAACGGGCAGGGACGACGGAAGCTGTATTCCCCAACATTGTGGAATGCTTTCCCCAGGGAGGCTTGCCTAATACCTTTGCTACATATATTTAGGCACCAGGTAAAAAATTTGTCTTCTCCCAGGCCTTTGGCTAATTAAACAATCTATGTGACCTTATAAATTGTGTGTGGTAGGGTATGGGTTTTGTTTGTTACTACATTATTATTTTGTGTGTATGTGTTTGTTTTGAACTGCAAGCTGCTCAGATGAAGAGTGGAATAGAAATTTAATACAAAATGATAATGTGTAGAACCACAGGTTCCCTGCCTTGGCATTATATTTTAGCTTGGTTCAGATATGCCCTGGGTGTACAGGGTACATAAGACAGGGCAGCAGCGGGAAACTTACCACACACATAACCTTTAATGTGGGGGGGAAATGGCCTATGAGAAAAGGCCTCATTCATGTGATTCACCTTCACAACCCCCACAAAAGGACTGGGGGTTATTCCTGTGTTGCACCAAATTTGTAAGTTATGGATGTGGGCTATGTATGATATCAGCCTTTAGATTAGTTGCATTCATTTTCTCCCCTCTACTACAGTTCACTGCTTGTTATCGATGTAGAACCATGAATGCAAGACACATCACTTTGTGAAAATATGAGCTGATTAAGGGGATATTACCCCACAAAGATATATATGACTATTGAAGGACATTCAGATACATGAATTAATTTGGCAAGGACAATATTCTCATATAACTCTGGTTCTTTCTGAGATAAGCAAGGCAAATATTTGGAAAAAATCAAGAAACATCTCTCACTTGGATAGTTTATTGGAAAAATCCTCACTATTAATGGAAAAGGCAAAAAGCTGTATAGCTGGTTCCATTATCCCCAATGCAGAGACATCGATTTAATTTATTTTTGATTCAGCAAGAAATACAAAATTATTCATTAGGCGCTTAGTGAATAATTAAAAGCTATCACCAGTACAGTCAGTCGATCATAATGGAATAACTAAATCAGAAAAATGCAGCTATCTTGGAAACATCAGCTCATTAACCTAAAATAAAAGGAAAGGAAAGGAACCAATGGGGCAGTCATGTCCTTCTCAAGAACTGACATAAAGACACTGCGTCAATTACATATGTCACATGTTTTTCTAGGGTTACTTTTTCTTGGCTGTAGAAAGACACATCTTTCTAGTGGGTGTGTAATGGGTTTCCCCAAAGATACCTCTGACCTATTTAGCATACAATGGTATTATGCCAGACACACAGAAGGGGTGGTGGTGGGGTTTTGCCTTAATATGGGATTTTTCAAGTTAGGGATGGAAAGGTACAGAAAGACTTTGACCTCAGTACCACTTCCTGAGTAGAGTTTGTCTCTATGGACTGAATGCTGTTGTTATCAGGTGATTATTACCAAATCCATTGGATGGCACTGGTGCTTTCCTTATTATTCACCTCTCAGCCCATTTGCAGTTTTTAAGAAAGAGGCCTAAAGGATATAAAGATTGGGCATTTGCAGCATTCTTTGCCCACCCTCATTCACTCACACTCAAAAATGTCTAGTCAGTCACTCAGAGGTATGCACATGAAAGCAGGTGCAGTCATTTGGTAAGTCTCCAAACAGTGAGGACACCCAAGGTAACCTGAGAGTCAGGCTCACAAATGACTCTCATCTGCTTTAAAAAGCACTGGAGTTTGTGCCAAAGGCAACATGTCCCTCCTAAACAGCAAGTGGCTATATTTTGGGAATTGGGTGTTCCATCTCTGATGCCTTTTCATTCCTGTAGTTGCCAGCAGTAGCAGCACACAGGCAGCCACAAAGCTGTGGGGATGGTAGATTTGTTACAATATTTAGGAGATAAATTAATATGTATTCTATTACTGGAGAGTTCTGATTGATCTCAGTGAATCGAGAACAAATGATGAAATGTGTATTACTCTTGGTGATTTTCATTTAAAAATATATAAATACTTTGCACAACATCAGTAATCAAAGAATTTAAAAGGATTTTGCATCAATGAAGCCGCATAAAATATTTATAATACTGATAAGCGGCATTGTATTGGGAAGGGAACAGTTGCCAGCTAGTCAATAATCCATTGCCTCTAACCACAACTGAGCTGCTTAAGCCCTCTTGGCTGCTCAGCCCCAGCAAACAAACCGCAGGAAGTCCTGGAGGTCAGAGGCTGCCAGGCTCAGCTGCCCCATAGCCAACCAGCAACACTGTTGTGCCCAATAACTGAAGCTGCAACACACTCTGGCAAAGGGGCCGTGGTACCCTGCTCCCTGTGTGGTAACTGTTCTGACTGCTCTGACCAGGTATCTGTTTCCTCCCCAAAGCTCAACACAGGTGCATTGTTAGGGGATAGCCCACGGGTCTGAGCCCTAGAGCTCCTGCTCCTTTCCCTTGGCAAAGTGTAGTGCTGATGTGCTGATCTCACAAATCCACAACCTTAATTTCTCCAGATATGCCTGTATGTATAAATTAATGCACACATGGGTCTGTGCCCTAATAACCATTCAAATCCTTGAACAGCCTGTGCTGGCAAAGCGGGGAGCACTGTTACTCTAGCTCAGTGGGGACAAAATCCTTTCCTAATAAGGATTCCACTTATTATGGAGAAACCTCTCCAAAACATGGTGATCCCAACAAGAAAAGGCACCCGTCCTTTATGTACAGTATATTTATATTCATAATTGTGCTACAGCATGTTTTTATGGAACCTCTACAAGACATCTTTCTTTGCAGCCATTGTGGCTGTACCACAAAACATACCAAAGTATATTCATGTATGCAAATTCACCATACATAAATATTCAGTGCCCGTTGTGCTGGCAGTCAGGAGCTTGGGAAACCCGTGCAAGGAATTTTGACAGGTGGGCAGAACAAGCCAACTGTCCATCATGTGGCTTCATAAAAATGACATGTGAGCGACGTCAAATTTGGCCCATGAGGGCGATCCTCATAAGGATCTGGTTTTTAGAGCCAAAAAAAGTTTACCACTCCATGACCAGAGCATGGGTAGGTTGATAGGATATCAATGGACTCCCATCATTCCTGACCATTGAATGCCCTGCTGGCTGGGGCTGATGGAAGCTGGATATAAGTGACACCCCACCTCTGTTTTTGTGAATGGCTCCTCCAATAAGAATTCCTGTGTGTGCTTAAGATCTTGCCCTAAATGCTACCACTATCTGACATAAGTTTTGGACATTGACAGAGCAAGACACGATGGCATTCATTCTATCAAACTCTCCTTAGGAATGCATGCTAGGCCTACTTTCTACTATTCATTTGAGACAATCTTAGCCATTTTATTCCAGAATACTTGGGGGTGATATGTGTGCTTAAGATGCTTAAAAAAAAAAAATTGACAAAAATTATTTATCTTTATCAGGAAATATTTAACAGCTGATTTTTGCATGTTCCGTTGGTTTTATGTTTGTTCAGTGTTTAATGATGTTTTATTTGTTATTCTAAGATTTTTTTTTCATGTTTAGGATTTTTATTATGATTGTGAGTCATTTTGTTCTAGACTGACATGTGGGACAAATGCTTTAAAATAAAATAAAAACATAAACGTAAGGAGAAGTGTGGAACAGGGCTGCACATTGCATTTAAGCATCCCCTACCTGTGCCCGTGTCCTTCATTCCTATTCGAAAACGCATTCTCTTTCCAGCCAATAGCTTAGCAAGATATATAGCATTCCAGTGAAGTGCTGGCCAATCAAAAGCCATGTTGCAGAAAACTGCAGGTTTCTGGAGAGACATCACAATTTCTCTGGCTTCTTCTGGTGTAAAAGGTTTGACATCACCACCTACAATAAAAAAGAGCAAATTTTGATAGATGATTAATCATGTAAGAACAGTTACCTGTCATCTCATGGTCCCAAACCCATAAATTATTGGACTCTCCTGATTAAACCTGAATTCTCACCCCCCTCCCCTCCACACTTCAAACATTTTGTTTCATCGAATTTTTTTGCAGTCCTGACACCGTAATTTTTTATGTTAAATGAGAATTTAAAGCAGCCCATTAACTTCCAGAATATAAATATCTTGGTAAATATTTATGATTTCCTAATGTGCTGCATAGCCCTAGTAATTTAGAATTAGTCTGACATTCATCACAAGTCTCCTAATTAAGGAATGTTCAAAGGACACATTTTGTGATAAACCCAAAATGTGTTGCAGGGGAGGGGGACACCCAATGCAGGCAAACATTCCTTTCAAAAACGGGAGGGGGGATAAGTACAGGTTGTTGTCAATGCGACGGCAGAATGTGCTGATGCATCCAGTTTTAGCTAATTAATTAAATATACTTTGTAATGCAAAACTGATGAAGCAGCTTTCAAAAAATCATCTAGTTCTACCTTTAAAAAAAATGTTGTGTGCTAACCCAAGGACTATGCTAATCCCAGATTTCAATTTAGCCCTGAGATTTATATGCCCCACTGAAACTGTCAACCTGAAATGTTGGCAGCCTTGGATAAACTCGGCAGGTTTACAACAACTTCCCTAAAGGGACATGTTAAGAGGAAGGAACTGCTTTTTTCAATAAACAAATGTAACGATCCCACAGAATAAAAGAAGCAGACTGTATCTAGAGATCATAAAAACATCACAACATTGATTTAATGTCCCAACAAGAATTTAATAAAAAGGAATTTTTAAATGTGCATGGATTTTTGTTGTTGTTCACTGTTATATATATTTCACATAACAACTTATTTCAATCACAGTCGGCTCTGAATATTGGACCAAGGAAGAAACATGCTGTAAAGTAATCTCTCTTTCCCTTCTCTTGTAGGCCCCACAGGAAAAATTCCTGGAAATGTAAAATATTTCTGTTCTGTCTTTTTTTTTTTTTTCATTTTTAAAAAATCAATATGGTTCAGGAACATTTTCAAAACCAGCAACAATAACCATGTCAAATTAAGAGGAAGCAAATTAACAAAATGAGCAGCAAAGTTTCAGCAAGTGGTAGATAAAAAAGCAATTTAAAATAATTGGACAGCTAAAGCGACTTAAAACCCATCCTATGTCCCAGCAGGCAAACAGAATACTCTTTATCCGACACCTAAAAGTAAACAATTTTGGTGCAAAGTGACCACCATGTGTAAGGTATTTCCATGGATGAGCCACCATAACTGGGAAGGCCCTGTCTCCAAAAGCCATCCCCCTCAGAAGTTGGGGACACCCAGTGCCAGATTTCTATATAAATGATCTCAAAAACAAACAAGTTCATTTTTAACTGAGATCTTCTGAAACGCTGTTCTGATACTGTTTAGATCTTTGGATGTTTAAAACCAGGACTTTGAATGAGCTAAGAAACAAACTACAGTAGTAGGTAATCAAGCTGTCTAAGTACTGGTGAACTATAACTCATTCTGTATATATATAATAATGGGTCAACTATAGCCTCATATACTTCCCAGCAGAACCAGTTATTTAGATTCATTACCTACCTGTAGAATCTCTGCATCCAATTAGTACTAATGCAAACAGCAAAGAAATCCCCTCCAAGGTCTAAAAAGGGCATGCCAAGATTGTGGAAAGACCACTATCACAGTTATAAAAATCACTACCTGGTATATCTGTTACTGAATCTATCATAACCTTATGAAGCTTGGGAATATATAAATTTATTGGACAAACCCATTCAAGCATCAAAGAAATCACTAAGGAGGCTCTCACAGACGTCCATGGGAATTCAAACTCCCACCCCTTCTGTTGAAAAAGTTCATAAAACAGTCAGTGTTCTTGTCAAAGAGCATAAAAATTGGATAAAACTATCTACTTGAGCAGAGCAAGGTGAGAATCATCATCAAAGCCAAGGACTGGCATCATTTGGGCGGGTGGCGCTGTGGGTTAAACCACAGAGCCTAGGGCTTGCTGATCAGAAGGTCAGTGGTTCGAATCCCCGCGATGGGGTGAGCTCCCGTTGTTCGGTCCCTGCTCCTGCCAACCTAGCAGTTCGAAAGGACGTCAAAGTGCAAGTAGATAAATAGGTACCGCTCCGGCAGGAAGGTAAACGGCGTTTCCGTGTGCTGCTCTGGTTCGCCAGAAGCGGCTTAGTCATGCTGGCCACATGACCTGGAAGCTGTACACCGGCTCCCTCAGCCAATAAAGCAAGATGAGTGCCGCAACCCCAGAGTCGTCTGCGACTGGATCTAATGGTCAGGGGTCCCTTTACCTTTACCTTTTTACGTGTTAAATACATGGTTTGCCCTTGAGTTCACACATTGTATTTTGGAAACAGCCAACAAATGGGGAGCATTGATGTGGGAAGTGGGATGGCATTAGCCCTTTACCCCCCCTTGTAGTCCCAAAGCGCACTGGGGATCCATGCTGACAACTTGCAAGGGGGAAAACCTCCCATTCCCTCCAACTGGAGCCTTCCTCCCCATGCAAATTGCAAAGGCAGCAGGCCATACCAGAACTGCAGCAAGAGGGGTGGGACAGCTAAATCCACCCATTTCCCATCGTAGAATCTTAATCTACACCAGGATACCGTTGCGGCTATTTCTGAATGAAAATTCATGGATCCAAGATGGACAAACTATGCGATTAACATCACAGGTAGATTGGTCCTCAAATAACCAAATTCTAAGACCTTCACTGGAAATGTGGTTCACTCATATATGAATGCAACTTGCACTGGATTTCTTTAAGAATGGATGCTTTTTACTTGGCTGTTCTATAGGTCAGCTTTTATTTTTATAACCTCCTTTCATGAGCAACAGACCACTTGACAGCGTGACATTTCTAAAACCAAGGAGGCACGAATGAAACTTAGCCCTTGGCCTTACCCTCTGCTACGCTACAAGTCCAATGCACGTGGGGGTCTCACAGGAGCTGTATTCCTTGCCATATGTTGTTTCTTATCCTGGCGAAAGGAAATCTATGGGTTATCAAGCAACAAGCTGAATACAGAGAAAAAATATATCAGATGGAGAAGGGGGTCCAGCTGTGAGCAAGGATTGCAGACGCAGTTGCAAGTCCAGGCAAGCTGGCTTTCAGGATTGATTAACTGGCTGGTATTGAGCATAGCTTTGGGATGACCCTCAGCTAGAGATTAAGAGCAACGGTTTTTGTTTGTTTTTTAATGTTAGATGGTAGTGGGATATAATAAGTTGTGAGGACTTAAACCTTTTTACAAAGTCCCACACCCTCATGCTAATACACTGCACCCTTGTACTGTTATAGTTAATTACATTTCTAGCATGCATTTGTTTTAGTGCAATAAAGCACAGAGCTAGCTTTTCATGACCTGGCAGCTGTGCTGGCCTTATTCATCTTTTTGATTTTCCAACATCCAGGAAAACAGAATCACAGCTGTCCTTTTGCTTATTAGAAAAGTCAATCACCTTGCAAAGTTCACAATTTTTAAAACATCAAATATACATTTAAAGATTAAAAATTAAATACATAACGTGGTTATTTGTAAAATAAAATAAAAACATGATACCAAGCTGTTTTAAAACACTTCTTTCCCATAAGATACCATCTTGCTGTTGGGATACTGCCAGGGAGACAAAGTCCATCATGACTCCACGTTGCCTCCGGACGTCCATCGATCTCCCGTAGATACAGTATCAGCAATTAGCGACACGAGGTCCAGAAATAGCTTGCCACATTCCAGAGCTCATGCACGCTCTATCAGCAGAATTCACACAGCGAAAGATGCACTCAGGAGAGCATTATTTACAATTTTATTCAGCGTTGGTCAGAACAAAGAAAACATGACTGCCTGCTTCGGTGTCTCAGGCACAGAGAGAGAAACGAAAGCAATAGACAAAACATAAACTTCCTGTGAACAGGAAATACGCAGACTCTGTGACTCACAAAGCCTGCTCCCTTTTAAGGTGGAACGGAAATATCCTAACATCCTCCCCCTTTCCGTGTAACCTGTAGTACCTGTGGTTCAACCCAATTGCAATCTCTGTACATAAACCTTAAGTTGTTCTCTGTTAACAACCTTAGACAACAGATCAGCAGGAATTTCATTACCTGCCATGTAGGACACCTGAATAAGTCCTTTCTGAATATACTCTCTTGCACGATGTAACTTAATCTGCAAGTACTTGGTTCTTTGCTTGCAACTCTCTGAGTTCAGCAAAGCCAAACAGGATCTATTGTCTTGATACACTTGTATAGGACATTTCACAGAAACTCTGATGTCCTTAAACAGTTGCATCAACCATTCACAGTCCATGAGTGAAAATGACAGAGCATTGAGTTCTGCTTCACAGGAACTTAGGCTTACTGTCGTCTGCTTCTTGCACAGCAAGTCAGACAGTGATAGTACATGTAGCATACTCCAGAAGTGCTTGTACCATCCGTGGTGTCACTTCCAAAACTAGCATCTGCAAAGATTTCAAGACTTCCAGTCTTCTGACTGGTGAACCTCAGCCTGTAGTGCAAAGTCCCTTTCAAATAGTGGGCTATGCGCTTCAGAGCTTTCCAATCCTGAACAGCAGGATTGTTAGCATGTCTGCTAAGCAGGTTAGTGCTTACAGCTATGTCAGGTCTTGAACATCTAGCAATGAAATTCAACTTGCCTAGAATGCATCTGTACAGCGTAGCGTCAGAAAACGCTTCAGCAGTACTATCTACCTGGTAACCTGTCACCATCGATGTGTCTGCTGGGTTTGCCTCAACCAAATTCAACCTGGTTAACACATCAGCAATTTTCTGTGTTTGGTGTACCAGAAAATTACCTGCTTGGTCCCTCTCCACCTGCAGAGAAAGATAATTGGATACCTCACCAAGATCCTTCATGTCAAAGCGCTCCTTCAGCTGAGCTAGGGTGCTTTGGTAGAAAGCCTGATTCTTCCAAAACATCAGAAGATCATCAACAAAACATAAACAATACCGTTTGTTTTGCCCCTCCTCCTTGACAAACACACATGGATCAGCTTTGCCCTGCTGAAAACCTAGAGAAAGCAATGTCTCAGTGAGTTTTGTGTTCTAACACCTGGCACTCTGCTTGAGACCATATAAGGATTTCCGCAGTTTACAGACCATTCCCTTCTGTATCTGCATCCCATCAGGTGGAAGCATAAACAGCTCCTCGTCCAAAATCCCGTACAAAAAAGCTGTATTAATGTCATGATGGGAAACATGCAGTTTCTCCTCTGCAGCAATCTTGAGCATCAGCCGAATGCTCTCATACTTGATGGTGGGTGAGTAGGTCTCGTGGTAATCCTGTCCTGGTACCTGCGAAAAACCTCTGGCAACCAATCTGGCTTTGTGTCTGACAACCTTGCCATTCTGGTCTGTCTTGGCCTTGAAGACCCATTTGCTGCCAACCAGTCTCATTCCTGGGACTACCGGTACCAGTTCCCAAGTTTGGTTCCTGTTCAAGGAATCAACTTCAGCCTTCATGGCATTAAGCCAAGGCTCAGCATCTTTAGAGGTTAACTCCTGAACCTCTTTGAAGCTTGAAGGTTCCCACACCTTCTCTGAGCTACTAAGAACAGCAGTTGCCGTCTTAGCAAACTCATCAGCAAATCTCTTTAGAGGTCTGCCTTTGATCGCCCTTTCAGATCTGCGTACTAGACGCAAGTCTTCTGGACTCATCTCCTCCTTCTTAGGAGAAAAGTGACCAATGGTGAACAGTGGTTCTTCCAGTTCATTGTCAGACGCATCAGATGGTCTGACTGAAGCCTTTGCGCTCTTGTAGTCTGCTGTGTCATCACTGTCGCTGACACCAGCAGCAGCGCCGCCCACTGAGCTGGAATCCGAACTCTGATCACCATCATCATCATCATCATCCTCAGCTTCCTCAACATTATCTGCCTTTTTCACATCACCTTCATCTTCCTCTGGGTAACTCTGGAAAATTCCCAATCCCCCCCCCCTTAGGATTGTACTCAACACTCTTTGTGAACTTAATGGACTTAGAGCCAGCATTAGACACAACAGCACCATTGTCATCATAAGTTATACAGAACAATCCATCTATAAACTTTGCATGCAAAATGTCCTCTTTGCCTTTCCTGATGACACAGACGCTCCTCTTGAAGGAACTCTCAAAACCACGCCCAGTCAGTGTGGGACACTGAGCAAATTGTCTGCAGCACCTGGAACATAAAGTACATCTTTGATGGTTGCATGCAGACTTGCCAGTTTCACAGTCCCAACTCCTGCGATTCGCAACGTCTTTCCATCTGCCTGGTGGATCTCTCCATCTTGAGGCGTGAAGGAGATAAACAGATGCTTATCTTTTGCCAGATGGCGGGTGCATCCAGAATCTACAATAAACCTGGCCTTGGCCTTTGGAGCAGCTTTTCTGGCAAGCAAAACCTTGTCTTCCACCGGCGTGGGCTTTTGCTGCTTGCCCCCCTGCTCCTGGCCATCAAACTTGCCTTTAGCCTTTGGAGAAGCAGTGCCAGCAAACAAAGCCTTGTTTTCCACTGGCGTGGGCTTTTCACCCCCCTTCTGCTTCGGGCCATCTGCAGGCATCTGTCTCTGTTTACCTCTGGCCTTCCGGTATCTGTGAGGATGACCTTGGCTCCCATGAGAAACAGAGCTCTCAGCTGCCGACTCCTTGGCTCCCCCTGGAGGCTGGAATGCTGCCTGGGATGACATCACAGTCAGCTCCCCCTGCAGCTTGCAACCGGTGCCCTTGGCACCCCTGCATTCACTCGCATTCTGGGAAACAGCCAGGACCTCTGATGCAGTCAAACTCTGGGCTGGGATGACAGGCAGATGAGCTACTTTCAAAGCATTCCACATCTGACGTGCTGTCGCATTGCCAGCAAGCGTAGCAATTTCCTCCAGAGAGACGGACAAGACTATTACGTCTATGGCGCTTGAATCTTGGGCCCTCCATCTATCTGTCAGAGGAACTGGAGGGGCTTCAGACACAGTATGCCACACTCCAAACTGACGTAGTAGACTTTCACACCATTTTGTCCAGGTCTCATAATTGTGCCGATTTAACTTTGGGCACTCAGCAGCTTCAGAAGCTTGTAAAAACTCCATTCCAGCTCTTCACTTGAGCCGTGAGCCTTATTTAGAGACTCCTTATCTTGGCTACTCATAAATCTTGAGGCCTGCTTGGCTCGACTCACAGGCCAAATAGCCAGCCGGAGTTCAAAGAGACTTTACCGCGGCAACGAAAAGCCTTGACTTTTCCACACATACCTCAGCAATCTGTCGCAATCTTACTCTCCTTAAGTGCCGTGAATCTGGGCCTGAAACCTGTTGTTGGGATACTGCCAGGGAGACAAAGTCCATCATGACTCCACGTCGCCTCCGGATGTCCATCGATCTCCCGTAGATACAGTATCAGCAATTAGCGGCACGAGGTCCAGAAATAGCTTGCCACATTCCAGAGCTCATGCACGCTCTATCAGCAGAATTCACACAGCGAAAGATGCACTCAGGAGAGCATTATTTACAATTTTATTCAGCGTTGGTCAGAACAAAGAAAACATGACTGTCTGCTTCGGTGTCTCAGGCACAGAGAGAGAAACGAAAGCAATAGACAAAACATAAACTTCCTGTGAACAGGAAATACGCAGACTCTGTGACTCACAAAGCCTGCTCCCTTTTAAGGTGGAACGGAAATATCCTAACACTTGCTGTCTGATCACATGTAGAAAGACAAGATATGGAAGTCTGCACATGCTCTTACTTACCTGGAGCCAGGTTGGAGCAGCCAGCTCTGCTTGCACACCTAGGTCCAGAAAAGCACAGAACCCTCTCTGCCCTCCACTGTACTGCTGTGACCAGCCTTCCTTGGCAAGGATTGCTTTGTGTTGGGTAAATCGACTTTTCATTATATTTTCAGACCCCCAACTAGCTATAAATTAAAAAACTGGGCCTGAGATTTCCATGAGACTGAGCTAATGAGTTACCTTCTAGGAAGCTGAAGTGTCCTGTGAGCAGTATTTCCTTTTGAGAAGCATCAAATGATGCTGTCTCAGGGAATAATAAAGACAAAATGTTCATTTTGTCTGGAATTACTTATAGCTATCTCATATGAAGTTCTCAAGATTGACTTAAACTTTACTATTCCAGAGAATGAAAATATAGGGTAGAGATGTTTTATGTTGTTCAGAGTAATTGGATTGGATGATATTTGAGACTTGGGCTCAGCTGAGTTCCACCTGTGCTGGAAAGGCAACTTTTGCCAATTCCATCTTCCCTCTGCTGCCTAAAAAGCTGCTCTGGGAGGTTGGAGAACTCTCTGGCACTGTGGGGTTCAGAGGTACTTGGTAAAAATCAATTTCCTGCTCTCTACCTTCTGTGGGGAACTTTTGCTAGATCCCAGCATCCCCCACAAAAGGAACAAGCCCTTCCATTCATCCGTTCTTAATTGTTATTATCATTTGAGATAGCCACCTGCTAACTAAAACATCAGCTACGTCTATAAGATGCTGTCAACAACTGAAGGTGAATCTGACTACTATACCATGAACAAATCCATATGGTTTCTAAGACCAGTATATAATGGTGGGCCTTACCATTGTTGTTGGTAGCCTGTCTCACTAAAGAATGCCACAACTGTCCCAAGGAAACAAAGGTCCAAATTACACATGCAGCAATGCACATGCAGAACCAGTTCTATCGCAAATGCAGTTCTACTGCACCACATGGAAAGCTATGTCAAGTGGCTTCCAAAACGCTTTGACCAGTTCCAACCATGTAAATGGCAAGCCTTCCTGCACCAGAACTAACAAGCACTTTGATGTGCAAATTTTTTGCATGCAAGATTCCACCCTCTTCAGGGTCTCACACTGTCTTCAGAAAATATACATCATGTTTTGAAAACCATTTTAAACATTCTCAAAGTAGGGAAAAAACAAAACCCTGACTGAAAACTGTTCAAACTTTTCAATTAATCGCTGAGAATTCTGCAGAACTGGGGGAAATAAAGAATTTAGCACCACAGGGTTTCTGCAGAAAAGTGAACTCCATGTTGTTAAGAAGTTAAATGTACTGTCAATTATTTAGAATAATTTAGCAAATTAGAAGAATTCACTACATGTCAGCAGTTGTCTTCTGCCAACATACCCTGCTGATTAAATATGGGGTTTAATTGAGAGGTTTTAGAATAATTTTCCAAAGAAAGAACCAGTTTCACTAAAATAACACTTTATTTTGAGAGTAAGCTATGTATCCAGCTGTTACTCTAACAAGCACATAATAATGTATCAGCCTAACATCTTGGGGCATTGGGGTGGGCTGGGGGAACAAGTGTGAGTTTTAAAAAATGAAGCCCCTTTTGTGTAAAAATCAAAAAGAAGATAAAGTCACTCACAGGATTATGAGGAAATGAAATTTTCCAGTTAATAGACAGGGTACTTCTAGTAGTGTTGGAAGACTATTTTTAGTGGCTCTGGTGAGATCTCATTTCTGTAAATTCTGTTTAACTGGGCACTTATTTATTAATTTTCACAGAGCCCAAACTCAATTTCACATTTTGGCTGCATATAGTTAGCATAATTTGCATGTCATCTATAGCCAACCAAAATTTTAAAATAAAATAAAGATTCAAAATATTTCAGAAAGATGCATCAGTGAGTTTAAAACTCTAGCCTCTCTAAAGCATGGGTGGCAAACCTGTGGCCCTGCAAATGTTGCTGGACTACATCTCTCATCATCCCTGACTGTCTGGGGCTGATGGAAGATGGAATCTGAATGACCAAATGTTCCCTGTTCTAGAGCTTATGCGGAGATAATTCAAAAAATGTATTTTTTAAAAACCCTACTTTTTCATTATATCCAAACTGGGCAAAGCATAGTATGCTCACAACCTAGGAGTGCAGAACATAGCTTGAAAGATATTAGCAATTCTGGTTTGTAGGGAAAACTATGGTTTGCCTGTTTTGGATGCAATAGCACTGTTTTGAAATGAAAGGAAAAATCAGAGCATACTACAGGGGTGCCTCGCAAGATGAAATTAATCCGTTCCGCGAGTCTCTTCGTCTAGCGGTTTTTTTGTCTTGCGAAGCAACCCTATTAGCGGCTTAGCGGATTAGCGCTATTAGCGGTTTAGCGGCTAAAAGGCTATTAGCGGCTTAGCAAAAGGGAGGAAAAAGCGAAAAAAATCGCAAGACTCGCAAGACTTTTTCGTTTTGCGAAGCAAGCCCATAGGGAAATTCGTCTTGCGAAGCGCATCAAAAAACGGAAAACCCTTTCGTCTAGCGGGTTTTTCGTCTTGTGAGGCATTCGGCTTGCGGGGCACCACTGTAGGGGCAAGGAGTGTGTGAGCTGAGGGTTCTTTCATATAGCAGCAAACTACTGTTTGGTGTTACATATAAATCAATGACAAATGCGAAGGTAATTCTCAAAACAAATCCTCATATGAATAGGGAACTTCCCAGATATATAATTGTTTGCCTCACTGACACCAAGTTCTCTTGCTTCTCATTCCACCCTTGCTCCTTCTCCCATGGAACTGAGAGCCCAGTCTCTACCTCCCCACCCTCTATATCACAGAGTGTCAGGTGTGAGGGAGGTGGGCAATGTTTAGAGAAAACGGACTCATAGGCCAAATCTGGCATGCCCACCACTGCTTTAAAAGATAAATTCAACAGTGAAATTCAACGAACACTTACTTGGGAATAAACATTATTGAACTCAATAGAACTTCTGAATAAGATGATTGTGCTGTTAGGGTATCCATCTTTTTCCTGAGCAGAGCCTTTGTATTTTAAACAGCTGCAGATATTCAGCAGGAGTATTTTATTGAATCATCTCTTCTCCACTCAAGAAAAAAAATGCCCCTAATAAATTCCTGTTTGTCAAGACCCTCCATCGTGCTTGGTTCTAATGTCATTTACCAACTGTTACTGCTAAGAACACCATAAAGAAGGCTGATCGCCGAAGAATTGATGCTTTTGAATTATGGTGCTGGAGGAGACTCTTGAGAGTCCCATGGACTGCAAGAAGATCAAACCTCTCCATTCTTAAGGAAATCAGCCCTGAGTGCTCACTGGAAGGACAGACAGATCCTGAAGCTGAGGCTCCAATACTTTGGCCACCCTGATGTTGGGAAAGATGGAGGGCACAAGGAGAAGGGGACGACAGAGGACGAGGTGGTTGGACAGTGTTCTTGAAGCTACCAGCATGAGTCTGACCAAACTGCGGGAGGCAGTGGAAGACAGGAGTGCCTGGCGTGCTCTGGTCCATGGGGTCACAAAGAGTCGGACACGACTAAACAACAACAACAACACTGCTAAGAACACCAGAAAGTAAGCAATCAGCAGTCCTCCCACTGTGCTTAGATGCAGCTCCATGACCTGCTGAATTTTGTAAAGAGCTTGTGTCAAAGGTTGCTGAGCCGCACAACACCTCCTTCCCAATCCCCTTTTCTTTTGTGTGTGTTTTGTAGATTGTAAGCCTGAGGGCAGGGACTATCTTGTTTTTAATCTTCATAAGCTGCTCTGAGATTTTTTCAGGCCGAAGAATGGGATAAAATGTTTTAAATCAATAAACAGCAGTTATATATGTTGGGTCATAAACGCTATATAAAAGCACAGACTGTCAGGAAAAGAAGTGGAACCTCTATATACATTAGAAATGTGGCAAGGAGGCTAGATCACATTTTTATTGATCCAAGAAATGTCAGTATAAATATTGAGAGGTTCCAGTTTCTTCAATTAACTCCATGTGATCAGAAGCCTTCTAAATTATTGTTTTCTAAATTGCTTGTGGCAAATCTGCTTAGTTTTTATTAAAACATCTCTCAGCAGAGCTCTGCATATGAAAAGTGTCAGATGGCATTCTAGTAGGAACAATTGTAGCAGGAAGTCACGGGCTATGATTGCATGCCATGCAAAAACTAAGCCATAGTTTAGTGGAATGTGAACAAGTAGAAATGAGTCACAGCAAGTCTTGGGCTCAGGTGCTCCCCTTTCCTAGTTCCTTGTAGCCAGAAGGAGACAAAGAAGTTTGCTTAACTGTGGCTTGTCTAGGCAGGCAAACGTAAGAGCCTGCTGGATCAGCCCAGTGGCCAATCTAGTCTAGTACAGTGGTACCTCTGGTTACGTACTTAATTCGTTCTGGAGATCCGTTCTTAACCTGAAACTGTTCTTAACCTGAAGCACCACTTTAGCTAATGGGGCCTCCTGCTGCTGCGCCACCGCCATGCGATTTCTATTCTCATCCTGAAGCAAAGTTCTTAACCTGAGGTACTATTTTTGGGTTAGTGGAGTCTGTAACCTGAAGCGTATGTAACCCGAGGTACCCGAGGTACACTGTTCTCACAGTGGCTAACCAGACAACTATGGGAAGCCTGAAAGCAAGACTGGGCACAACAGCACTCTCTCCCACTTGTACTTTATCTTTCCCCTCGATCAGTTTAGTTGCCCTTTTCCAAACCATTTCCAGCTATACAGCATCCTTTTGCTGGTGAGGCAACCAGAACTGTACACTCTGATTATCATTAACGTTTGAAACAAGCTGGCTTCAAACTGCTGTTACTAAAGCTGGTTCAGTCAAACTAAATAAAGTTAAGATTGCCTAACTACAGTTCCAAGTCTGGAGGACACAGAACATTGTAGTTAATAAAAAACAGAAATGAAAGCTTATTAATTCCTAATCTTAGCTGTCTGAGAAGAGTCAAGGACTATGTGCTCACCCAAGGCTCCCTGAAGCTCACATCTGTTTAGCTCACACTAAACTATGGTTTACTATGACTTGCTAACACAGCCACACTGCAATTCAATCAACGTAAAAAGGCAGTATTTCAAATGCATAGGAGATTACACAGGAGATACATGTATCCTGTAATATTACAAAGTTAGGTGCACCTAATTAAATTAGTTGCACACTTTCCATAGGACTGCAGGTTCCCCTCCCCCTTCTTGCCGACATCAGGAATGGGAAGCCTTTTGCCGTCTAGGGACTCCAGTTCAATCCCAGGCAACACAGCCAGCAACAACTTGGAGTGACATAAGCTCTCTGCATGTAATGAAAATGGATGTGCCCCTATTTAGTATTAATGTTTATGCTTCCAAAGCACTCTGTGACAAGAGTGCCTCGGTCTAAGGAGGAAATAATCTAACTGTGCAATATACAACATACTAGCAGTATGCCCCACTGAACTTGATGGAGCTTACTTCCAAGTAAATGTGCATAGAATAAAAATATACATTGGCATGAGATATTAATGCAGCAGATAAATTCCAATGTTATCTTAAACACAATCTCCCGTGGCTACCATTGTGCTTCAGAAATGCTTGCCCATAATGGCAGGCCTACCTTTTTAACATAACTTTTCATAATGGGGTTTGTCTTGAGTGCAGGCTTTAGATTATCTGCAGGTCTTGTAGGTGACAAATCAGTCCTTTTCTTGTGTAGATATATATTTCCTTCTCTAGTGATACACATCTCTGGGGCTGCACTGCGAGGCAAGCTAAAGCAAGCAGAGATCTCCTTCCATTAATATTATAATGTCAACGATGAGAATGCTAAAAATACCACCCAACAGAAGTAAGAGTGAAATTAGCATATTTAGAGATGTATTAGTCCCATGAGTAAAATAATGCTATCAGCTTGCTGCAAGATAAAGCTAATTTGGCTTCCAACAGTTTATCAACAATGCACCATTCCTCCACATTAACTAATTTAGACAGCTCTATAGCCTGCAAATTCACATGGAATGCTGTGCTATGCTAAATTAACTGGGGAAGAAAGGTCACATCACTAGAGTCACATCTGTATGCAGGCCACAGTGCTAGGAAACAAAGTAATTAAAATACTGTAATTGCAATTAGTTATTTCAATTACAATTTGATTAATGGAAAATACAAATGAATAATATTTAACATCTATCCTAAACTCTTAATTCTGTCGGAAGAGATTTAAAGCTGATTATATTGAAAATAAGATGGCTTAGTCCAAATGACTGAATACGTGATTCATGCTCATATTTACATTCTTCATTTTCCTACTTTCTTATTTACTAGGTAAGGGACAGGCACAGGAAACTTACCAGTGTTTGTATTTTCATCAATATGAACACAGGGTGAGTGTGAATAATCAGCTTCAGATTATTTATTGATCCGATCCAAAAATTACCTAAACATTGCCCAGTTGATGGGACTAAATAAACTGGGCATTGTACCATGTGAGCATTAAGTTCCCCTTAATGAATATGAAGTCAAAAGTTCTCTAACCAGTCGGGGGGCAGGGAATCACTTCACAGTTCAACCTGATGCATGTTTACTCACAGGCAAGTCTTACTGTATTTAGTGGGGTCTTTTCCCTAGTAAATGTGCAGTACAGTGCTACCTCGGGTTAAGAACTTAATTCGTTCCGGTGGTCCGTTCTTAACCTGAAACTGTTCTTAACCTGAAGCACCACTTTAGCTAATGGAGCCTCCCTCTGCTGCCACGCCGCAATTTCTGTTCTCATCCTGAAGCAAAGTTCTTAATCCAAGGTACTATTTCTGGGTTAGCGGAGTGTCTGTAACCTGAGGTACCACTATATTAGAACCTCAAAGAGATGAATATACTGCTTGGAAGGTGTAAGATAGTACTTATCAATTATGAACACCGCTCATAAACTACAGTAGTAGGCTATTGGCGATACAACATAATGAGATGAACAGATTTCCCCATTCACTTAAAAGATAGTTTGGATATAAACCACTAGAAAAGAAAAATTATAAAAATAAGGAAATCGTAGGAGAACTTCTCATAAAATCACATTGGGATCTGAATGGGGGGGGGGTCACAACTGCCATAACTACAAAAAAAAAAAAAGGAGAAATATTTAGTGAAGTCTGCATCTAATGCTGCAATTCTAGACAAACTTGTGGCCAGTTCTTATGCAGAGTTGGATTCAATTGACTTAGGCATACTGAACTCATCATAGGATCAGACTGTTGCCAGTGTCTGATGGCAGATGATGCACCTATCTTGTTGAAGCTAAGCTAGGCTGGGTCGGGATGACAGACCACCTGGGAACCCTACACACACCGTGTTGATTTCCATGGAAACAAAAGAGGATATAAACATAATATATAAAGTAAAAATATGAGCATGATTCATTAACCTCAGGGGAACTTGTTTCCACATCAACATGCATGTGTGCAAAGAAGGAGAACCTAAACAGAAATAAAACTAAGCAACCACATCTATTTAAAAAGTAAAAATGTGAGTAAGTTTAATTGCCCACATGGGGACTTGCTTCCACATGAACATGCATGTGAGCAGGAAGAAGGAAGAACTAAAACAGCATTAAAAAAGCAAGAAGTAAATTGAGTTATGCAGGCAACAGGCCAGTTCTTCAAGCATCATCAGCATCAACTTGAACTATTTTTTTGCACCTTCATGTGCATGATCAAATTCAGCATCAGTACCTCGGGTTACGAACTTAATTCGTTCTGGATGTCCGTTCTTAACCCGAAACTGTTCTTAACCTGAGGTGCGCTTTCGCTAATGGAACCACACGATTTCTGTTCTCATCCTGGGGCAAAGTTTGCAACCCAAGGTACTACTTCCGGGTTAGCGGAGTTTGTAACCTGAAGTGCTTGCAACCCGAAGCTTTTGTAACCCGAGGTATCACTGTTTGCACTTAACTGCTGCAAGGCTAGCCGCTCTCTCTTTTGCCTTTACCAACAGATGACATCATAATGAATTTATTTTTGCTGCAAATCCTTCCCCTTGCAACCAATATACATGGGTATGGATTGGGCTCAGTGAGGGTTTTCTCTAAGAATAAACTTCCTGCACATACCCACAGACACTTTGAAACCCAAGAAATTATGCCTCTGACTACCAGCTGCTGGGAATCACAGGTGGGCAGAGTGCTGTTTTGCTCTTGTCCACCTTGCAGGCTTCTCACGGGCATCTAGCTGGCCATTGAGACCCCAGGATATGGGACTAGATGGAACACTGGCCTGATCCAGCAGTCTTGTTTTATGTTCTTATGATAAGATCTCCTAAAGCAAACATGGGCAAGGAAAATAACTGGGCAATCGGGGACTAGTTTCACTAGAGTTGTCCTTTCTGGAAGCTTTGTGTTCAGTATCCTCCTCTACTGTGCGCACATAGACCACAGGCCAAAGGTTACCCCTTAGTATGCTGCTCTCGGCTGCTGGGAGTATTCACTTAAAGCATTGTGGGAAACATGCATTCACAAAAGGGCAATTCTGGGGGAGGCAATGAGTCATTCTTATTCCTGCAGTTTTTATATTCCAGGCATCCCAGTTTACAATCAGATAGCTATGTGTCGTGGCAAAGAAAGACCTTTGGTTTAGCCCATTTGAGCATTCCATTTGTTTGCTGACTTGTAATGAAACTTCTCGAAACTTTGAAATATCAGAATTAAGTTTGATGTGCATATTCAGGACACAATTCTACATATTAAGGTTAGATACCAGCTCAGGTCTCCTATCTATATTCAAAGTAAGAGGCAAAATGCAAAATATAATGCAATACAGCTGAACACAAGAATTATCAGCATGAAATGCATATACTTCGGACATCATTCCACACTTTGGTTACGAACGATCAAATCCAAACCATTTTTCAAGGGGTGGGGGAGCACAGGAAAAATGTAAAATACAACACAATGCATTTCCTGGAAGGCTGTGACATTGGAATGGAGGTGGATATTCATGGCCAGTCAACATTCTGTTTTTTAAATGTGACGATCAGCTTGACAATTGTACCAGTTTTCTAAGGGAAAGAAGGGAGAATGCAAGATCTAAAGTAATATCTGAATCAAAGCCTCTCAAAGCACTGCTTTTCTTACACTTAGCTGATCAGCAAGTTAGTGAAGAGAAGAGTGGATTTATACTTTTGTTTGTGTATGTTTTGCTGTGGTGAACGCAAGATGAACACAGAATAAAGCCGGCCTTAGTGTACATTTTCTAAACTGCATGGAGAGTGTGTCCAGTAGGCAATTTTGCATATAGCCCAGTCAATGTGTACAGTCTCCAACTAAGGCTGGGCAACCATTAATCGATTAGCAGGGCATTTCATACATTGCTCGGTTAATATGGGCAGGCTGAACATTCACCAGCCAATATGCACAACGTCTACATTGTTCAACACGACTTGGCCACCACCGGCTTCAACTCGGGGTTGAAGGCGCTGCAGTCGGGATGGCTTATATTGTATTTAACGAAGTTGAAGCTGGTTCACCAAAGGGCATGTTAACCTGATGTCTGTCCCACGTAAATTGAGAAGCCAAGACATGATAGCCTGTGCAGGTGAGATCCGATACTTCGGCGGCCGGGGATACCTGGACAGATATTGGCACAGAAAGGAGCAACCTACCGGGCAGCGAAGAGACCACCAGAGCATCTGCTCTCGTTGCCATCGTTTCCCTCTCTCGCCTTTCCTATTCCGAAAGAGAAACCGCCCCGGTCCCCTCCTCTTTCTCCCTCAGCGGCTCGACGTTTCGCCGTCACCACCACCAGCCCTCCCCGAGATCACGTGGGAGATCAGGCGCAGAATCACGTGGCTTTTGTTTGTGTTTTGCCTTGCAAAGCGTGGGACGGCAGCTGCTGCCCTTGCTTTTCTTCGGGGAACGCGCGAGCACAAAGCTGCGTCCAACAGTCACGAGTTAGCCTGGGCAGAGCGCACTAGTGTTTACCGATATCCCCAAATAGGAAACTCTTCCCCTCCCGCTTGCGCAACGCTTGGTGGAATGCGTTCACGTATTCAGCTGCTGCTCATCAGGGATGTGGTAATCAAATCACGTGCAGACACGTGCAGACCAGCGCGGATCCTCTTCCCCAAAGAGCTGTGCAATCTAAGGGCGGGAGAGGTCAAGCTATGGGCACGTATAGGTGGACAAACCCTGAAGAATCTGGAGCTATACCTACTTGGGGGGGGGTTAATTTTTACTCCTCGCAACTACTACAAGGAGTAGGCACCGAGGCGGGCTACTTTGTAAGGCTGTCTTGACGACCAACGACATATTAATTCCCAGAATATGAGGACGATGGACTGCATTAGCGTCAGCAACACAAATCTTTAAATGCTTTATTTTTTTAAAAAAATTAAACTCAGACCAATCACATTGCCTCCGCCTCAAAACAAGGCACGCGTTAGACCATAAACTCGTGTTTTCGCTACTAATCTTCTGCGTGCGTGTTGACGTGCCGCTCACTCCCGGCGACACCAAAATCCTGCATTTCCCTCCCTTTGGTCTTCAATGGACAGCCGTCGCTTCTGCCCCTGAAAACGCCCGCAACGTAGGGCTGTGTCCCAACGTTAGCCCTCCTCAGAGGAGACCCGCCGAATTCAATGTACGTGGCTTTATGTTAAGGGCCAGCCATTTCAGAGGGTCTGCTCCGGGTATTATAATAAGCACAGGACTGCCAGTGTCTTAACCTGACACACATCCTCTCTCAGGTGCAAGCGCTTATGGTGGGCTTCATTCCCACGTGAAACCGCGCCCGGGCTGAAAGCAGGAAGTTCCGTGTGCAAGGCCAGCAACCATTCGCCGCTCTATTCTTTTCCTCTCTCTATGCGCTGCCTGGTGCCGAGAGGCGCTTCGGCGTCGGGTGAGGCCCGGCTGAATCGCGCATGCGGCTGCCCGGGCTGCTGCCTTCTGCCTGCGTTACTGCCGCCGCCGCTGAAGTGGGGTTACGTTAGGACGCCGGCCGGCCGGCTAGGCAGGCGGGCGACAGGCAAGCGGGCGGCGGGGGGTCTCCTTCCCTGAGGCGATGGGCTCGGACTGGAGCAGCCCCGAGGAGCGGGAGCCCCTCTTGCAGCCTCCGCCGGCGCCCGCGGCGCTGCCCCAGCACTACCCTGCGCATGGCCAGCCCCGGAGGACGGCAGCGGCCTCGCGGGCGGCGGCTCCCCGCAGCCCAGGGCTGGTCCCCGCGGCGCCTCTGCGCCCGCCGCCGCCTCCGCTGCCCGGCCGCGTGTACGGGCGGCGCTGGCTGGTGCTGCTGCTCTTCTCGCTGCTGGGCTTCGCGCAGGGCCTGCTGTGGAACACCTGGGGCCCCATCCAGAACTCGGCCCGCCAGGCCTTCCCCTTCTCCAAGCTGGACATCGCCCTGCTCGTCTTCTGGGGGCCCATCGGCTTCGTGCCCTGCTTCTTCTTCATGTGGCTCATGGACAAGAAGGGTAAGGGAAAGAGGAGGGCGGGCTGGCAGGCTGCCTGGAGCGGGGCCTGCTGCTTCTAGTGCTCCCACCCCACCTAAATATCTGGGGCAAATACCCAAAGGGATGGGCAGGGGGGCAGCGGTACAACAACCCTCCTAGGTAGAAACAACTGAGTCTTAAAAGGGGAACAATTTGTGGCTCAGGCTTTCATGGATTAGAGTCCGCTTTAGTTAGAGACGGGGGTAGTACCTAGAAGAAGGGCTGAAGTTCACATTTTTGACCACGTCCCATGCTGTTATTTACTTAATTTATTGAGTTTCTCTATCTTTCCTCACCAAAGAGCCCATACAGTGGTACCTCTGGTTACATACGCTTCAGGTTACAGACTCCGCTAACCCAGAAATATTACCTTGGGTTAAGAACTTTGCTTCAGGATGAGAACAGAAATCGTGCTCCGGCGGCGCGGCAGCAGCGGGAGGCCCCATTACCTAAAGTGATGCTTCAGGTTAAGAACAGTTTCAGGTTAAGAACGGACCGCCGGAATGAATTAAGTACTTATCTCATGGGAAAAACAGTGGTACCTCGGGTTAAGTTTCTAGAGGGAAGCGATGTGTCTCCAGCTGCTCACTTTACTGAATATCTGCTTCTTAAAATACTGTACAGACCTGCTTCCCCATCTAATGTATTACTTATTTAGCGGGTGTGCTGATATTCTATGTTCAAGGTGGCTAGCAACATGGAAAAGCCCCCACATAATTTCAATGAAGCAAAAGGAGTCATAATAAATAAAACATAAAAAATACGCAACCAAATTGAATAATTTCCATGGAAATCGTAAGATCTAAAATAAACAAACAAAAAAAATAACATCACAGCAACAATCTAACCCCCACCCCCAAAAAACAATACCCTGGCCCCAGTGTCTGTTCAGCAGCCTCAGTTTTGCAGCCTCAGCTTTTGTAGCTGGAGTCAGTCAGGCCTACACCCTTCCAGCTCAGGTAGAAAAGGGCCTGCAGGGCAGGGAGCAGATCTTCTAGGACTCACAGCAAAGTTAAGAATTCCTTCTGAGCTTTCACGGGCCTTTTGTTGTGCTTACAGTAGCTTTTTGGATCTGTGGTCATTGCTGCTTAATAATAATATTTTAATGCTGTGTCAGAGTAGATCACATTGGTTGAAACCAGATTCTGTGAGCTACTCTGCTGGTTCAGTGACTTAAAGGCGTAGACTTGACGAAACGGTTAGTGAAATAAGGATGCTGTTCGTCATGCTTGTTCCTTGCTCCTAGAGTGGTTGTATGTGCATTTGCAAGTGTGTTTGTACGGACCACATTTTTTGTACAAAAGAAAAGGTGAGTAATGGTGAGTAACAGAAAACTTGGCAGGTTAACCTGCCTGTTTATGTAGCGCAGGATTTTACATTGCAGCACAGAGTTACAATGGATGGGGTTGGGATATTTATGAGATATGGGAAGTGGATGAATCAGTGGGATGCAGAAGGTGTCCTGACTCTTCTCACTCAAAGCTGATGGCCTCGCAGTCAGCCCTCTTTCACTCTCCCCAATTCAGGACAGAATACCCCAACCTCAAAACCTGACTTTCCAAGCACCACTGTTTGTTACTCATGTTCATTGTCATCCACATTTTTGATAGCTCAGGTGTTTGGCGCTTACGTGGGGGAAAGAACAAGGCCACACCATCTCCCTGCATTACATTGCTGTCTCCTGGTACCGCTCCCCTCCATGTTGTATTGAGTGGTATATAGGCCAACATACACAGGCCAATTATGCAATCTAGAACCCTGATCGTGCAGTGTCCTAAGTCACATGATAAAACCTCAGATGTAGAACAGGCTTCCCACTTTAGACTTTCAAGGTGTCTCTCTCTGTGTAAGGAGGAATAGATTTGAGGGTTTTTTCCAGTGGGACTAAAGGAAGAGAGTTACATACAGAGCTGATTTGGGGGCCCAAAGCTCACAGCATTTTTGGGGATGCTGACTGTCTTTAGAAATCTAATATGGAAGCATGGATGAGGTTTCTTGGAGTGTTTAAATTGAACCACCTGCCTGTATATTTGTAAATAAAGGTAAAGGTACCCCTGCCCGTACGGGCCAGTCTTGCCAGACTCTAGGGTTGTGCGCTCATCTCACTCTATAGGCCGGGAGCCAGCGCTGTCCGCAGACACTTCCGGGTCACGTGGCCAGCGTGACAAGCTGCATCTGGCGAGCCAGCGCAGCACACGGAACGCCGTTATAAAACTCGTTTATTATAGCAATATAGTATTCTGCAACCTTTGTCCAAGGGAAGCATACCTTGGTTGAGTGCTGCTCTTTTGGAATATCTTGCTGCCTGTAGTCATGGAAGGAGCACAATCATGCTATGCTCAGGTGTCTTCATTCTGGGTCCAGTGTTCAAAATTTGCCAGGTGCATTTTACAACTGGCATGTGGCCAACTGTGGCCATGTGGAGATCTCTGGATGCCAAGTTGGCTACTGGCATTTCCATTTGGCTGTCCCCTCCAGTTTTCTTAAGCAGGTGAGCAAAATATCTTATATATTGCATATATACCCCACATTTTTCTCCAAGGATTACAGGTGTCTCCCCACTTGCGCACAATCAGCACATGCGCTTCCACTGACTTACTTGCCATTTTTGGCACTGAAAGGGTCAGGGGAATTCCCATTCACGTGCCACCTAGTGACATGTGCAGCAGCTGGGAACAGAACCCCTGCATAAGTGGGGATTCCCTTGTACATGGTTCACCCCTATTCCTCAGTTAATCCCGACAATAAACCAGTGAGGTAGAGGCTGTGACTGGCCCAATGTCACCCAGTGAGCTTCATGATCTACCAGGTCCTGGTCTGACACTCTTAACCAGTACAGTGGTATCTCAGGTTACATATGCTTCAGGTTACATATGCTTCAGGTTACGGACTCCACTAACCCAGAAATAGTACCTCGGGTTAAGAACTTTGCTTCAGGATGAGAACAGAAATTGTGCTCCAGTGGTGCAGCGACAGCAGGAGGCCCCATTAGCTAAAGTGGTCTTCAGGTTAAGAATGGACCTCTGGAACGAATTTAGTACTTAACCCAAGGTACCACTGTACACCACACTGGCTTCCTAGAGTACTTCTGCTATGGGCCAGCTCTATAAATTGTTGGTAAATAAATTTGGGAAAACAGAATGTCACTTAGAGAAGAATCTGAAATAGTTCCCTTGAAGCTTGATTTTGTTTTATTCTGGATTGCTTCAATTGATGTCTTAATGTGGTGTTAACTGTTTTGAGATCTTTTCTTTAAAATATAAAGCTGTATAGAAATGAAATGTATACCAATAACGATAATAATAAATTTCAGTGCAAAAGACACCACAGCAACGTGCCTAGACATTCTGTTGTAGTGACCATAACCTTGGTTTAAGGTGCCATTTGGTGACTAGCTTATATATCTGAGTTTCTAACTCTGGCTGAGCCTCTAGTTCTGCCTTTTGCATCAGAAATGCCCATTGTTATGGAGAGTTTGAATATATTCTGTTGTAAATGAATGCTGAAAATATTCCTACTACAACTTGGGAAGAAAATCAGTTGTCCCCAGAATGCTTCATCAATATGGCCGCAGTTATTTGACCTTTGGAGCAGGTAATTTAATCTGCTGGAACAGAAACGCATGACTACATCCATTCTTTTTGTGTCCTCTTTCCCTAGAAGGTTTTGTGTACCTTCTCAACTTTCTTTAGTTTCCCCTTAATGTTCTGCCTAATCACAATTCAGAAAAAAAAATCTGCTGTTTAAAGGGAACAAAGGTGAACCATCTAGCACAAAATTGATGTCTATATGTCTAGTATATTGTCTGGCATTCATTGTAGTTTTCATAAAGAAGAAGATTCACAAGCAGACAGCTCTATGAATAAGTATATGTAAATGTATTTTTTAAAGAAACTTGGATTAAGAACATAAAAGTGGTGTTGCTGGAACAAGTCTAACATGTCTCCTGACAGTAGCCAGTCACATACTGTTGGAGTGCTTGCAGACAGGACACTATGCTACAGCCATATCGTGCTGTTTACCCCTAGTGATCAGAGTTAAATTGCCTATAAGCATTGGGACTTCATTTCTTTTTTTTATGTCAGCTGAATTTGTCTAATCCTCTATTTTAAAAGGCTTTCAAAGCTTATAGCCATCACAAGGAATAGCAAATTCTATATCAATTATGGGGTGAAGAAGAAATTCGTTTTGCCTGGCCTGAATTTATCTGCTGTCCATTTCTCTGCATGACCTCATCGCTGAAAGGTTCTCATAGTTATCACTATACATTAAAGATCTTTTAAGTCTTTCAGGAGTCCTAAATCTTTCAGCATACAAGCATCTCTCTTTCTGGTGGTTGACAAAAGTTGGCCAGACCAGTTATGTGAACCCAAAACAGATTTGTCATTGTGCTTTAGTGTTCAAGTAGTTTCAGAAACAGTCAGTTGTGCATTGATAGATAAATGTGAGCACATGGAAGTTAAACTTGCACTGATAGTGTTTAGATATTAGTTCACATTGTATTGCTCATATAATAAGGGAGTATGAGGAATTTAGGGGAGGAGTTGGAGCTTAGAGCACAGAAATAACGCAACTAAAGTTGAGAAAATTAGAAAGTGGTTCAGTCTATGACAGTAAAATGCAACTTATAAATATTTATCAATATAAACTCGGATAAACTTAGTAGTAATGGCCTACAGCTGCTCTTCAAGAAGGCAGCAGCAAAAAACCACACAAACAACAACCCTGGAAGGGGTTTAATAGGTTAGATCTAAAATATGTCAATAAAATTAAGGAAGTTTGTGCCCTGTCATGCCTAGCATAAGAAAAAACATGAACTTTGTTATGAAAAGGATGAATAAAATGCTAGCAGTTATGCTGAAAGTGCAGGGGTAGCAAAAATACTTTTTTGATTACTGTTAATTAATCTTTATAACATTTGAATGTCTTGTCATTCCATATCCCGAAGGCTTTGAATGAATCGCAGCATTTTAAAATTAAATGTTAAATAAATAAAGTTAAATAACTCTACACGGACGTGAAAATGTTATGTAATGGATTACATCAAATTTTGTGGAAGACATTAATTTACTTAATTTAGCAAATCTTGAAGGAAATGAGATTGAGGGTTTCTTATGAAGTAATTAACGAAGCAGTTAAATGCTAAGTATTAGTGTCTCTTCTGTGCTGAAGGTAGCTTGACATCTTGGTTTTGCAATTTTATGTTGCATTTACAGGCTGTGGCATTAAAAAATACTTTTGTTTTTATGTTACTGTGGGGAGATACTCAAATAGCTCCATGCTGATTGAGAGAGCACATTTTTGCAGATACAGGGTGCAGTCTACCTTTAATGAACACAGAGAACAATTAAAACTTCTAAAAACAGATTTAGACCGGGAAATATCTCAAAATGCTTCTGAAAGGGTTAGGCCTTCATTTGGCACTGAAAAGACCACAGAGATGGCACCTAGCTAGTACTTAATGAGAGGGAATTCTAAAGGGTACGAGCCACTAACGGCCCAATTCCTATATAGTTTGGAACAGACCTTTCCTGCAGAGTACAGTGATTGATTGGGTATACGAGGTGTGGGATAATCCTTTAGGTCAGTGTTTCCCAAACTTGGGTCTCCAGCTGTTATTGGACTACAATTCCCAGAATCCCTGAGTGCTGGTTCTGCTAGCTAGGGATGATGGGAGTTATCAAAAAACAGCTGGAGACCCATATTTGGGAAACACTGCTCCAGGTCTTGAGTATTTGGTAAGCTAAGAATATTCAATTTAGGTACAATCAATTAGCTCTAGGGCAATCATACTAATAAGGAAATTCAAGGGATTTTATTTTGCACAGGAGTATTAAACACATTTTAAAATCAATTTTTGAGGGGAAATGCAGTACCATGAAGCCCAACATACAAATTATCTATTGATGACAAGAATAGAAACTAATTGGAAGAAGGATAAATTGAGATATCTCCAATTCCCATCCTTTAGGATTTAATAATGGTACCATAAATAGTAGCTCAATTTCTTGGATCTTTGCAGCATAATCAGCAGATTGACTTCTTGATTTTGAGAAGTAAATATGCTCAGTCGACAGTTTGTTCTTGAGTGGTGGACCCAAAGCTTCTCACCATTCAGAAATAGTGAGGGGATATTTTTGAGCTATACACTAGAGTAATTTGACCTTAAATTTAGTAAATGTGGCATTTTATTCTAAAACACTTGATCATTACTAGAAATATTAAGACCTACATGAATTAAACATAATGTATGTGTTTAAAGATTAGTACTGAAAGTTACTATTTCAGAACCTGTTTAGATCTCCAGTCCAGCAGATCCCAAGCAGTTTCAATATCCGGGCTAAGGGAAATTTATGTAATTTAAAATATTCTATACTGTTTTTCTTAAAGAAAAAAACCAACATAGTGTACACAAGGACACAGTATCAGATAGATCACGCAAAATAAAAATAATCAGTAAATCCAACAGCAACAGAAATAATCAGTTAGCCATTACTGATCAACCAGTTGGATCTCATCTCGACCATGAACTCATTTGGTGGCATTAAGTGGGGAACTTGTGGCCCTCCAGATATTGCCAGACTGCAGCTCTGACCAACAGCTATGCTGCCTGGGACTGATGGAGTCCAACAACATATTGAGGGCCACAGATTTCTGACACTTGAATTATTGAGAGAATGTTACGTGAAGTGCTTTGATCACTCAAAAACTCCACGTGGGTATGAAGTATTCATTATCACTCACTTGGATATTTATATTCTGTTTGCAATGAAGGCAGTGTAGAAAAGAAAATCAGCTCAGGAACCACACCAGATTACACTGCACATAGATGTGTGCATTTGTCGGGGTGGGGGGAGAGATTGGTAATGTATGAAGAGCTGCTGGTATGTTATGAAGTAATCTCATGTGCTTTTCTTTTACAGTTGTAGCTTCCTTAACTGATAGTTCAGCTTCCTCAAAACTGTTCTCAACCCCTAAAACTGAGCACTATTCTGTTTTCTTCCTCCTCTCTTGCAATGTTTGAGCCTATATCTGATCAGCATCTAGGACAGAGTGTTTTGAAAGTAAAATATATGCTTTTAGGGAACAGCTCCTTTAATTTGTTGATAATTGCAAGCGTAGATATTATCTCCGTTCCTTTGACATCATACCCGTGGTTTGTTTATATACTCTTTCATTGGTGATTTCAGGTGAGTTGTCAAAAATAAAATAATAAATACATATAAGACAGACAGATAACATAGAAACTGAAGAGTGTAAAGTACTGGAGATGGTCATAATGTTTTAAGTGCCTACATAAATGTTTTTGCCTGGTGTCTAAAAGACAGCAAAGTTGGTGTCAGGCATACCTCCCTGAGGGAGGGCATTATATTTACATGCCTGTTACCCATAATTAATGCTAACAAAAGTTCTCTCTGTTAGAGTTTACAAACCTGCTTCAGATACAGCAGTTCATACTCCCTTTATTTGCCAGCCTTAAGGTCTTCTGAGTGTTGGAAGACCCAGGACAGACAAAAGAAATACTTCTTCACACAGTGTTTAATTAAACAATAGGATTCACTCTCCCCAAAAGTAGTGGTGGCAATGAGAATTGGGCATACATGGAGGTTAGTGGCTGTTAGTCATGATGGCAGTGTTCTGCCTCTGTGTACCATTTGCTAGGAATCGCAAGTGGGGAAAGCGCTGTTACACTTAGGACCTTTTTGTGAGCATCCTGTAGTCATCCGGTTGATTACTGCAAGAGCTGGATGCTGAACTAGATGTACCAGCTCTGCTTTTCATCTAATGACCATGCCAGCAAGCTTGAAGGAAAGATGTGTTGACTGTGCTCAAGAGAGAGATTTGAAGAGTAGTTGCAGATTGAAACTATGAGTATTTTGAAGGAAGGGATGATTTACGTTTCAATAAACCTTCAAGGAGCATCTCCTTTCCAGCCCATAGTGACTCAGCCTGAGTTGTTTGCAGTGGCAAATTGTCACATTGTGAGAGAAAGAAACAAAAGCAGAAGTGAAGTAACTAGATGTACCAGATGTACTAGATGTAACTAGCAGCAAATGTAAAAATAGGGTGTTTTGGTGTGGTTGCTTCACTTGTTTCCTCAATTCACCATGCCACCCAGTATGCCATCTTGCTTTCTCCAAGGCACTGTCTGTTTCTTAAGGGAGATACCGCATTTTCATTACTCAGTGGACATGTTCATGGTACTGTCAGATTGAATAAGCTACTGAAAATTTATTGATGTTCTGTCCAGCTGAGAAGCAGGATATTAAAACTTAAAAGACTTAGAAATATAATAGATTTTATTGAAAATAATAAAAGTTGTTCTGAATTTAGCATTTTGGTCGTACTGCTTAATTCTGTCTTCATTATCCATGCATATAAATTTTGTAGTCTAGGAGCTAATCTTTCAACAGACTTATTGCGTGTTTTATAGGCTGCAGGTCTCCACTATGATTAGCACAGTGGTACCTCGGGTTAAGTACTTAATTCGTTCCGGAGGTCCGTTCTTAACCTGAAACTGTTCTTAACCTGAAGCACCACTTTAGCTAATGGGGCCTCCTGCCGCGCCACTGGAGCCCGATTTCTGTTCTTATCCTGAAGCAAAGTTCTTTACCTGAAGCACTATTTCTGGGTTAGTGGAGTGTGTAACGTGAAGCGTATGTAACCTGAAGCGTATGTAACCCGAGGTACCACTGTATATCCAAAGGCTGCTGATGTTTGGTTGATGAACAAGACAAGCACCAGTGCTAGTAAATGTTTTTGCGTTTGTATAGTTGTAGGTTCTCTTAACATATACATGACAGCCCTTTAGATATTTGAAGATGGTTATCATATTTCCCCTCAACACAGTGAGATGAACTGTTGATTCAACAAAACATGGTACACAAACATGCATATGGCTTTTGAGGAGCTAGCTATATGTTGTGCAAAATTGCATAGAGTCTTGATCCCACTATTTAAAGAAAGACACAGACTCTTTTTGTGGGGGGATTTGATGGAAGTGGTGTGGGAAGGGATGCTTAACCCTTCCCTACCTGCTCTTTTGACTTGGGTCTCCTAGCTTTTCCCACATGGAGTTAAAGATGTATATTTACCTGCATTTAGAATCCTGGATGGTGAGAAGCCACCCAAAGCCCCACCTCCATCGGTTTATTTTATTTTTTAAAAAATGACATGAGTGCTTCATCATACATATTTGTGTGTTATGTGTCTCTTACTCCAGAATTGGGCATGATCCAGTCCACTGTGGGTACATTGCCCATATTGAGCACCGTTGACAGTATCCAGAGGGAGAGCTAGATGTGAATATGGAGAAAATGCAGAGATTTCCTATTCACTCTGAATTTCCATAGTGCTGCATTTACACACTTTTTGTGCGTTTACAGGTAGATGGTGGGTGGGAAACAGGGCTCCATTGAGACTATGTGAGTACTATGTGGGTGTTACACCCACAATGGACCAGATCAAGCTCCTAAAATTTAGGCCACCACATCAAATATTTTAAGTTCAAATTGTAAACTTTATGTTGGAAAAAAGTAAAGCTATAACTTTACAAAGATAATCTTATTTTTGAATTTCTGTTTGGTCCGCTGTTTGCCCTCAAGACCTTCAGCAGTAATGCAGCCACCCTTTATAGAGTATAATATTAGTGCAGCATCTCCAGCCAGCCCTCTGTGACCTTTATGCTTTATCACCTTAATCAAGCTACCTGCTTGACATTTTTAAAAGAAGATTTTTTCTCTTCTTGGCAGTTCTTGATGTGTATGGCATTATTCTTTAACTTTAGATAATTTCCTAGGAATACGTGCATATTAAGAAGATACAAAAGGTCGGCGAAATCGTGAGCGCTATTCAAAGCCCTTCAGAGTATTGCATTATAATTTGTAGCTCAAAAACCAAATGGTTTGCGCTAAAGTGCTGCAGCTGGAAAAATAGTCAAATCCATCATTTGATCCTGATCCATGAGTCTCTTATCTATGATTCATAAATTTTGTACAGGCTTGGTAGCCAGTTAAAATTTGTGCTAAAGGTGGGGAGCAGGATCTTGATTGTGATGTCACACTGAGTGCTGCACTACGGGAACCAGTCTTTCCCTGGACAGCTTCAAGCTGAGAGTGGTGGACTGTGGTTCATTTTTGTTTTTCTGGTCTTCTGAGAGGCTCAAAAAGTAGCAAGAGATTTCACTTATTCAATGTGAAGTTTGCAATATCTCTTCTGTGCTTAGAGAAAGGAGAGGGGGAAGGTGCAAGGCATTGCACTGTCTCTAAAAAGGATTGCAAAGCAGTGAGGCATATTGTCACTTTTCAGTCCTTCAATCCGTGTGAAGTCTGAGCAGCGTGAAGTCTGGTAGGAGGTCTTGCAGGAAAAATATGTGCTTGTCAATGGTGAGCTGGCAACCATTCTCACATTTTTATCATGTGAACTCAACATTAAATATAATAAATAAGTTAATTGTGTACTGCATCTATAAAAATCAGTTCCCAGCATCATGGGACTCGGGACTCTCAAGGGAGCTTCGCATTCTTGCCTCTTACATTCCACACGGTCAGTTTCATGAAAGGCATTTTGCTAGTAATAAATTGGTGATGGAGACTATGTGTGAACTCAACCTAAAACGGCCAACAGAATATTCAGAAGAAAAACATGTAGTATTAAACAAGTGATTCCTCTGAGGAAGAAGAAATCTCTTGATTTATGGCAATAGAACATTCTGCAAAACTCAAAACTGGCCGAAACATATAAATACTTTTTCTTGAGGGCTTAATATTGGGCTCCATTCCTAATACTTTGTTCCCTGTTGTCTGGGATCTGTATCTGCTACAGTGTGTATGTATCCGCTCTCTGGATCAGCAACAGGAATTCTGTCATAAGGAATATATTAGTATATTTATTCATATGAAGTTATAGCAGTCTTAATAAAGATCTTTATCCGACCACATGTTATTCTTCAATAGCACACATGTAGAGAAGATATAAACATCCATTAAATGCCAATGTAGTATTTTAAAAACGCTGGATGCAGCAACTGGCAATTGGACCTGAACACTGCAGTCTTTGCTGCATTTTTTGCAGTATCGCAAATAAGCAAATTCTTTCAATGTAGTAGCCATATTTATTTCAGGATTAGATTTAAGACTCCACTTTGAAAAACAAACAGGAAGGGAAAACGTTAACTATTTCAGAAAAGGAAATGATATGCATCCACTTCTCCTTTTTATACATGAGACGAGATAAATCATTCAGATTTGGCACGTGAATTACCTGTCCAGTAATTCCTTGCAGCTGTGGGAGGTCTGATGTGCATACAGAGCTCTGACCCCTTACCACAGCTTCCCCTCCGCTTTCAGTAACATCTCTGTGTAGAAGACATGCCTATGTAGAGCTGCCCTCTCTTTCAAAATGATTGGAGAAGGCTGTTTATTTAGGTGCCTTGGGTGTTTAAGTCTGGATAGGAGTGTCGGCTGAAATTTTAGTTAAGCATGCAAACATTAGCACTGTTTTTAAAAGTTCTTACTCTGTTAATATCTGTCTATGTTTGTTTTACATATCCTGTAAGATGCACTTCCTCAAAAGGAGGGTTACTTTTGTAATTGCTACTTTTTATGTCACTTGTTTGGATACGCCTGTGTTTTCCTTGTAAAATTGCTATTCTTTTCCATTTAGGCCTCAGGGTAACTATGTTGCTGACATCATCCCTCATGGTGGTAGGAGCTGGCCTGAGATGTGTTCCTGTATCAGACCAAGAAACAAGGAAATGGTGAGAGGTTTATTATTTGTTCTTTAGTGGCTGGGAAGGGGGACCTTTCCAAATTATCTTGTATCAGTAGGATACAAGGGTTTTACTGTGAAGACTGTGGTGTAGCTAAAGCATATCTGGTGACGCATAACCATTGCGATAACCGGTAGCAGTTGAAAGATGTTGAAGTAGCCTAGTTGAAGACATTCTGCAGTTTAAATCTAGTTTTCTGCCACGGAAAGCTACATGAGAAAAATCCCATAAAACCATTCTAATGGCATTTTTCCCCTTAGGGCTGAATAAGATTATTTGTGAGATACAGTACTATATGTAGCATGCAGCTACTAGACTGTGTTTCAGTCACACAGGAGGGGAGAGACACCCCCCCTCCCACCCCATGTGCTACCTTCTAGATAAGGACCACCCCCTTTCCTGACCACCAGATATTCTGAGATTTGAAAGGGTTATGAAGACTGGCCTCTTAACCACCTTCTGCCTCAGATGCTCTAATTTTGCAAGCTGTTAGGTCATGCCCACAATACTGTGGTTCACCAGCAATCGAAATAAAACTTGAAGGAATTTGTCATGGTTTAAACACAACAAAAGAATGAATATGTAGCTCTGCATGTGTGAGGACCATTAAAATATATTTTCTGACTCCCAAGTGTCTAGAGCAGGTAAAAAACAACCAAAATCAGATTGTAATTGCCTTGTGGTCCCCAGATCATACCCCTGGTTATAGTAGAACTGATTCTACATTCATGAGACTCGCTTCCACCATTGTCACTGCCAATATGAAACTCACCCAGACTCAAAAACAGTAAATAACAACAACAACACCACAACAACAACCAACAACAACAACAACAATGTAGTGTTTATCTGTGCAGGATAGTTTGAAAATGGGATATTTAAACATTCTGCAAAAAATAATAATTAATCTGATATAGTAAAATCAGCTTAAGTCCAAAGTGGAACATAGAACTTTGCTCACAAGGAAAGGGGCACATCACATTAGAAAGGCCAGATGGTGTTTGCTCAAATATGAGATATGTATGTGCTTTTATTTGTAGAACAAAAAAAAGTTTATTAAATAGTCCACCACAACTCCTCACAATTTTCAAGTGGTTTGCGAGAGTCTGATGGGGAACTGCTCAAGGGCAGAGCTCTAGGTTTCGCAAGGCAACTCAAAAGAGACATAGCTATGGCTGTAGTTGTAGCCACAACACTAGTTGTGTCCTACATTCTAGGTTACTCCTCATTCGTCCTTTCTAAAATGTTAACATTTCCACTTCTTTTAAAAAGTAGCTTTCCAGGACTCTGTTTATTTAAAAAAATTGTCAGGTAACTTTTGTGCAAGGCATAGAAACCAAGTAGGATATTGGAAGGGCTTCCAGCGAGCAGGGACTTGACAGATGGTGCAATTTTCTGCCCTCTGTATACTCCCTCTATCATTTTCTTTCCAGACCTTTTTGCAAAATGCTTTGTTTATAGTGCTGGATATGCAGCAAATCCACATGTGTGTTGCATCCAATAATATAAACAAAACTTATTTATTTTGGAAAAAAATTAATGTGTGTTTTCCAGAATTGCATTTTGTAGGGAATTTCTTCTATCTCTGATTCTATAAGCATATTATATTGTCATTTATTTCCCTTCTGCCTTACTATCAGTACAATTATTCACTCTATATCTGCAGAGCTTCCCCTCCCTCTTTGTAGTGCAACTACAGAGCCAGAATGTGCATTCTGTGTGTCAATCATTCAACATGTCTCACCACTGTGGTTTGGTTTTGACCCTTTTGAAAATATATAAATTGTGATAGCTCTGTGAAACTAAAAATGTGAACATTAGTTGTTCCTTTGATGCTTACGGTAGGCTTTCAAAAGAAATGATGCTGTGTCTTATGTGTTATTGAGTATTATGAAGTTTATGCCATGTTTACAGTTACATTCCTTTCCCCCTCAAGTCTCCTTCAAAAATATTTGAACTTATAACTTGAGCTTTTGGGCTTGGTTAGGATCTGAATAAGTTTTGTGTGCTTAACAAGGTCATTTAGAAAGAATAGTGCACTTAGCTTGATTGTATTTACCTACAAAAGGAACATAAAGTATTATCCGAGGGCAAGATCATCTTTTTTATGGATATTTGCCAAGCATTTGTCATCTTTCTGAGTGAAATAAGCAGCTTAGTATAAAACAATAATGTCTTAATGACCTATTGATTGTTTTAGGGTTGGGCTGCAGTGTGAGATTTAATTAATTTTGTTTTTAAAGCACTTTGAAGTTGGGACCAACATACCCACTGAAGTTCAAAGTATTAATAATTTTATTATTTGTGGGCAGCATGCAGTGCATTGGGTTACTTTCCCTCATATAAAAATCAATAAAACAATTGGCAGAAAAACCCTGTTCACATGCCAAGTTCCTGTGAGGAAAGGAAACTGTTGGGCTGCCAGCATCTATATACTTAGCAATGAGTAATAAACCTTCAAGGGAAGCTATTTTGTAATGGGATTTGTAGGGGGGGGGGGCATTAGGCAAGAGTGCTTAGTAGTTGGACCAAATTTTAAACAGGCCATTTGATCCAGCTTGAGAAGTCCTAATGAATTGATTGTTCTTGCAGAAGTCATGCAATTTAAGATTTAGACCTGATAATTTAGGATGTGCCCTCTGGATGGTGGGTTTCTGGCTCAGTCGCAGTTCTCCGTGACATAAAATTCTTGGAAAGAATGTGCCTTTGATTATGTTGGGAGTGTGAGAGTTCTCAATATTTTGGCCATTTTAACTAGTCTTAGCACTCCAAAGAGTTAGACAAGAGTTATCTATACACCCCCATTTGCTTTGCATCCAATGCACTCCAACCACTGAGAAGTGGTGTACACACAATGTTACTCACAGTCTATATTTATCCTGTATTTGTCCTGTTGTTTCTTAGGAATACTGCTCTTCCTGTATTCAGATTCTACCACACTTGGAACCACTCTTCCACAACTTTGATTTATTTTGCTAAATGCCCAGTGTATCTGCAAACTGTGGCACTATCTTCCACAGCACACTGACACAACAATCTCAGCAGATGCAATAACTGTTTCAAGCGCTTCCAATAAGGTCCTCAGCTATGTAGACATTACTATTATGAAACACAGCTAATTATTTCTTTTTATCAATTCAGATTGAATTTGGTTCGCTGAAAAATGCATCAAAATTTAGTAAGCTTGGAGAGGGAGGAGAGGAAGAACCAGATGGCTCAGCTGTAGAGTGCTCTTGTCTTCAGGCGTGGATAGCCATTGTTGGGGTTTCACTGGTCAATGGAAATCCGTTATTTTTCCCCCAGCTGTTTTTCCATCCAATTTCAAACCGTAGTTTATGAAGGTGGCTTGCTTTTCCACTAACCATAGTTAATATTAACCAGAAGAAATTGCAGTTAACTTAAAATGAAGCGGAAGCTTCCAATCTTCTCCTTGCAGCTGTGTCAGGAGAGGGAAGTGTGGAAGCCTGGGTGGGAAGCTAGGCCTATTCTTACTATGTTTGAATGCAGCCATTTTATCTTTTAATGGCTACAATTGGATTCATTAGTCCGCTCGTGCCATTGATGAGAAATCATTCACTGCTAAATCTCTTTGCTGCATCTGGTTAGTATCAGAGTAAGAGCCCATACCAGCCTTCTGCAGCCTGGTGCTTTCCTGATCTTGTGAGACCCCATAAGCCCCAGCCAGCATGGCCAGCGGTCAGTAATGAGTTACACACCAAAACATTTTGGAGAGTACTAGGTTGGGGCTGGCTTGGCCTACAACCTCACTGTGTCTGTTTGTTTTGTGTGCTGCTTTTTTTTAAAGTGTGGCTTTATGGAAGAAAACCATCATGTTGAAACGGGTTGTTTTTGTTTTCTTCTTCTTGTTTTTTTAACATGTTCCCTGCAAGCTTCAATTCTGTTTGCTCCTCTATTTCAAACTTTGACCGACGAAACATTCTCAAGTGTCTGACAGCTGTGATGGCTGTGCAATAACACGGCATTATGATGTGACGATCTGAGAGAATATGTCGCTGTACTGTCAGGGGTCTTGCTGCATCGTTATATTGTTGCCTTTAAACTGTCAGGATGTCTGACAGAGATGCCATTGTCTTGGCTTGGTATTGCAGTGTTCGTTTCATTGCAAATTTTTGACTCTTGCTTGGCAGGCTTTCAGTAAAAAAAAGTTTCACAATAATGAGATTCCCCCCCCACCCCCGGTCCATTTCATAAAAAATGGAAGTCCATTGTGTTTCAGAATCCTTATACTTTTCTTTAAAACAATAGCAGCAAGAAACAAACCGACCCCAAAGATGAGTGAGAGGATCTAGCCAAGTTCAGCGTCAAAACTACTCCAGACTCATGTTGGATGCTTTCATATTTCCTCTTTCTTTTCTAGCTAGGAGCAGTTCCTATATCAAGCCACAGTGTCTTAGTTAGAAGAGCCTATTAGCTTCACTTATTTCTCTGCTTTCTCCCTGAGATGTGTCTTATTTTATTTTTAGTAGTATTATTAAGCAAAATCATTCACACTCTACCCATATTGTATTAGGTGATTACATAACATTGAAAATGAAGCCAGATATACAAGCTAAATACAGATTTAGCAAGGGGAAAACCTTTGCATTACAAATATATCATTTAGCAATGATAACTTGGCAGCGCATCTGTTTGTATGGATTTGTATAGAACAAAACACTTCTACATAAATATCAGTAGGTGGAAATGCTAGTTTCTGTAAAAACAAACAAACCCTTTATTTTTCAGCTACATGTGAATATATGGCCATCTCTGGACCGAGATAGCCTGACCCTTGTCCATGTGCTGGCAACCCCCAGATTGGATTACTATTGGATTAATATTATGTTTTTCAAAAGAGGGGGTAGTTTTATGTCATCCATTTTCATATATATTATATTCGCCAATACTTTGAAAAGCTTGTTTGATTCTTTAGTGGGATTTAGTTCCAGTAGTCTTGTTTGCTAGTTTGTGCAGTAGCTAAATATGCTCATTGGGTTGTATCCATTGGGTCTATCTGCTGATGGAGAGAATCTGTTAGTGAAAGGAGGGGAAGCAATTGATAGCAATTTCTGCCCTCTCCAGCTGCAGCTCCTGCTCCTAAATCTCCTCCAAATGGTTGGGGAATCATCTAGAGGGGCATTGGTGAGTGATAATATTTTATAACATACTGATTTTAAAGAGACCCCCCCCCTTGGGGTGCTACACACTGTAATCTATATGTAATTATGTTTGGTTACAAATGTTTGGCCACCGAAGAGGAAGTTGCTAAAATACATGTGGTTCATTCATCTAAGGAGTGAACCCCTTTTTTTAAATGTTGCATTTGGCCTATATACAGAATATAGGAATGCTTTCTTAACACTGGTATGTAGTATATATGACACATGGAATATGAAATAATTATTTTCATGTTTGTAAACTCACCATTGAGGATTTTACATTGACCTTGTCTTTTTGCAGTTGGATTGTGTTAAGGAGAGCAGAACTGTTTTCTGTTTTCATTTAAACACAGTCACAGCAGTTCCCCTTTTGAAGGTAAACTTGCTTGCCCAATTACTAGCTCAAAGGAAAGTTAATGCAAATTAATTCTAACTTCAAGATTTTGATTTGGCCACAAAGCTTATTTTTTAAAAAAATCAAAAAATCAGGTGTTCTAGTTTGGCTTTCACAAACTTTAGTCTTGAGGCAAAGGATAAGTAATTGATTATTTCATAACCCCCTCTGTTGAAATGTTCTTCTTATTTTCTTTCATAGTTTTGGTTTCAGGCTTGTTATGAAAAGCTTCATACTCTTAGATTGAACTCTCAGAGTTCACTATGTTGCTTGGTACCTGAAAATAATTAGCTGAATATTGGAAAAGTAATGTATAAACCTGAGCACAGAGTATAGAAATCGATCAAAATACATCTCTTACCTTAGCCAGTCTTAAAAATGCTTTCCTATCGGTCCAAGTGCGGAACAAAATTGTCTTGCTCTTCTCATCTTTCATACAAAAGACATCTTGCATTACAGAATCAAACTTAAATTACAGTATTAGGCAGTGAGGGAAAATGCAGTTGCTCTTTGCTCCTTCTGGATAACAGAAACAAGAAGAAAATGGGGAAATAACGGGAACAAATGTTTCTAATCTCAGAGCAATTTTTAGAACAGATGATGGTTTGTAAGAAAGAGTTCCGATAGTCCTTTCAGGCTGAAATCTGCTGCAGTGATAACAAGACACCATAAAAAAAAGCAAAATGCACTGATACTGTTGTGTTCATATTTTTCTGTCAGCTATATTAGCTGCTACAAATTTGTCTTCTAGAATAGTAGTAGATTACTCCATACATTGAACCATATCGTGGGTATCTCCTATCTGTCCGTCTCTAGGAAGATAAGGTGGAGATACACAAAAACCCCCAATGAAAAGTGGCTTAATTCTGACAGAGTTCATAAATCAGTGAATTAATACAAGTATGTGGTAGAGAGATTTCAACAAGGCTTCTGGTTTTGCTATTTGGAATGTATAAAGGCAGTAAATGCTGGGAAATGAAGAGGACAGATTGTCGGTGGTTGGAAGTGTTTACTTCAGACCTCTTCCAAAGTGAATTAATAATAATAACAATAATAATAATTTATTTGTATCCCGCCCTCCCCGGCCGAGGTCGGGCTAAGAGCCGCTAACATAATTAGGTTACTGACTTATCACCTAGCTTATACATCCCTCCATGGCGTCCACTTTTATAGAGTGAAGGAAAATATAATAAGACAAACCTGCAAAACAAGTGAAAAAAAGATGCTTACTAGTGCTCCAGAACTGGTCTGTGACCGTAATAATAAAATTTATTTTATTTACTACTGCTAAAAATTACTTTGCTTTTCAAAATGATCCTCCATGTCACACAACTTGAATAATGGATCTGCTAAATTACCCACTGGGAATTGTTACACACCCCGAGGTGAACAGCTAACTTGGGGGGCTGCTTCAGACAGAGTGTAGAAACTGGGAATCTAAGGCTGCAATCCCGTATCATTTTACCAAAAGTAAGGCCCACTGAACTTAGCAGGACTTACTTCTGAATAAGCTGCGTAGGATTGAGCTCCACATATTTCAAGATGTTTGTTTGTTTGTTTTGTTCCTGCTCTTTAGGCAAAAGGGACAGGGAGGGGATGGAGAAAAAAGCAAATTTTGACACCAATTCTTAAATAGTAGTTCTTATAATGACCAGCTGGTATTGGAACAGCTCAGAGGTAGGAGGCATGTGATGGAGCTGGTCTTTTGGCAGAGCAAGCTGATCATTCAGGGTGGAATGAACCCTGTTTCCAATCTCCTCATCATCATGCATGCCTGCCTGCAAAATATCTGTGCCAAAAGCATTATTTGGCAATCCAGCAGATGGCAGCCCTATATATACTTATTTACAAATTCAGTTTTTATCTTGCACCTTCAAGGTCCAAGAATTACCAGGTCAACTAACAGACAGTATAAGAGAATAAAAGGAAACAACAGCAATATGTCATTAAAAAGCATTGTGGGGAAGGGAATTCTCATCTGGTACCAAGCAATCTTCCAAAGGCACGAAAGCAGTACCAAAAAACGCCAGTCACCATCTGCTGCACGTCAGAAGGCAGGGTATCATCTTAGATGATGATCTTAGTGAGCAGGCAGACTTACGATACGATACGATACGATATCTTTATTGTCATTGCCCCTTGCGGAACAATGAAATTGAAAAACTACATAAAACTTGTATGAGAGAAAGCACTCCAATAAATATATTGGTACCAAACCCTGTGTAGGGCTTTAATAGGTTAATGCCGGCTCTTTTAATTGAGTTCAGAAACTAACTGAGAAACTAATGAAGATATTTCAGTACAGGTAATGGTGTCGCAGTTTCCACTCTTAGCATCCTTGGGCCACTCTAGTTGTGAGTACAACAGGGTCATTGCATTTTAAAGCCAGGGTAGTACAAGTCATTAAATGCCTTGGAATCATTTAATCAATCACAAAATCAGTAAAGGCTGTTAAAAGGGGCAACTAGTTTGGTCCAGTGAAATGAACTAATGTATGTGTTGAGTAGAATTAAGTATGAAAGTCCTGCATTTAAATACCATGTCTATTTCATGCTGTAGCCACAAGGGTAGATGAGAGAGGAAAACGTTTGGTGTTCCACTTTAGACAGCAAAACATATTTGGGAGGGAGAGAGGGAGACCTACTGCTTTTAGAGGCAGCAATATGTTGACCGTAGCATGGCTGAGAAGATGTATGGCCGGGGGGCGGGGAGGGCAGCAAGTTCTGTTTTGGGTTTCTGACAACAGTCCACTTGGTAGAAGCAGCAACTTTCTTTTATTACTTCCCTCTTACTTCCTCCCGCCCCCTTTCTAATCAGAGAGAGAGAGTGACTTGCTGCACAACTGTCATCTTCTCAAAGTGTCTGCCTTTTCTATTTGTTACTATGTTAAGCAGTCACGTACCTTATTATTTAACATTGTGGAAACAGTGACAATTGAGGCTCTTCGGCATGTCATTCTCATTGTCTTTGTTGATTATAATGTTTTGATGGAAGGCTTTGGAACTTTACAATCTGCTGTTTTCCCCATATGTAACCCTTTCTCTCTTTTGTTTATACATAGTGTCAGTGAAAATTACTTTTGCAGCTTGCATAAACTGGATAATACAGCTTCATGCATCCATCATGCTGTGATTCCAGTTTGCACATACAACGCAATCTGAGTTCTGTTTTCACTGTCCCAATGTGTGTGGCAGTATCTGAGGTGATTTCTTCGTAACAGATTTCCCTAGTACAAAATAACAGAGCAATTCCAGATATCAGTCCGAAGTGATTTTGCTAATTTATGTTTTGTTTCTATAAATGATTACTGAAATGCATACATCCACCTCAATCCACCTCAATATAGAGCAGATAATGAATTCAACTGTATGTTGTTCATCTTCTTGGGGAATTTACATTAGAGAGGAGATAATTGACTACATTGGAAGCAGACCAGTATGTCTGTCCCTGCAAAAGTATGGTCATTGTTTAATTATTTGCTGAGTGTTTGGGAGCTTAGTTTTGCGTATTGCCAAGAAGGAGCATATGGCTGCCTAACACTGCATTGGCATGTTATTTCAGTGACAACAAGGCTGGAGAGATTGTATGGCCTCTGGAATTGTATATCAAAGGCGTTAGATTGTATAATTGTGCAAAGTTATTAATCTTCGTTTACAACAGAACTCTTAGCCTTCAGTATGTATGTCACAGCATAATGATAGATTCCCACTCTTTCTCCTCTGATATCTTTTTTTAAGTTTTGTTGTGAAATCCTTAATTACCTTAATGTCCCCCCCCCAAATAATAAATAAAAAGGAATTGACATGTTCATCAAACTTAAAGAACACACACGCCTGACAGTGCCTTGTACTTAAACACTACATCATAAAACCTTAATGTTTTGTCAGATTTTCTGTTCTGTAAATTCTAAACAGATTCAATGCTGGGAGAGATTTAATAGCAGCTATGCAATCTTTTTTTGACAGTTCAGTATTTTTACTAAAAAGTTGGTATGTGTCTTCCCCTCCTCCTCCTGCAATTATTCGAGTACGAATGACATATGCAGAAATAACAAAGTTGCCTAGACTTTCCATACCCCAAGGACAGCTGCCTCTTCATAAAAAGTATTTTGACTTCTTTGTGTGAAGGCTGCTGGGTTTATTTGAGAGAACCCAAATAATACAACAGCTTCTTACCAGCATATAGTAGTTTCCCCACTGAATGTCATTGGTTAATATTGACAAATGCCATTGCATTTCAAGTTGCATTTTAGAAAAAGGAGTATAGGAAAATCTAACTCTTCTCAGTTTGTATTACAGAATGTTTTTAGCCTGCTGAGAAATTACTTATGTATCAAGGAGACTGCACCAAATCAACTAATCTTACCCAATTAACTTTAAAATATTGGTACCATAATCTGTTAGGTAAACAAATTTAATCTCTTAGATTTTTACCAACATTAGTAACTAATTAGTCATAGTTGACATTGACCCCACTCCTTCACCTGACTCATCTGGCACGTGGAGAGGATTTGGGGCAAAGGAAGAGGCAGATTCTGCTTTCGTTCCATGTCTTGGAAATGCTCAGCAGCAGCGACAGTATCTCACAGTTGTCTCCAGGTGTGGTATGAAGGGAGAAACTGACCGCCACCCACAGTGGTAGCTTTGTGCCTGGCCAGTAAATGTCTTGTGTTGTGCTTTCTCCCTAGGCTGATCCACGGAGGACAGCTGTTGAATGGATTGGCAGGCCCTACTGTCACTAGCGCTGCTCCATTCCTCTCCACTACATGGTTTTCACCAGATGAGCGTGCCACCGCCACAGCTGTTGCATCATTGATTGGTTACCTTGGTGGAGCATGCGCTTTTTTAGTAGGACCCTTCGTGGTTCCAGGACCGAATGGCACATCCACAGTTGCACCTGGAAGCAGCCCGGAGCATATCAAAGACCGCATTGAGGCTGTGTTGTACGCAGGTATCGCAGAAGTAATTTCACACTTAATTTCATAATGTGCATCCATTAGGAGTTTGCTGGTGCCCTCTAGTGACTCATCTGAAAATAAATCTCCATGACTGTGAGCTCTAGAATGATTTGCCCTTAATTGTAGGAGCCAAACACTGGTTGTGGGGTGTGTAGCTGTTGAGCTTACTGTTGCCTTGAATATCGCCAGTCATTCCAGAGGTAATACCTCTTTCAGACTTCCCAAGCCAGGCAGTTCCTCCAGCAAACATTTCATGAGATGGTTTAGTTCTGCTTTTTTCAATAACAGTTTTTCATAAGTCAGTAAAGTCCAGAATTAACTGCTTTCCTCTGTAAATCATTTTTAAGTTACCTTCAAAATATTTTTATTTTTATGTAGATTTTTGTCTACATAAAAATGGTAGGAAACTGCTTTATCACAGTAAATAGTTGTGTTAGACCCCATCATTTATTTTAGCCCAAACACAAATGCCTTAAACTGATTTTCACGAAATTCAAAATGCTGTCTCCGAATACATTGGTCATGCAACTTTTTCAGGAATTACATTGTGAGCAGAGTTTAGCAGAATTTTAGGATCCTGATCATGAAAAGAAGAATTGCTTTGATCTTGGATTTAAGAAGAAATGCAAAATAAAATCTTTAATAAACAAATGTGAATGGCCAATTCAAACTTAATTTGTTTTGGTGTCAGTGTTCACAGCTATCTTCCAGGGGTCAATAATTGAGCACAATTTGTTCCATTTTGGCTCCACTAGGCAGAAATTGCTTTGCCTCTGATGTATTTCTAAAGGCAGGCAGCCACAGACCTCCAGGGCAGCCACTAAGAAGACATTTCCCTTATATATGAATGTGATGCAAGGGTGGTAGCAAGTCTAGGCTGGGATTGAAAAGGAACACAAAGGAAAAGTAGTCCGCAGATTGTAGCTCCCCCCCCCCCCGCCCCCGTAACAAGTTTATATTAACAAGCAGATGCTGACTGGAGGTATGCTGGCTGTTTAGCTGTAATAATAAATATTCATTCATTCATTCACTCACTCACTCACTCACTCACTCACTCACTCATGTTGACTGGAGAGGAAATGGCTGGAGTGTTGTGTTAATGCAGAAACATTAAAATGTATCTGTTAGGCATGTGTTTATATTAGTTGTTAGCTGGAAAGTTACAAGTAATCAAGGAATATAAAAGTAGTTGGTTTTTCAAGAGGAAAACTTTGACTTCCATTCGTTTCCATAGCTGGGAACTGCTTAAAATGCATTCTCACTTCTTGTGTACCTACTGGACCTTTTAATTTGTTGTTTGCCTTACATATCGATCTGATTTGATCATTAAAGCCTTTGGCAGTGAGGGCCAGGACACTAACTGCCCACAGCACCAATGTAGTATAGCTAAAAATGACAAACTAATTTTGCAGGCCGGCCGGGCAGTGTAAACTTTCAGCTGTTGTGAATACTTTCCATACCGGTATATTGTATTTTATTTAAATACTTATCAGTCCTTTTCTGAACCAAGCTCCCAAAAGATAGGGAACAAAATATAAGCATCAGACAAACAAAATAAACCAACAATATATTAAGTGTAACTCAGCTGGTATAAAACAACAAAACAGCAGCATGGTGAATAAAACATATACATTAAAATCAATATGAAAACTTCTGAAATAGCAACTGGTGCCCGCCAATGTAGTCTCGATTGATTGATTGATTGATTGGTTGGTTGGTTGGTTGGTTGGTTGATTGTATTTTTGAAATTCCTAATCTGCCCTCTATCAGAACATGCTATCAGGGCTAGATATTATCACATAAACAGAAATTTAAAATACAACAAAAAATTCAGAGTAGATAAACAATAAAACAATGACTACAGACCCAGGCCATATTTGCCACTAGAGAGAATGTATAATAATAATGCTGCTGCTGTATCCAGCACAGTAGTTATGCTTGTGAAGCAGGGTTCTGTTTCTTTTCCTTCCCTGCACATCTCCAAAATCTGCTCTGTAGGGTGTCCCAACGCTCTGGAAATAATTTGGGTATGTGTGGGAGGCTGGAAAAAACAGAAGAGGAATAGGAAGTTTATTGTGTTGGTCTGTTGTGTGGGTAGAGCTATAACACTGGATTCAGCCCATACAAAACTAGAAATATTTACCCTTCACTTAGCAGACCTGTCAAACTCTTTGCATCATACTCATTTTTTCCTCGAAAAAAGGGGAACGAGTTTGGGGGTTTTTGGTGAGTGATGATACTGGCTTTTTCAGAACGTGTTGCCTTATCACAGAACGGTTTTTCTTCTAGCTTTTTGGATTATGGTTATTGATTCTTTAGTGTAAAGAAGCCAATATTTATAGGGCATTGGGACAACCTTATATATTACAATTGGGCAGGGAAGGCAGTTGGGCCAAATGTTGTATGTTCTTGTAAATGGATGCTTGAGATTAATTTGGCTGCCACTAGGCAGGTATAGCTGAATAAAGCTGAATGAATTTATGTAGACCTGCTTGCTGGTTTTACTGAAAACATTTGAGTTGAATCATTGTTTCTTCATTGATGTGACTTTGTATAAAACTCTGCGTTGGAAAAGCTATGCGATTTGTACCATAGTTCTCTTGATCAGGTTGCTCCTACATTTTTGAACATGGGATGCTAAAAGTGAACACCAGGTACTGGGAGGTGCTTCTGTGGTTTTCTGTTGCACATGCTTCCTTTTGAAACATCAAGGACTTTTAATTTGTCAGATACAGGATACTGACTAGGTGCCACTTCTGTCTGGTCTTCTGTTTGGATTCAACTTTAGTGAATAATGCCATGACTATTGCCTTCGTTTTTCATATGTTCTGACCTCCTCTGCTTCATCCCTACATGGTTTGTCCCTTCTGCTGACACATGCTTTCAGACTCTATTCTTAGATTTAATTACTTCTGTGCTAGTATTGGAACCCTATTTGAAACTTAAATTTAAAGCCATGGATGGACTCCAAATAGCATATTAGGCTGCTATGAACCCCATACTCTTGTTGTTCCTTCAGATGCTCACATAGCATTTTGGACAGGATGCTTCCTTCCTGTTGCGCTTTTCATCTGAAATGGTTTTCCTGCACTTTCCATTTCAGTCACTTCCCCTGCCCCTTGTTGCTTTCTAGTACTACACAGTGCTTTTGCAATTAATCTTCTACTCCTAAAATTCTACTGAGAATTTATGTAGGAGTTTAGATTGCTAAAAGCTCTTCCCCTACATTGTCCCAGTAAAGCTGCAGTTTATATATTTAACTCGGAGATTGCAATTTGCCACTTGTCTACATGGCCTGGGGTGAAATAGCAATTACTCAGTGAAGGAATAACATTAGGTGGTGGTGGTGGGGTTGATGGTGTCCTAGTTGCCTGTCCTTTAAAGTTGAGGCATTCTACATCTCTTAGCCAAGGGAAAGATCAAAACTTTGCAGTGGTGGTTGTCCTTTAAAACCTGTCTCAGGTGCCTGGTTTTATAATACTGGGACTGGCCGGAACAACAGAGAGAGTGGACCCTGTGAGCAAAGAGTACTGTATGTGTTTGTTCATTCCTTGTATTTAGTTAGATATTCAGATGTATGTATGTATGTGTGTGTGTATGTATGTATGTATGTATGTATATATGTGTGTGTGTGTGTATATATATATACACACACACACACACACACACACACACACACATCTATGTGTGTGTGTGTACACACACACACACACACACACATACGTACACGTATGTCATATTCTCTGCTGTTTCTGTGCACCAGGGTTCACTTTTTAATCAATGTGTGGATCAAATCGTATATTCTGTGAATATTCATATTCCATTCCTGTTGCACATCAGTAAGGTGGATTCCCTATTGCCTCTTCTTGTTTGTTTTTTTGCACCTGTGGATAAAGATTTTCCAGAAGCGATTTGAGTTGAGATTTGTTACTCCAGTTTATCTGAACCAAATTTGAATTGCTTTGGTTTCGCACATATATTTGCATTGCTGATATTGTTGAGTGCTTTGAGGTGTTTTATATGAAATGATAATAGGATAATAATAGGATGATGATGATGATGATAGCAGCAGCAGCATCTACCATAATGGTTTGTTTTTCCCATTTGTATTCCCTTAGAATTTGGCTTCGTGGCCTTGATATTCTCTGCAGCCCTTGCCTACTTCCCATCACGTCCTCCATTTCCACCCAGTGTGGCTGCAGCTAGCCAGAGGCTCAGCTACAGAAGAAGTTTTTGTAGGCTATTAAGGTATGTATACTTTGGCCAGCTTGGTACAGGAGGTCATGGCACTCCTGTCCTTTTTATAATGTTTGTGGGTTTTAAAATAATATTGTAAGCTACAATATTAAGCTACAGTATGTATTGTAGTGTGTTGTATTGTAAGCTACAATACATACTGCTTTTCCAGGGTGCAGTCTTCCACAATTTTGAAATTACGTAGTCTCAACAATTACTATGGTACAACAAAATGACATTATAACAGAAAGGCATTTTAAAAGCCAGTGAAACAGATTAGTTTGTTCATGTTGACTAAGAAGCTGAATCAGTTCTCTATTTTTAGTGAAGATTTTGTGTATCTTCATCGAAGCAAAATGAAGTCTCCTTACTAGTGTTGGACCTTACCAGTCAAGCCTAAATTGTGCAAGGAAAATGAACTATGCAGCATTTTTTGTTTTTAAAAGTTTTTCTAAAACTGTAGGGAAATACATTCAGGGATCATTTCTATAGTTCTTTACTTCTAGAGAAGTTAACTTGAAGGTGGTCTGCTGAGCAAACCATGAGGAGTCAAGTGTTATTTTCTGAGTGTGAACTGAGTGGGTAGCAAAATGTATCTGTTACTTACTATTGATGACCGTTCTGCCCTCCTTATATAAGATTGACAAGAGGAAACAGAGACTGAGTGGAGAGATAAAAACACCGGGGGGGGGGTGATCCTTTCTACTTTGGGTGGCGCACCAATGAACAGAGTGATTCCCCCAGAAGTCTTAATAATTCCTGTTTATTCTCTACTTAACCTAAACTTTCAAATATACCTTTGGAAATAATCACTAGAAGCTTACTCTTTCTTAAGGCAAAAACAGAGCTTCTCAGGGAACCTTCTTTTGCAGACAAACCTGTGTTCTATGCTTTTTCTGCATGCTCACAAAATTATACCATACGCCCTTGCTATACACTAATACATGATTCCTCATTTATATTCTCATCATTTCCTGACACGCCTTGGAAACTCAAGAGAAGATAATCTCTCAAATGATTTATTCTTCTTCCCAGAGAACTTGAGTACTGCAAGGACAGAGAAGAAGAGACCCCAATTCCTCTGTTAATTGTGGCTTATATTTTTTGGGTCCCAAAATGGAATTAGCCAGTCAGTAGAAACCGAGGAGTATGCAAGATACTGTTTTATATATATAAAGTATCAATTTCCATTTAGGACACTTGGCACCATTTTTGCTGCTGTCACCTGAGAGCCAGCCTCCTTGTCTGCCTGCGGGCTGTGTTGTAAAAATGTTACTGTCAAATAAAAACCTGAATAACAGCTGGATCTGCAGGTGGAATATAAAATGCCTATTGACAGGGCTCCATCTGGGAGCTATGTTAATAAAATGGATGCTTGTTCATAATATTCTAAACGCTGAATCTGAGATCCCTGTAAAGTTGAATGGAGAACTACAAAAGTTCAAATTTACCAGCCTTTTAAAGATAAAAGAAAAAAGAATACACTCCTATACTAACATACTGAATATATTTCTGTCTATGAGGCTGTAATTTGAAATGCTGGTCACGATTAATAATATAAGAGCAGAGTAATTCTCTGTTGGCTATTTCCCTTTTAAGAAGCCCTTGGAACTTGCTCTTTCATTTACCTTGTACACTATATTTTCCTGACCTTCCAAATGTTTCTTCTTAATTTTTTGTCTCTTGAGTAGGTGTGTCTGTGTCTTTGTGTAACTAACCTGTCACTGGGTGGATGTTTTAAATGGTTTTGGGATAATTATGAGGGTAAAATGGGGAGGAGAAGCATCTACACCACCTTGAGCTCCATATATAAATGAAATAAATAAATACAGATAGTGCACAGTATGCAAATTGTGTGTGCTGTGCAAATGTAATAATCTCGAAAGCTGTTGCCTTCAGAATTCTTCATGTGCTATCAGAGCGTATACTGGTCAGGTTTAATCACGGCATTGTTAGTTAGAATCTAGACAACGAATGAATAGTGCAGAGGTTTTTCTCTTGAACTATTGTAGTTACTGGCCAGTAAGTGATTTGCATTGAGCTGTCTTTACAGATTGTGTTGTGTAAGCTCATTTAGGAATATGCAGTGTGATTATTATTTTTGGATGCCAGCAATATGCTGCTGCTGTTCCATCCTTGCTTCAATGCAAACTGGGGTGTTGGTGTTGGCAATTCGTCCTCTGTGCATCCTATTCAGTGTCCTTTCTTTTCTATTTGTAATATTTGTGCTGAAGTGTGCATCAACATTGATGTCCATGTTGTGTGATCAGTGTACAATTTACCGTATTTTTTGCTCTATAAGACTCACTTTTTCCCTCCTAAAAAGTAAGGGGAAATGTATGTTCCGTCTTATGGAGCGAATGCAGGCTGCGCAGCTATCCCAGAAGCCAGAACAGCAAGAGGGATTGCTGCTTTCGCTGCACAGCGATCCCTCTTGCTGTTCTGGCTTCTGGGATTCAGAATATTTTTTTTTCTTGTTTTCCTCCTCCAAAAACTAGGTGCGTCTTGTGGTCTGGTGCGTCTTATAGAGCGAAAAATACGGTAATTAGCTGTGTCAGCTCATGCTTGTTTGCCTATCGTATTTATCTGCTACTTTTCAGATAAATGTCACAGAGTAGTTTATATCAAGTCTGGGGAATCTGTGGGCCCACCAGATGTTCTTGGACTAGCTTCCATCATCTGTGGTCATTGACAGTCCTGGTTGGGCAATCATATCTGGTATATGGTTCCCTAGCCCTAACTTACATAAAATATTAATTCAGTAAGTACTACTAAAACTATGTAATAAAACAGTAAAGACAAGCAGCAGAAGGAGAAACTATAGAGAGTCAAATTTCCTCTCAGAGAAGGATATTAAATAAATGGTATGTGTTTTGGTTTTCTTGTTTTCTGAGTAGAGTCTTGCGTTCACAATAACTGGTTCAAGGATCGTATTGGGTTCTTGTTATGTACCGTAGGTGGTCCCCACTCCATTGTGTCCCCCCAGCACTAGCATTGCCTCTGATTCTTCTTCTGTGCTTGCGTTGGCCCACCATTGTAGTGTCTTCAAACACTTTGCTGAAGCATGACTTGTGATGCTGCACAGGTGGAGCTGCAGGCATTGCACTTGATGCTGTTCGCCTAGAATGGATGAGGCTGTTTATCATAGCTATTAATGGAAGGTGTTTAATCATTTTTGCCTAGAGTAAGTAGCTTATTTTATAATTGGTTGTAGCAGAGTGAATTATTTCTTGCTTAAGAAGCAGGAAGCTAGAAGTATATGACTGCTAAGCCTTAGCATTTATTTCTTTGTGCAGGATTGCATCCAGCTAAGTAACTGTGGGCATGGAATGGTTCTGTGAGCATTCCATGAGTGAAACTTTCCCTCCCTCTGCTCCCCTTGCATATACTCCAGATCTGCTCTGGGGATTCTTCCAACCCTTCGGGGCAGATTAGTGGGTATGGGGAGAAGAGGGAGTTAGTTGTTAAATTTCTTCAAATATTACTTCTAAATATTACCTTTATTTTAATCACTTGAGAGAAAGATGACTGGCTGTAGCTTTCAGTAGGCTGGTACCATGTGTTTATGTTTGTGTGCATTTTAAACAAATAGATTATAAATTATGTTCTAAAGCTTTACATTGGAGAAGATTCAATTTGGTAAGTTTTTTCCTTATTTAATAGTTATATCATGTGGCATCTCAATTCAGTCTTGGTATATAGCTACTACTAAATAGTGGCAGGACCATTGCCAACATCATTTACTGGTTATCCAAATGACCAGTTTTTTCCCAGCTCTGTGAACCATTTCTCCTATGCCTAGAATGGATCTTTTACCTTTTCTGTACCTAAAATAGTTTTAAACCTAACTAAATGCAGCAGAGATCGATTGCACTGCAAAATACTGATGCTATAAATTACAGCAGGTGCGGTTTAGTATATGAGGTGTGGGAAGAAAGAAGGAATCCTAATAGTTTAAATAATTCTGCCATCTCAACGGACATGTTAGTAATTTTGAAAAGGTTAAGCAGAGAATGGAAAGGCATGAGAACACGATAAGTCTTCCATTCCCTTATTAATAAGAAAACCAACATGAGCGTTTGGTGAAGACTATATTTATAATGCCTTTTATGTCAGAATAAATGGCTTGGAGCATGGTGCAGAATCAAAAGGTGTTTCCATCTCATTGCTACATGTGAGAAGAAATTTGAAAGCAGGGCTGTAAAGAGAATGCCATAGCTGCATTATGTGTAAATCAACCTCGCTGCTGTAGGTGCATTATGTGTAAATTGCATTGAAACAGTTCTTTAGAAGGAAATTAGCATATAGGTGATGATGGTGATGATAAAATCTGGGGTTTGCAACAGCTGATCATGTAATTTCTGTGAAATTTTGCTTGGGTAGTTACTTTTGTTTAAGGATTTTTGAAAAATTAACTGTTGCTCTTGCAGTAGGGCTCTTTTTTTGTGGAAGCTGACTTGTTGGTGTGGGAAGCAGTTCTGTTCTGCTCAAATAAAGCACGTGTACAAAATGACGCTTCCCATACCAACAAGTCAGCTTCCACAAAACGGAGCCCTACTGCAAGAGCAACAGTCCCCATCTGACCTGCTGACCCATGCTACTGTACTTAACAGGGAAAAGACAAATTCTTAATACAGAACATAATACTGATTTACTGGCCATGCCTTTAGTAAATCATGGACGGTGAAGCTGTATGATCCCCGCAGTTCTCAAATGGAAACAGTTGAGAAGCATATACTTCTTTCTAAACAGATAACAGCTTGTTGTTTCCTTCATTTACAGTAAAGTTGTTTCTTTGGGGCTTTTCTGTCAGCTCTTGCTTACTTGACAAGGTGATGATGATACAGCTTTCACAGCTTCACCTTTAGTGTGCAGTGAAGGTGAATTGTTTTTAAGAGGGGGAAAACGCTGAATCCCTTAGCACAGCTTATTGGAGTTGTCTTCTCTGTCTTAATGGAAATGGTAGTCACTGTTTCCAAATTCCTTTCTTCTTCCCTTCCCCCTTCCAAAGGCTTTCAAGTGAATAATTTCTATAGATTTATTTGAATACTGCCATTCTTTGAGATTTTTCTCCTTGTGCCGTTGACACTTGTGCCGTAAATCACTATGTTGCTAGGCAAAAATAGAGATTTGGAGAGGCACATTTGTACAGGATCTTGTTTGCCATTTCAGCATATCACATTAGTTATCATCTGATGTAAGTGAAGCTGTGCTTCTTTCTTCATCTCATGGTTTCAGTAGGGCACAGGCATGACATATTTGAAAAAGGTTGAAGAGTTTTCTGTATAGTGCACTCTACCGGGTAGTTGGCTGTTCAGCCAGGTACCCAGCTCAACAACTGTGTGTCTTCGAGCCAAGTTTGTTACATGTGTAGTAAACACACAGATGTTGTTCTTTGATGGATGAATGGTGTGTACTTGGCAAAAAATCACTTCCTTTGTTTACTATTTGATAAACAAATAGCTAAAGAAAAAGAGAAGAGTGCAATTAAGCAGATGTTTCAAGTGCTTACATGTATATTACATTTTACCTCATTGGCTGTTTTTAAGAATAGCATTTCAGCTCTTACCATTCCACCCAAGTTGGAGCTAATTCTGTAGAATTAAGCAGCAATTGAAGCAGTGAGGGGAGAAAATGTAACTGCAGACAACCTTCAGCATGGTTCTCAGTTATATTTTGATTTTAAGCTAGATATCCCGTAGCTCATGCTGCAAAAATAATATCCATAATTTAGGGCTCCGTGTTGCTATGGATCAGGGATCGCTCCCAACACCACAATCTACCAGCTCTATAGCCATGTTCCCTGCTATTGATAGGAGTCTAATAGGGTGGAAATGCAAATGGAGCTGCAGGCAGAAGCCAGTTTCTGAGTTTCTGTTTGTTTTTCATGCTGGTGTGTAATCGAGGAACTGAGGTGTGTCTGAATAGTAACAGCAACAAATAAAGTTGAAAAATATTATTTGTTACTAAAATATTTTGCTTTCGGCACTTAATGAACTGATTCTTGTTGTCTAACAAACGTTAGCACTCAAGGCAGTTTAATAAAAATAATAACAATGTTGAAGGCAAGGAAAGTCTGAAGCAGAAGCATGTCCTACAGATCACGCTGGAACATAATTAATGCTTTTAAAATGTGGTGCCAGAAAGAAGAGCTTAGCAACAGCAGTGTGAAGTACAGTAGGAAAGCACCTTATTAGCAGCTGTTTCTTTGATTGTTCAGTCATATACTTGGAGGAGACTAAAAATAAATCTTGCCTAAATTCCTGTCACAACATTGTGCTATCTACTTGCTTAGCGTCCTGGCAAATCAGCTTAATGCAATTCATATACAGTGGTACCTCGGGTTAAGTACTAAATTCGTTCCGGAGGTCCGTTCTTAACCTGAAACTGTCTTAACCCGAAGCACCACTTTAGCTAATGGGGCCTCCCGCTGCTGCTGCGCCGCTGGAGCATGATTTCTGTTCTCATCCTGAAGCAAAGTTCTTAACCCGAGGTAATATTTCTGGGTTAGCGGAGTCTGTAACCTGAAGCGTATGTAACCCGAGGTACCACTGTATTAGTGTTCTACAAAGTAAAAGCACATTAAAGTAAATGCAGGGCCCCAGTAGCATTGGGTGAATAAAAAATGCCAACCTACACATTTCGCCCTGCCTCATACATTTAGCTGGGGGCACTACTGAGCAAGTGACCGTAAGTTTGTTCGTTCCCTCAGCCTAATAAGCACCTCTGTGAACCGTCCAATCACACACAGTTCCTTCTTTTTTTTTGGAGGGAGAGAGAAGCCAAACAAACTCTGTCTCCATGAGACACTGAAGTGGAACACCTGGGTTACATTGAAGATTATTTTGTGGGGACAAGGTGCCCTTGTAGTTTTTCCACCATACTCTTTCAGCTTGTACCCCCCCCCCCCAATGAATCAGGCTTATAAGACAAGACAAAGCAATTCCTTTCAGCTCTTTAGTGTCCCTCAATATTTGTCCTGCTACAAATTTCCCTCTAAAATATGTGGTAACAACATCTGAACATGACAGAATTCCATCCACAAGCTGTGACATCTTGCAATAGTTATGTGACTGCAGAGGTACTTAACCTTTGATAAGCCTTTAGCGTTTATATATGGTGCTATTTAGATTTAGTTATTGATTTAATTCCATTTCTGAGTTTCCTAATAAAAGTTTTCTCTGGGTGACATGCACAGTGAAGTCAACAAAGTTAAAACAGAACAACTTGATAATCTTATATTGGCAAAACTGTTCCTAATTATTATTTTCCTTTCAGCAACCCACGGTTTCTGATGATTGCTCTAGCCTATGCTATACCATTGGGTGTTTTCTCGGGATGGTCTGGTGTTCTAGACTTGATATTAACCCCAAAGGACATAAGCCAAGTATGTATATGTGTATATTGTTTAGCTTAGCTTATGCATCATAGGCAAAATACTGGTTTTGCTACTGGTAACTGAACCAACCAAGCAGGATGCACTGGAGACTATGTCCTGCTTTTGTAGTAAAAGTGTCAACGGGTTGGAGTTGAAATAGATGCTGAAAACATTTGCAGATAACAGAGGCTAAGGAAAAAGGATAACACTGGCGTCTTTTGAAATGTGTGTATTAACATTTTTAAAAACTAAATCCTGTAGAAATCTAGGAGGGAAATGTTATCAAGTGAAACTGATTGGCAATAGATTTGAGTTAGACAAAAGGAGATATTTAATCAAGCATCACAAAATTCACTTATACTATTTGCTGCCACAAGAAATGGTGACTGTCATTGTCTTAGATGACTTTGAAAAGGAGATTAGACAAATTAATGGAGAATAGGTCTATCAAAGGTGAAATAGAACTACAGAGTCTGTACCTCTGAATTCTAGTGGGTATTTGCTTATAGTAAATACTATCATGGTTACTGTGCTTGAAATAACACAGTGTTGTTCACTCTTAAATCTTTTCTAGGTGGATGCAGGTTGGATTGGATTTTGGTCTATTGTAGGAGGTTGTATTGTTGGCATAGCACTGGCAAGGTAAGTATCACAGTCTTACTTCATTTTATTTTTCTTCCTTGCAATTGTCTTTTAGTTATACTGAAACAATACCCCTCAGGATCATTTCCTGTCATCTATGACAATTGTAAAAGAAGAAATGCTTTTCTGTGGGGGGGGGGGGGAATAGGTTCATCTTCTAGCATAGCAATTTGTGTGTTTCATGATCTTTTTAGGCAGTGACTGCTGGAAATTCCATTTGCTCAGTCATCAAACTGAGCAGTTCATATTATTGTGTTTGACAAGTGCTCCCTATCCACGCCATCCAAAGGTGGAAAGAACCACTTAGGTAAAATAATCAAGGAACCATCAGTGGGGTTTTCCTACCTGTTTGCTTTCAGCTCCTCCATTACAGATGTGATGGATTCCTCAACAGAATAGTTAGAGAAATTTGATAGTTCTGATGTCATGTTGAGGTTTTTTGTTTTAGAGAAGAAAAGTAGGGCTTACGAGGTGCAGTTAATTTACAAGTTCTCTGATTTATTAACTGCTCAGAGATAACAAACCCAAATATTACACTGTGGTTTGATGCTGGTGTGGTATCATATTTTGTTATCCTTACTATGGGGAGAAAATTGGTAGAGCATCTAGCTCAGTTGGTAGAGACTCTTAATTTCAGGGTCATGGTTTTGAGCCCTACACTGTGCAAAAGATTCTTGCAGTGCTGGGGGTGGACTAGTTGACCCTTGTGGTCCGTTCCAGGTCTACAATCCTCTGATTCTATTATCCCCTTGCCTATAGAGTCTTCTTATAAGGGTTAAGAATTGAGTCTCTTGATGCCACTGGTGCTTCAAATCCACAAGTTCTTTTGAGCTGGGGCTCCCCCATATTATCAGGTCCTACCTCCTGTATAAGACTTTGTCCTCCCAGCCCTTGTGGAATTGGGCTCCACAAAAATTCTTCTATTGCTGTGGAGTTCGAAAATGATTTTGTAGCAGTTACAAAAGACATTAAAAGAGTATTCTGAGACTGAAAGCAAGTTTTATGTTTTAAAATTTAATCTACTACAAAAGGTCAAGATTTTACATAATAGGTCTGAGTCAGCAGATATGCACTAGCATCATCTTATGACTAGAAGAGGATGGCCTTCCAAGCTCAGTTTAAGAGCACAATATAATTTATGAGCAGAAGAAGGAGCTTCCCAGTATTTAAAAGCGTCTATAGAAGCTTGGAAATAGTTTTTAACATGATATAGGAGATTACTGTTATTGAATGGATGTTGGCACATTTTGGGTTGCTGTTCTGTGTCTTAAATCCCATGGCTGTCACGAGTTTTGCCCTCTCACCTCTGGAATCTTTTTTAGTATCTCCTCCTATTCAACAGCCATTGCTTATTTTTACATGTTTCTGGAAACTTAATTTAGAAATGAAGTTGAACAGATTTAATTAGAGAGTGAAATCTGTTGCCAAGATTAGATTGGCCATATTTGAACATTAGAAAAATCCTTGGGGGTTTGTGACCAGACTGTATTGTGGTGAGCCTTAGGTTCTTGTATCTCCCTCCTTCACTCAAAACAGATTTGAAGCTTCCCATACTGGTTTGTAACTGTCCTGCCTCAACAGGTGTGGACTGTGGATGGGCCCAAGCCCTAGAATCCAAGGAGGCCAAGGCTTCACACACGAGATTGCCAAAGAAGACATACAGAGACAACCAGGGTGATTCACAAGTATTTAGCCTAATTTGAAAACTTAATCCAGTGTCAGGAACAGAGGAGATCTAGTCTAGGCAAAAGAAGTCAAGGAGTCTGGCGTTTGGGAGCTTGAAGAGCTGTGTTTTTCTTCAGCAGCTGTGAAGCTCAAGGAAGGGGCTGATAAAGTCTGGCCTACCAGGCTGAGCCTAATCCCAGGCTGGTGTTTGAGGGCATTCTAAGAGCCCTTTATTTCAAGGAATACCTTTACCCCTAAAAAGGGGTTTACTCTTGAGTTGTTCTGTGACTGTGGGCTTTCGGGCACCTACTTAGTTGTGCACCTGTTGCCTGGACTTGAATATTTAGGCACCTGTACTCAAGGTGAGGAGGGATATCTCAGCCTCTCCCTCAGACTCTACTAGGGGCTTATGGCACTCTGACCCTAAGGGCCCCTTAACAGGATTCTGTAGAGGCTCCCTTTCAATTCTAAGGATCTTCAGTACTGACGGAAGGAAATCTCATCTGCTTCTCCCAGTCTTCAGACAGCTGGAGGTCCAGTTTGTCCCCTGTGGATTCTGTTTTCTGGACTGGGGTTGGGCATAGCAATAACAAACTTCAGTTTCTTGCTTCATCTGAGCTATTTATTTATTTGATTTATATACCGCCTGTCATCAAAGGATCTCAGGGGGGTTCACAACATAAAAATGCAGCATAAAAACACAAATAAGTAGCTTAAAGGTTGTGGAGTATTAATCAGCCAAAGGCCTGGTTGAAGAGGAATGTTTTCACCTGGCTCCTAAAGATGAAGGTGCTCTTAAATTGGCAAACCATTTTCTTGTCTTAAGATGACTAGTGCAGATATGCTGACTTCACGTAAATCCTGACCTTTTGTGATAGATTGATTTGTTAAATATGTAGCCTGGTTTCAGCCTCATAATATCCTTTTAATGTCTTCTGTAGCTGCTACAAAATTGGTTGCAAATTCCATAGCAATGTAGATATTCTGTGGACCCCAGTGTTGCCTCCTTCAGCCTAATCATTTCTACTTTTTCAGAAAAAGCTAACTGACTGTTGCCAGATATCTCTTTCTGATTAAGTAGCTTTATAGTTTCAAACATAGGGTTTTGGGCACACAAGGAGCGGCGGTTTGCCACTTTTGATGGATGACTGCCCCCTTTTAGGCCTACTCAGCAGTTATCTATGTACAGTTGAATCAATGTCTGTGCTGACTATAATTTGCTGAAACTTGTAATTAGGAAAATTAGCTAATGATTCTTGTCAAGTGTGACAGGCTCATGTATTTCAAAGTCAGTCCTGTGACTTACCAGGCAGGCAGCCTGGTACCTATTGTAATAGCTCAGTGTGGGGGTGCTTTGTGTTCTACCAGCTGCTAATTTTCTTACATCAAGCGTTTCCTTTTAGGAACTATAGTGTAGCTTTGCTTCCTCCTAGTCTCTCAGTTCCTCCTTTCATCACACTTAAATCTCAATATAATTTCACTCTGCTTATGAACATTATTTACCTGCTATCTGAAATATGTAAAAGAAACTATATTCAAGTGTCCTTCCCATTTTCGATGATGCACAAGCTGTCATTTGGATGCCAAACTATCTCTGCATGCAGTAGAAATGTTTTTGCGGGTGTTAACAGAATCATGCCTGTCAAAGGAAGGCACAGTTGGAAAATAAGTTCTCAAATTTCATTATTTTGTTACCCGTAGTGTACCGTGTCTTCCTTCACATGAGATTTATGCCCTTGATCTTGCCACTCCAAGCCCCAGACCAGGAGCGTTGAGATAATTTATATGGCATGTTTATGATTGAAGAGCCTTCAATATTTTATGCAGCTGGCGGATATTGCACCCTTTCCTTAGCAGTGATAGACTAGACTGGTGGTAGGGAGGGGAGAAAAATCAACTTCAAACAATGACAATCTCATGTTTTTGTTTTTTTAAAATCTGCAGAGCAACACAAATCAACCTCTTCCCCCCCCCCCCGACATTTTTCTTGTTGCATTCACTAATGATAAGAGATATTTTTCAGATTTTGTCCTTCACAGCTCAGAATTTCCTTCGTCTTTTAAACAGCAGCAAAGTCAAAATGCAGCAACTTTGTAGCATGGTGTAATTTCAGTAGCAATGAGCAGCAGAGTTGACAGCAGCAAATTATTACTCGTAACTATAGGACGCACATAATGCGAATTTTTTGGATAATAAAATCTGGGCCAAGCAGATCTGGGGAGCAGTAGACTTTTTGGTGGGAGGGGACATATCTTTGTGGCAGGAAGCATTTGTCTCCTGCTTTTCTATCTTTATCGCTCCTCTGTATTTAACATGGAACTAGGTGCTTTGTCACAATTATACCAACAAAAGAATGGAGAGGGATGGGAGAATGAGTGGCAGCAATGGGAAGCACATTGTCGGTGGAGACTGGACTAGGAGTTGGCAGCAGTAGCTGTTAACAAGAACATCTGTATAGGCACTATATCGCTGAGTTCTATGTGCAGAGGAGAAAAATATTGGAATTATTTTTCCTTCATGTCTGATTTATAAGCTTCCCAAAGGTGTGACTAGCCACTGTTAACAACAGAATGGGGGATTGGTTTGACCAGCAAAGTAGTTCCTAGTGCCAATCTAGGCCTGTGTGAAAATATTAATAAGTAGAGTGGAAAGTATTTTGACACACAGGAATGGGAAGATTCTTCTCAGTATATGAATGATCCTTTGGTTCATGGAAGCCCTTTGGATCCAACCCACTGATTTTTTTAGTGATAATATGTGGAAAATAGTAAGTTTCAAATCAGAGGAAAACTTACATGTATTGGTTTCCGATATTAAAAGAGCATAAAGTTGAGACAGGTTTGTGATAATGTTTTGTCTTCAGTTTCATAATGTAGCTGTCTATTATGATCCAGTGTGTTTCAGATTGTAAAACTCTTCTTTTAGGGGCAAGTATAAAGACAAAACCTCTTTTACAGATCAATTTTGAACAAGGTACTTATCTTAGGAACATACTACTGCCACTTATTCATAAGAAGTATTTGCTTCTTTTGGTGTTTTACCTTCCTTAAACTTCAATATATCATATTAGAAATCACTATACAGTGGTGTGATGGGACGATGAGCTGCTTGTGTGTAAAATCCTAGTCCCTCAGAGTTTGGTCAAGTTTGCAAACCTCTGTCTGTAACGGAGCCCCTTAAACATGGCTCCGTCAGTCGCTGGCAGATTCCGACAGTGGTTGCTTTCGGAATCGCTTCCAACATAAAAGCTCCTTAACGGAAACACGTCTTCTGGACTCTCTGCGTGACAGTTTCCGGCGAGGAGTGGGTGTCCCTACAGGAGGTCCTGAAACCTCCCCACTGTTTTCGCTGGAAGTGTCTCTGAGCCATCCCTCCAGCTCCCTTTCCCTCAGCCCAGCTCCTCTCCCCCTACTGGTTCCCTCTTCAGCTGCTGAGTCTCTCCCAACCTGTGTGAGCCCTTTCACTTCCCTTCCTTCCGATGGCAGTTCCCTGACATCCACCTCCCCTCCAGGGCCCCCTTCATCCCCTCTCGCCCCCTCCTCTACGGGCGGTGAGGAGGCAAAACCCCGGAATGAACTTCCTTCATCTTCCGATGTCCCGAACACTTCTCTCCACCTGTTGCGGTTCCTGGTCTCGAAGTACTCCTCCTCCTCAGAGTCCATCTCCCCTTCCCCTTCCGATTCCGAGAATCCTTCCAACTCCTCCTCCTCATCGGTGGTCCCAAAGTATTCCCTCCGGAACCTCTCCACAGGCTGAGGTTTCCTTGGGAACCTTTGATGGAACGTTTCTATCAATACCTCGTCATTGATATCTTCTGCCATTACCCAAGTGTTTTCTGACTCCGGTTCTCCTTCCCACGCTACCAAATACTCCACCTGATCCCCCTTCCATCTGGCGTCGAGGATTTCTGCCACATGGCTGCTGCATTCCCTTTCTTCTATGACCGGTCCCCGAGTGGCCATCCCTTCTCGTCCCCCCTCATACGGTGACAGTAACGACCTGTGAAATACTGGGTGCAGTTTCATGTGGTTGGGTAACCGGAGCCTGAAAGCCACTGGGTTGACCTGTTGAATGACCTCAAAGGGACCCAATCTCCTGGGTCTTAATTTCTTACAACCTCCTTTGAACGGCAACCCTTGGGTTGACAGCCACACCCTATCTCCCACCCTTATGGTTTCACCTTCCCTTCGGTTCTTGTCTGCCTGCCTCTTGTATTCTTCCTTCGCCCTTTCTAAGTTGAGTTGGAGCTGACGATGGATTGCTTCCATTTCTTCTACAAAATGCTCGGCTGCCGGGACACCCCATCTCTCCCCTTCTCCCCCTGGGAAAGCCCTGGGATGACACCCATAATTAGCCAAGAAGGGGCTCATCCCTGTGGACACATTCTCGGCATTGTTGTAGGCAAATTCCGCCAGCGCCAACTTTTCTACCCAGTCATTCTCTCTGTCATTGACATAACACCTCAGGTATTGCTGGAGGACCCCGTTTGCTCTTTCCGCCTGCCCGTTGGTTTCAGGGTGCCGGGCAGTCGAAAAGTTGACCTCCACCTGCAGTAAGCTCATGAGCTTCCTCCAGAACCTGGAAGTAAATTGTTTTCCTCGGTCTGAGACCACCCTCAATGGCACCCCGTGCAACCTAAAAATGTGTTCTACAAATAACTTCGCTGTCTCTTCCGCCGTGACTGCATGCGAGCAGGCTACAAAGTGGCACATCTTTGTTAGTAGGTCTACCACCACCATGATGGCTGTTTTCCCCTTGGACTTCGGCAGATCAGTCATAAAATCTATCGACACTGCCTCCCAAGGTCGTTCTGGGGTTGGTAAGGGTTCTAATAGCCCCGCCGGTGCCCGCCTCTCCCCTTTGGCTCGCTGGCATTGCTCACACCCTCTTACATACTCCCGTACATCTTCCCTCACCTTAGGCCACCAAAATTCCCTGGTGACCAACCACATGGTTTTGTGTTGTCCAAAATGCCCCGCCGTGGGGCTGTCGTGCAACTGCTTGAGTACCCTCCCCCTTAAGTCTCCTTCAGGGATATACAGTGCCCCTTTGTAATACAAAGCTCCATTTCTTTCCTTGAAACCCCCTGGTTCCTCTCCCTCACCCCTAAGACCTCTGAGCTTATTCTGGGCGTATTCATCATTCTCTGTTTCCTCTACCAGTTCTCTTTGTCCCACCAATGCCGCCCCACACACCCAGCGGTCCTCTGGAATGACATGTCTCTCTTCGGGTGCTCCCTCCCCCTCCAAATATTCAGGTTTGCATGAGAGAGCGTCCGCCCTAATGTTCTCTGGGCCTGGCACGTAACAAATCTCAAAGTTAAATTTGGAGAACTCCTGGGCCCATCTCACTTGCCGTTGGTTGAGCACTCGTGCCGTCCTCCAATACTCTAGGTTCTTGTGGTCAGTGCACACTTGCACCTTATGTTGTGCGCCAATTAGCAGGTGCCTCCATCTCCGGAACGCCTCATGAATGGCTAGTAGTTCTCGGTCATACACCGTGTAGTTCCTCTCGGATTTGTTCAGCTTTCGCGAAAAAAAGGCACACGGTCTCCACTCTGACTCCTCCTTCCCTGGCTGCAGAAGCACCGCCCCAATAGCTCTGTCTGATGCGTCAGTTTCCACTCTCATCGGTTTTTGTAAATCCACATGCAGGAGTTGTTGTTCCGAGGCGAAGGCCCTTTTTAGTTCCTCAAATGCTCGCTCCGCCTCCTCAGTCCAAACGAACTTCTTCTTACTGCTGAGACAGTCCGTAATGGGCGCCGTCAGGTGGGCAAAGTTTCGGATGAACTTACGATAGAAGTTCCCAAATCCTAGGAACCTCTGCACATCCTTCCTTGTTTTGGGTGTTTTCCATTCCAGCACCGCCTGGACCTTGCCGGGATCCATGGCCAATCCCTTGTCTGACAGGCGATACCCCAGGAATTCCACCTCCTTGGTATGAAACTGACACTTCTCCAGTTTCACCCACAGCTGGTTGGCTTGCAGCCTGCTCAACACTTCTCTGACGTCTCTCACATGCTGCTCCTCATTCTCAGAATACACCAACACGTCGTCTAAGAAGGCCACACAATTCTTGTAAAGCAAAGGCCCCAGGACGTGGTTCATAAACGATTGAAAGCACGCGGAGCCTCCTTGTAGGCCGAAGGGCATAACTAAATATTCAAATGCCCCCAAAGGGGTGAACATGGTGGTTTTCCATTCATCCCCCTTCCTTATTCGTATCAGGTTGTACGCCCCCCTTAGGTCCAGTTTAGTAAAAATCTTTCCCTTCCTGACCCTTGTCAAAATGTCGTCAATCCTGGGCATAGGGAAAGCCACTGGTTCTGACACTGCATTTAAGGCCCTGAAGTCACACACAAGCCTCGGCTTGTTCGTGTTTTTTTTATCCACAAAAAACACTGGGCTGCCCCCCACCGCCCTGGACTCTCTGATGAACCCTCTCTTCAGGTTCTTGTCAATGAACTCTCTTAGCTCCTGCATCTCTCTGTCTGACATGGCGTACAACTTGCCTACAGGGAGCTGTGCCCCAGGGAGTAAATTGATTTGACAGTCAAAGGGTCTATGCGGGGGTAATTGGTCAGCTTCCCTTTCGCTGAAGACGTCGCGGAGATCTGCGTATTGTCGTGGTACCTTCACGTTCTCCGTTACTTCAGTCCCTGCTAGGGTGGCTTGGGCCCCTGCCAAACCCTTTCCCTCTTTGCAGTGTTCTAAGCAATGTGCTGAACCAAAAGAAACCACTCTCTGATGCCAGCCCACCAGCGGATCATGTAACGCTAGCCAGCTCATCCCCAATATAATGGGAGCTCCTCCCAAGGTGGCCACATTAAACGCTATCAGTTCGGTGTGCCTTGCCACCTTCATTATCATTGGGACGGTCTGCAAGCTGACTTCTCCTCCCAACAGCTCCCTGCCATCGATCGTGGTCACCTGCAGGGGGTTGCTTAAAGGGATCGTCTGTATCTGGTGTTCAGCTGCAAACTCTTTGCTCATGAAATTGCAGGAGCTGCCTGAGTCCAACAGCGCCTTTATCTTTAGAGGGTGTCCGTTTGGCAGCTCTAGCGCCACTTCTATCACTAGGGCGGGTTTAGGAGGTTCTGGCGTGGGCACTTTCACTGCTCTTTGGCCTGGCTGCTGTGCCCCGACGGTGGCAGCCAGGCGTTGGCTTTTACTTGCTTCGGTATTTCTTCCTCTCTTCCCTCCACAGCTCCTACCATCCCTTGCCATTCCTTCCTCTGGGGGCAGACTCTGGCAAAGTGACCTGGCTGTTGGCAGAGATAGCATTTCCGGGCGCCTTTTCCCTCCTTCTTTCCCCCCTCACTGGGCTTTGAAACTGCGCGCGCTGTTCCGATTTCCATCGGCTCTGCCGGCGGGAAAGTTGGCTCTGGAATGTCTGGAATACGGAACTCCTTCCAACGTTCCCCCTTCCCTTCCCGCCTCTCCAATGCTCTCGCCTCCTGGCGCGCTCCTATGGTCAGCGCTGATTTGGTCAGCTGGTCCATAGACTCCGCCCTGGGCGCCCGGGAAAGTTCGTCTTTCACAGCCGAAGAAAGCCCTTCTTCAAAGAGCATTTGAATGGGTTCCGCCGATAGATCCCACCCCAATTTATGGATCAACATGGTGAACTCAGTCCAGTACTCACGGACAGATCGGCTCCCCTGTTTGCAAGCCATTAACTGTCTGCGGACCACTCCCTGTTCAATATCGCTGGAAAACATCAGATCCATGGCGCGAAAGAACTTCATCGTGTCCTTTAGGACGTCACTATTCGCTGCCATCAGGGGTCTAACCCAGTCTCTCGCCCCCTTTTCAAGATGCCCAATCACGAAAGCCACTCGTGATTCCTCGTCAGGGAATTCATCAAACTGCAGATTGAGGGCATATTGCATCTCTGTCCGAAAGCCATGATAGTCTTTGGGCTCCCCCCCAAACTTCTGCACCAATCCTGGTACCTTTCTGACGAGCTGGGTGTCTTTCCCCTTTTTGTCTGCATCCTGAGCCCTCCTCTCCTCAAGCCTCGCCGTCTGCAGCGCTAGCTGGACCTCCAACACCCGGTACCTTTCTTCCAGGCTTGGACCCACTCCAGCTCCTGCTTCTCCGGTTCCGGCTGGGTTGCTCATGATGCCTTCTCCTGCACAAGCTGCTCACGAAGACTGTCGGAATGCTGTGATGGGACGATGAGCTGCTTGTGTGTAAAATCCTAGTCCCTCAGAGTTTGGTCAAGTTTGCAAACCTCTGTCTGTAACGGAGCCCCTTAAACATGGCTCCGTCAGTCGCTGGCAGATTCCGACAGTGGTTGCTTTCGGAATCGCTTCCAACATAAAAGCTCCTTAACGGAAACACGTCTTCTGGACTCTCTGCGTGACAGTTTCCGGCGAGGAGTGGGTGTCCCTACAGGAGGTCCTGAAACCTCCCCACTGTTTTCGCTGGAAGTGTCTCTGAGCCATCCCTCCAGCTCCCTTTCCCTCAGCCCAGCTCCTCTCCCCCTACTGGTTCCCTCTTCAGCTGCTGAGTCTCTCCCAACCTGTGTGAGCCCTTTCACTTCCCTTCCTTCCGATGGCAGTTCCCTGACAAGTGGTACCTTGGGTTACATACGCTTCAAGTTACATACGCTTCAGGTTACACACTCCACTAAGCCAGAAATAGTGCTGCAGGTTAAGAACTTTGCTTCAGGATAAGAACAGAAATCAGGCTCCGGCGGCATGGCGGCAGCAGGAGGCCCCATTAGCTAAAGTGGTGCTTCAGGTTAAGAACAGTTTCAGGTTAAGTACGGACCTCTAGAACGAATTAAGTACCGTATTTTTCGCCCTATAGGACACACTTTTTCCCCTCCAAAAATGAAGGGGAAATATGTGTGCGTCCTATGGGACGAATACAGGCTTTCGCTGAAGCTTGGAGAGCGAGAGGGGTCGGTGCGCACCGACCCCTCTCGCTCTCCAGGCTTCAGGAAGCTATCAGCAAGCCTGGGGAGCCCGCGGGAGTTCCCGCAGGGCTCCCTAGGCTGCGGATAGCAGCCTGTCGCCCGGCACGTGGGGCACCCTGAAGCCGACCGCCCAGCGCCGGGTAGACATCCGCAGCGTGATAGCAGCTCTGAAGCAGAGCGCCCCTCGCGCCGGGCAGACATCCGCAGCGTGATAGCAGCTCTGAAGCAGAGCGCCCCTCGCGCCGGGCAGACATCAGCCAGCCCCACAAGCTCGGGGGACAGCGGGGAGGCGCAGCGCCGCCATACCGCTGTTCCCCGACCTGGTTTTGGGGGGGGGAATAAAGGGGAAATTTTTTTTCCTTTATTTCCCCCCCAAAAAACTAGGTGCGTCCTATGGGACGGAGCGTCCTATGGGACGAAAAATACGGTACTTAACAATTTGGCAAAAGTTTACAGAATTTGTGAAGGGTTTGTTAATTGTGATTTGTGTTCCTTTCAGGTTTGCCGATTTTATCCGGGGAATGCTGAAACTTATACTGCTTCTGCTATTGTCAGGAGCAACTTTGTCATCCATCTGGTTCACTTTGACGTGTTTAACAACTGTCAGTCATCTTCCTTTAACTACAGGTATGCTAATGCCCAGCCTTGTCAAATAAATGGTTTTGGTAGCGGTTCTTAGATATGTGAGATGTTGGAAAAATAGGTTATCTTGCAGATTAATTCTCAATAAACTGTTTTAATTCTGTGGTGCTGCTGGGCAGGGGAGATTAGCATACATTGTGGGATTTTTATTTTATTTTTTTGCGGTCACTTCTGAACCCCCAGTGCTACAATGTAACTCAAGCCGCTTTGTAATGTATAATGAAGCAGAGGAGACAGCTGTCAGAATTGACAGTGTAAGACCAATTCACATATGCAAGACTGGACTCTTGAAATCTTCACGTCCATTGACTGAAGTCATTATGTCCATTGATTTCAGTGAGTCTACTATGAGTATGACTTATTCAGATACAACCCGTACATTAAGCTGGAAGAACTCCCTGTGTCACCATAAACAAGTTAAAAGAAAAGAAAGGGCAATAAGAAACTGTAATTTTATTTAGTGATATAAAGCCAACAAGGGGAATTTTGAAGTTCATTAAACTGACGTGTCTTTGACAAGGTTTTCAAGACTCCTGTTAGCTGGCTATAAACATTGGTTAAAACAAGTGATTAATTCTAACCCTTTAGCCCGACCTGCTTGGAATTCCAGTGGATAATAGTGTGTTTTGTGGTTACTTATCTGGGAACACAAGCATGTAGGGAAATAATAAGCTTGTAATACGTCCAACTAATTAACTTGCCATTTCCCCTTTACTTGTTTTGTTACACCCCCTTTGTATATTACAATAGGTATTATGTACGAAGTACAGGTTGTCCATAGTAATGTTAAGTCAGACAAAAAGTATATGTGGTTATTTAGTTTTGAATTAGACTGGGCGAGCATTTCTGAAATTTCTTTGTTTTGATATCATAGGCTTCCCCTACTCTACGCTACCCATCACTTCATCCCACTTTTTTTTGCAGGGGTTGGGTGGGTTCTCATACCTTCTTGTATCTATATCTTGGGGAGATGCTTGAACTGAAATCCCGGATGGAAATTCAGTATATCTGTATAGTAACTAAACTTCACACCACATATACATATCGTCTAATAATATTAGACAAATTCTTGGAGTATAAGGCTGTCAGTGGCTACTAACTGTGATGGCTGTATACTACATGCAAGATCAGAGATGGCATGCTTCTGAATATCATTTGTTGTGGAATAGCAGCAGGAGAGTGCTCCCAGGCTCATGACTTCCTTGTGGGCTTCCTAAAGACACCTGATTGATCAGGTGGGAAAACAGGATACTGAACTGGGCATTCCTTTCATCTGATCCAGTCAGGCTCTCCTTTTGTTCATATTCGTACAGTTGGTAAGGTTGTTGTTCTTGGGGAGGAGGTGTTAGTGAAAGAAGCTGTGCCATGTTGTATTGCTGCATTTTCTGTTGTGCTCTCTTTTTCTTCCTCATCATTGTTTTTAAACTAGTCTTCCGCTTTTGTGGCTTAGTCACTGCTCATTTCTGTTTGCTTGCTTTCCTTCACTTCTTCTCAGTCCCTATCCCACTGGAGCTCACATTTGTTCCCATTCAATTTACTGAAACATGAAGTCGCTTTATTGGACTTAAGAGCTGATAATCCTTAAGATGGGTAGCCAGGAGTTTATGACTTGGTAGCCTCTGCCAGAAGCTTTGTGCAAATCCATTCATCCATTTAAAACATCAGCTTCTGTTCTCCTGTTTGGAAGCTTTTTCTTCTAAAAAAGAAGGCTTAGAAGATTTTAATTTAAACTGAGAGGTGCCACTACCTGAATGTGTTTTAGAAGTTGCACATATGCTTAAATCAGATCTGAGAGGATTGGAGAGGCTTGAAACTATCTTAATAAACCTTGGAAGACAAGTCTTTGGTTTGATGCTGTACTCTCTGTTCTGGAGAGGAGCACTGAGGAGCACTGTTGGTTTGAAGCTGATGTGCTACACCTGCTGTAACTTCTGTAGCCACAGAAATTGCCTCCCCCCAGCTCTGCCATTGAACTTAAATTAATGAACGGAGCTTTCATAGAGTACCCTCTCTATATAAATATAACTCTGTCTTATTCAAATTAACTTTGAGACTCCCAAATTGTCCTTGGTGCATAGCTATAAACCAGAAATGAGTACAGCATATTGAAATAGATGTCTGGTTGAGAGGAAATACCACCAGAATTACCGAAACTATAAATTCCATTTGGTGTATCCTTTGATCTGTGTTTCATATTCTAAAATAATCAGCTCTGAGATATTTTTTTAATAAGGCAAGAAAAGTATTTTTAATAGCTGAACAAATCACGCGTTGCAGAAGCTGCTGTCTCTGAGATGGCAAATCCTTGCACCATTCTTCCCGATCAGGAGTGAAGAGATACACTGAGAGTTTTCCCCTTTGTGCTTGTCTGCACTGTTATCAAATGCAGGTAGTAAAATAAATTGTAATGAAAAGTGAAACTGTCTGAATTGATGCAGCAGGAGCAAACTTATACATTCACTTCAGTTCTTATTTACTGAGATAAAAGTGGACGGGCTTCAGCAGGTGAAAATCACCTCCGTCTCCCTCTGTCTCTGTTTCATGCAAAACCCACTGATCCAAAACAGAGCTGGTAGATCAAGTTTATATTTTGCCAGTCTCAAATCGCTGTTTTCAGAGATTTCAGCACACACAAAACATGATTGCCTGAGAATAACAACAACCTCTATATTTTTTTCTTGGTTCTTGTAGCATTAAGTTGCATTGCTTTTTTCCTAGAAGACTGCTGTGACTGTAGAGATGACAGATAATCTCTCAAATGGATTTGATAGCTTTTCATTATTAAAAGCTTTTTTGGCACCCTCCTTCAAGGCTGAAGGGAGTTGGTGTCTTGGAAAAGAGAATATTGGACTGTGTTTTAGTAAACCAGGTCAGTGGCTTACTTGGTCAGTTCCATTGTCTATGTAACTTGCTTAGTGATTTCTGGTATAATAGGGATGAGCTTGGTTTCTGGAAGGTTTGTTCCTTCTGTCTGCATGATAGTGTCCATGTCCCCAGTTTATTGTCACATCTTAACCAATTTGACATGCATGCTACCATGAATGTATATGCATGTAAAATGGCAGGGGTTTTGAGGTACAGGGAAAGAGGTAGTAATTTGTGGAGTTGAAAGATAATTTTTATATGTTTTGTGAGGCTATTTCTGTCAAATGGATTAATGAAATAAATGAATTTGGCTTGCTTCCTTTGCCTCAGGTGCAGGGTGTCTTTCCTGCAATCCAACAGCATTACTTTGTGATTCTTTTGGATGTAATGTCTATACAAGTGTGGGATAGCTCAGTCAGTAGAGCTTGAAACTCTCAATCCCAGAGGGCTGTGGGTTTGAGCCCCACGTTGGGTGGAAGATTCCTTCATTGCAGGGGGTTGGACTAGATGACCCACGTGGTCCTTTCCAACTCTAGTTCTTTGATTCTATGAAAATGGACAGTAGACTGGATGTACTTAGGTCAAGGCCATATTTTAGGGAGTAGAGGATCTTAGAAACCTTCTCACAAAGTAAATTTAATTGCAGACCAAATCAGGCTGATGTGAGGGTCATGAAGTGTGCACAACCATAGGCTACAACACAGTTTCCAAGACTCTTGGCTTGCAGTGTTTCTTTATTATGCTAGGAGCCACTGGTGCAGTGCAGATACTGTAAACTACAACTCCCATCATATCTTACCATTGACCAGGGTGGCTGGAGCTGATGGGAGATGTAGTTCAAAACATTTAGAGGGCAACATGTTTGCTTACATCCCATGCAAATTATCTAATGCTTTGTGAGAATGATCCTATGCCCATGTGGTTTAACAAATCCTGCCCCCACACTCAGTTGCATATTTCTTTTTCATAGTGAACATATTGACTACCATTCTTTCCAGTCTTACGGAACTAAGGATGGAATTTGGTGTTGCACTGTTAGAAATCAGCTTGTCAGATGAAACAATCCCCCCTTCCCTGTTCTGGGGGTTCTTGTGACCCCCAGAGTCAATTTCAAGGGGGCGGGGGGGAATTCCCATTGCACAAGCAGATGGGGTTCATTAGGTGAATTCTGCCAACGATCTTCCTTATTTTTTCATACTAGTTTGGGTATTTTATATTTGTGACCAAAAACTTGAGATCATATGCTAGAATGAAAGATTAACATTTGGTATGACAAGTAATTTTATCCCCATAGGCAAAAAAAGTGTCTCATATCTGTGACTGACACAAGTTTGTTGGCCTGTCAGTTACAAGTTGATCCCATCCAAATTTCTGTCACATTCACTTAATTTTAGTTAATTGTAAAATTAATCTTTTCAGGCTAGGTATCAGTATGCATAATAAGTTGTCTTCCCATAGAGCTTGTGGGGAATGAAAACTAGAGAACCTTTCACAACAAGAAGGTGATCTCTTCCTTTGACATAGCAAGCAGCCTTTGTTTCTCTTTCATTCTTCAGGATCCATGTCTAGAGATTATTGTTAATATCAATATGGCATGCCAACACAATAAATCTTCAGGTTCTAAAAGCCTCTTCTTATCTCATTCTTGTACGCCAGTACATGTTTTAGCACTTGGCATGATGTTTTCTAAAGCAGAATCCATTAGTTAGAGGTCAGATTCTTATTTTTAGGTTCAATCATAGAATTGTAGAATCTTAGAGTTGGAAGGGACACCAAGAGTCATCTAGTCCAACCCCCTGCAATGCAGGAATATCAGCTAAAGCATTCCTGACAGGTGGCCATCCAACCTCTGCTAAAAAACCTCCAAGGAAGGAGAGTCCACCACTTCTCGTGGGAGTCTGTTTCCCTGCTGAACAGCTCTTACTGTCAGAAACTTTTTCCGAATGTTTAGTTGGAATCTTCTTTCTTGCAACTTGAAGCCATTGCAACATTGAAATGGAAACACCCAGCCTTTTCTTGCTGCATTTGCTAGAGACAAAGTTTGCCTATTTCAAACTTAACCACATAGCATTTTAAATACACAAACATAACTTTTTATGTACGTTGAACTTATATCCTTGAGATGAACTTCATGATTTTTAGACTTTTTTATTGTGCAACTGAATATTATATGGATGCAATGCATTCTCTTGATTTATATATTTGTATAGTTTTGTTCTGAAGCTCCTGTCTCACATCCACACTAAATGATATAAGGATGAAAGCAAACCAGCTATTTAAGTGCTAATTTATAGGGCTTTGTGTGGTCTCTTTATTCCTGACCATAACTATGCAATATAATGGCGACCTTTGTGCTCTGGAGTAATTGAGGGAAATGGCATGATTTAATTGATTTGGTTGAACTTATTCTTTTTTCTGTTAATTAAAAGTTCCAGGGTGTGTAGCGTGTAGCTCAGATAAAGTATGGGAGTTCAAATGCAGGGCAGTGCTTGGTGACACTCGGGCTTTGGGGAAGGAATGTGAGATGGCTGGTTAAGAAGTCAGAGCTGGTTCAGCATTAATGCCAGAGCAGCTTTGCATTGACATTGGAGGTTGCACAGGGCATTGGCAATCTTTTTTAAACGATGAAGAGGGAATACACTGTGTATAACGAAAGCATGTTGTGTCCAAGTATCTAATTTAGCATTCCCAGTTACAGATAGGTAGCCGTGTTGGTCTGCCATAGTCAAAATAAAAAAAATCCTTCCAGTAGCACCTTTAAGACCAACTAAGTTAGTTCTTGGTATGAGCTTTCGTGTGCAAGCACACTTCTTCAGATACAGAAGAAGTATCTGAAGAAGTGTGCTTGCACACGAAAGCTCATACCAAGAACTAACTTAGTTGGTCTTAAAGGTGCTACTGGAAGGATTTTAGCATTCCCAGTAATACTTCACATTTTCAGGGCAATTGTATGTACTCCAATAATTTGATAATGGTACTTGCTGTATGGGGAGAAAGCAAAGTCAGAAGCAGCCAGATCCAAATTAGTTTCTAGGTTATACTTCCGAAGGGCTGCCTATCCATCAGGTTTAGGTAAACAAGAACTTCCAATGGTAAGGCTTGTAAGTCACTGCAAACCTGCAGCATGGGACTTTTTGTCCCTTTCCTGTATCTCTGAGAAATTCCTTATTGTTCTTATAGTACATCCATCACTCTCACTGCTCAGAATATGCAAATGTTTGCATGAATATTTCAGCAATGAAACTGCAGCTAGAAGTACTATTCTGCCAATGCTACATGTTTTAGAAAGATATAACATCAAACTAAATCTCTCACATTATCAGGCTGGTTTCATAAGCTTTTGATTGGAACCACCTGGAGGAGCCTTCTAGTAGAAAAGGTGAGTGGCTTGGAAAGTTCTTACGATGAGACCTTGAGTTATACTCCTAGTCAAGCATACTAGTTAATAGATCAACATAAACATTATTTGTAGGATTATGCTGAATGTTCTCTCATTTCAGTTTTGAAGTAAAGCAGTGCTTTCATGATGGGCAAAATATACCTGCCCAGAGAAAAAACAACCTTATGTATGTTCACATTATTTTGAACCTCTTAGCAACAAATGGGGAGAAACAAATGGCAGCAGTTTGTGCCTTTTTTCCTTTGTAGAGGGATTTATTTAGGTCTTCTTTTTCCTTCATAGAGCCATTCATATAATGAATGGATGACAATGCTATGTAGCCAATGTGTTTTGCTATGTAGCTAATGTGTTACTATTTCTGATAATCCCAAATAGCTAATATTACTAAGCAAAAGCAAATCAAAGTCAGTTCATAGTGCTGCTTCTTTGATTACTCAAATGGTGATTTTAGCTGAGGGATCACATCCTACAGAACAGAATTGCATCATGGTGCTGCTGTGAATCCAGTCATACATGTTGATGTTTGTGAGGGAACACAAATCTCATCCAGAGTGAGAGGGTAGCAGTTCCTGAATAGCTGAGGAATTCGGTCCACTTTTGAAGCAACCACTGAAACATTGCCTAATGCATGGAGAAAGCTTTTAATACTGGCAAAAATGTTTAACAAAAAATATCCCTACTTAGAACATAAAGGGGGATTAAATGAGAGAGAGAGAGAGAGAGAGAGAGAGAGAGAGAGAGAGAGAAACTGGCTAAAAGCAACACTACTGAATGAAGGCTACTATGAGTACAATCCAACCCAAGTAAAGTCTGTTTACGTCTAATTGATTTTAATGAGGCAGACTTAAGTCTTTGATTACTTCTGTTGAAATAAATTAGACTTAGAATTAGTCATATTTGTGCTTTTATTTGTGGCCTTGCAATGTAGTTTGCATTGCAATGTAGAGTCATCCTCTTAATTTTTTCAGTGGTTTGGAATTCCAAAGGACATTCCATTGTCCTTGATCTGCTACTGTTAAGCTCATTGGCTCAGCTGTGATAGAGACAGATCTCCTCTTTCAGTTCCGCCATAGTCTTCCTTCCCTTTGTCTATGGGAGAAACAGTAACAAACTCTGCACCCCAAGGCAGCTTCAGTCAGCTAGCCATTGGCAGAGAGCTGACAGGCCCTGCAATTTCCAGCAGTAGCTGTGCCACCAGAGGCCATGTGAAGTGGCTCATAGTCATGAATCATCCCTTCCCTACAGCAGTAACAGCCAAGCTGAAACTGTGCTGAATCCTACAGGTGAACTCTTTGGCTTAACTGCTGCCATTCTCTGCTGGACTGCTTGCCTCAGAAGGTCTGCTGCTCCTTTCAAACTTGTTAAAGAGTTAGATCATGCACAGAGAACCCTTATAATTCACTGTCACTTTTAAACTGTCCAAGCAAAGTACACTAGTAAGACATGTGGTGGGACACAGTGTGTTTCTGAATAGCAGTGAAGGGAACGCAGTGGATGTAGCCTACCTTGATTTCAGCAAGGCATTTGACAAGGTGCCCCATGATATTCTTGTAAAGAAGCTGGTAAAATGCGGCCTTGACTATGCTACCACTCAGTGGATTTGTAACTGGCTGACTGACCGAACCCAAAGGGTGCTCATCAATGGTTCCTCTTCATCCTGGAGAAGAGTGACTAGTGGGGTGCCACAGGGTTCTGTCTTGGGCCCAGTCTTATTCAACATCTTTATCAATGACTTGGATGATGGACTCAAGGGCATCCTGATCAAATTTGCAGATGACACCAAACTGGGAGGGGTGGCTAACACCCCAGAGGACAAGATCACACTTCAAAATGACCTTGACAGATTAGAGAACTGGGCCAAAACAAACAAGATGAATTTTAACAGGGAGAAATGTAAAGTATTGCACTTGGGCAAAAAAAATGAGAGGCACAAATACAAGATGGGTGACACCTGGCTTGAGAGCAGTACATGTGAAAAGGATCTAGGAGTCTTGGTTGACCACAAACTTGACATGAGCCAACAGTGTGACGCGGCAGCTAAAAAAGCCAATGCAATTCTGGGCTGCATCAATAGGAGTATAGCATCTAGATCAAGGGAAGTAATAGTGCCACTGTATTCTGCTCTGGTCAGACCTCACCTGGAGTACTGTGTCCAGTTCTGGGCACCACAGTTCAAGAAGGACACTGACAAACTGGAACGTGTCCAGAGGAGGGCAACCAAAATGGTCAAAGGCCTGGAAACGATGCCTTATGAGGAATGGCTAAGAGAGCTGGGCATGTTTAGCCTGGAGAAGAGGAGGTTAAGGGGTGATATGATAGCCATGTTCAAATATTTAAAGGATGTCACATAGAGGAGGGAGAAAGGTTGTTTTCTGCTGCTCCAGAGAAGCGGACACGGAGCAATGGATCCAAACTACAAGAAAGAAGATTCCACCTAAACATTAGGAAGAACTTCCTGACAGTAAGAGCTGTTCGACAGTGGAATTTGCTGCCAAGGAGTGTGGTGGAGTCTCCTTCTTTGGAGGTCTTTAAGCAAAGGCTTGACAGCCATATGTCAGGAGTGCTCTGATGGTGTTTCCTGCTTGGCAGGGGGTTGGACTCGATGGCCCTTGTGGTCTCTTCCAACTCTATGATTCTATGAAGCCACAGGAGGGGAGAGTGCTCTTGTAGCTCTTGAAAACCAGTGGTTTTCAAGCAATGTGCTCTGGCATCCTGGGGTACCTTGAATGATGGTCAGGGGTGTCGCAGGCAACACTGGCCTCTGTCCCTCTTTCCTTCCCTTCCTCTTCTGATGCCCTCTTGCGTCTCTGCCTCCCAAAGGCTTGCACAGCTATTTATTGCAGCAGCCCTGACTATATACTCCAGAAATAAATGGTGCCTCTGGGATGTACCTTTCTTTGGGATGGGGGGGGGGGCAGCTCAGAGACCTGGAGCGGTGGCAGCAGCAGCTGCCCAGAGGACTCCCAAGGAAAGAGGAGAGGAGGCTGAGAGAAGACTCCACAAGGGAGGGTGTTCAAAAAAGAGTGAGAGAGGCTGCCAGCTCTGCAGGCAAGGGGTAACATAACTGGGCTCCTGAGCCCCCTAGTGGTGCCACAAAAAGAATGTAGTTGGTTGAGGGAGCCGTGGACTCAAGAAGGTTGAAAACCTCAGCCTCAGTCAGTTGACCCTCTTAAGTACCGTATTTTTCGCCCTATAGGACGCACTTTTTCCCCTCCAAAAATGAAGGGGAAATGTGTGTGCATCGTATGGGGCGAATGCAGGCTTTCGCTGAAGCCTGGAGAGCGAGAGGGGTCAGTGCGCACCGACCTCTCTCGCTCTCCAGGCTTCAGGAAGCTATCCACAAGCCTCGCGCGCCAGCAGGAGGTCCCACCGGGCGCGCAAGGCTTGTGGGCGGCAGCTTGCAGCCCGAAGCAGGGGGTGTGCTGCGGAGCACGCCCCGTGCTTCAGGCAGATGTCCGCAAGCCTCGCGCGCCCGGCGGGAGGTCCCGCTGGGCTCCCAAGGCTTGCAGGCAGCAGCCTGTTCTGGGGGCTGGAGTCGGGGGAAGCTCGGGCTTCCCCCGCGCCTGGGGGGGAAATATATTTTTTTTCTTTATTCCCCCCCTCCAAAAAAAAATCAAGGTGCATCCTATGCGGCAGTGCGTCCTATGGGGCGAAAAATACGGTTAATACCATCAAACCCACAACGAGAAAATGACCACACTGGCGGAACCCTCACTCGATAAAATACTATGTTGTTGGTGTATTTCTTTTTTTTCAGGGAACACATGAATACTTTATGGCGATATTAACACATGTTCCATTCTTAAATTGCCTATAGGTTCATACATGTCAATAGATTATCTTTAGCTCTGAGAAAGCCTTGCCTGGTTGTTGAATCATTTTCTAACATGCAGTCTTAGGCACCAGCATACATTAAAAGCTGTATTCTTCTGTTAAGTTTGCTACCCAAATTATACAGTTGCATGTTCACCTGCAATCTGTGCCCTTGTAACTAGAAAAAAACCATATGTGAGCTTGTGTGCTTATTTTCTATATGAAGAAGTAGCACATTGTGGTATTTCTCTTGCTTAGGGAAAGCATTATTTAACAATGCCGTCAATGTAGCTTGAAGCCCAGAATGACCGTAGCCCAAGCTTTGATCCCTCTTGCTGTAGGCACTTTAAGATTGGAGAGTCTTGGGTATTTCTTTCTGGGGAAGTTGGAAGGAAAATACCACAATATATGTCCAAACCAGCTTTGTTTCCCTTATTGCCTATACCAAAGTGAGCAAGAGAGTTTTGTGTTTGTATCTTGGTTATAGTTTATTACAACCAAGCTAGTTTATTATTGCTATTCTACATTTCTGTTTAATAATAATTGATAATAGTAAATCAAAGCAGCTTACACTGACATTAAATTTATCAACATAAAAACAAATACAGTGGTACCTTGGGTTACATACGCTTCAGGTTACAGACTCCGCTAACCCAGAAATAGTACCTCGGGTTAAGAACTTTGCTTCAGGATAAGAACAGAAATCGTGCTCCGGCAGCGTGGCAGCAGCAGGAGGCCCCATTAGCTAAAGTGGTGCTTCAGGTTAAGAACAGTTTCAGGTTAAGAATGGACCTCCAGAACGAATTAAGTACTTAACCTGAGGTACCACTGTATAAGAAGACATGCCCATAAAAACAGTACAGTGACAATAATAAAAGATCACTTTAAAGACATAGGGTTTGATCCAAGCGTACCCTTTTATTCATGGAATCAAGGAGGGAGTGTCAGTAACGTCACATTCTGTGCTGTTCTGGAGGGTCCCTCAAATACATTTTCAGGGGTGCACTAGGTTGAAAGTGGAATTTGTGAAAATTGTGCCCCCTACACTACCATTTGTGGGTGCCAGGAGACCCTTTGCCCAAGTGGAATTCCACTCCAACCTTATGAAGTGGTTAGTTTAAAAATATAACCCAAAATAGCATGTATGTCTCTCTGCACTTCCTTAAAAAATGTACATTCCTTTTTTAGTAAGTGTGATATCTCTTTGATTAGGTTACTTAGGAAACCAGTTCACCTGAAGGAGATGGGACCTCTCATGCTGCTGTTAATGACTTTTGGTCATTTGCTGTGTTTTGTTTTGCTTTGAGGCAGAGTTCCAAAGAGTGTTTTGTTTGAAGTATAATTTCACTATGATTTTTGTGGAGAATAGAAAGTAAACCATATTTATTCTTTAACTGCAAGCCACGACCATGACTTTTTCGTGTGAATAAGAACTTGATCGATATGCACTGGAATAAGAATAGCATTACAACTGATTAATGATTTTGGTCGGGTGGCTGGATTTAAATTAAATAAACAGAAAACTAAGGTTTTGGGGAAAAACTTGACTAATACAGAGTCAGAACGGTTTCAGAATGAGATGGAACTTAATGTGGTAAAAAAAGTAAAATACCTAGGGGTAAACATAACAGTAAAAAATCTAAGTCTATTTAAGGATAATTATGAAAAATGTTGGACAGAAATTAAGAGAGACTTAGATAGTTGGTCAAAATTGAAACTTTCTTTGTTAGGCCGAATTGCTGCTATCAAGATGAATGTATTGCCAAGGATGTTGTTCTTATTTCAAACACTTCAGGTTTTGGACAAAACGGAGTGCTTTCAGAAGTGGCAGAGAGATATTTCCAAATTTGTCTGGCAGGGCAAAAAGCCCAGAATTAAGTTTAAGATATTAACCGATGCAAAACAAAGAGGGGGCTTTGCCCTGCCAGACTTAAAGTTGTATTACGAAGCCGCAGCGTTTTGCTGGCTAAAAGACTGGCTACTTCTTGAAGACACTGATGTGTTGGATTTGGAAGGGTTTAACAATACCTTTGGATGGCATGCATATTTATGGTATGACAAGGTTAAAGCAAACAAGGCCTTTAAGAACCATATTGTCAGAAAATCATTGTTTAATGTCTGGTCAAAATATAAAGACTTGCTGGAAAATAAAACACCAAGGTGGCTTTCACCTTTGGAAGCCAAGGCCCGAAAAAGACCCAATATGGAGGCTAAATGGCCAAAATATTGGGAAATACTAGAAAAGGATGGAGACAAATGGAAATTGCAGAGTCTAGAGAAAATGAAAGACAAAGTGCGAGATTGGTTACACTACGCTCAGATCAAAGAAGTTTTCAAAAATGATAAGAAATTAGGGTTCCAGGTGGAGAAATCGAAACTAGAAACAGAATTGTTAGAACCAAAGATTAAGGTACTTTCAAGGATGTATAACTTGCTGTTGAAATGGAATACACAAGACGAAACGGTTAAATCGGCTATGATAAGGTGGGCACAGGACATTGGGCATAATATCATGTTTGAGGACTGGGAGAGGTTGTGGAGTAATGGATTGAAATTTACTGCATGTAACGCCCTGAAAGAAAATGTAATGAAAATGATTTATAGATGGTATATGACCCCAGTCAAACTTGCTAAAATTTACCACCTGTCTGACAATAAGTGTTGGAAATGTAAAGAGTGTGAGGGAACGTTCTTCCACCTCTGGTGGACTTGCCCTAAAGTGAAGGCGTTCTGGGAAATGATTTATAATGAACTGAAAAAGGTATTTAAATATACCTTCACTAAGAAACCAGAGGCTTTCCTTTTGGGTATTGTCGGCCAAGGGGTGGCAAAGAAGGACCAGACATTTTTTATGTATGCAACAACAGCAGCAAGGATACTTCTCGCAAAACACTGGAAAACTCAAGATCTACCCACACTGGAAGAATGGCAGATACAACTGATAGACTACATGGAACTGGCTGAAATGACCGGCAGAATCCGTGACCTGGGAGAAGAGAGGATTGAGGAGGATTGGAAGAAATTTAAGAACTATTTACAAAAACATTGTAATTTGAGTGAATGCTAAATAAGATGCTAGACTAAAACAACTGAGCACCACTAAATTTAGAAGTTTTTTAAGAAATTAAGTAAGACTGTGAAAATTTAGCTCCTTTTGAGAATTATATGATTATGAAATATAGAAGGGATATAAGATTTTAAATAAGATGATAAATTGCTGACAAAATGTTTTAACGATGAAAATGGGAGCGGGAGATGTGAGGAAGTCCAAAGAAAATGTGAAAATATGTTAAGATCGATGTTACATTGTTTATTATGTCTATTTTTATTGTAAAATTTAATAAATTGCTTTAAAAAAAAAAAAAAAAAAAAAAAAGAATATTTCTAGTGAACTGCATTAAATTGATGAACATACCCTATGGGGAAATGCTTTTTTGTTTTTGTGTAATTCCATTACTTAATTATGGGAAAGCCTGCTATGTTAAAATTACACCGCTCAGGTTTCATGAGAGACTGTTAACACTTGGCTACTTCCCTGCCAGCTTGCATAATAATTAGCTTCACGCAGAGTAAAATAGTGGGGCTTCAAATGAAGTAAATATTGCTGGGCACGAGCAGGATCTGATATCACATTTTATAGGGTCAGTTAGAGGAAAACAGATTGCTAGTTCTGTCTGTTAGAAATCACCGTGAGCCACCCTGTTCCCAAGTTTGCCTTGTGAAAATACATCTAATGGGATGGGGTGCATACTAAATTGAGATGAATGAGGCAAACTGGCATGGACATTTGGGTGAAATCTTTGTCAGAGAGCGAGATTTTTAATTATTTGATGGGCAGTATTGTTCTGTTGAACTGCTGAGTCTTCTTCAATCTGCTGCGTCTGTTGGCTATGTTCAGATGACACAGTTAACTTGTTTACTGGGATCGGAACAAGCCTTAGGCTTTGGCTCTGTGGCCTGCCAAGCCCTAAACTGCTGTTAATCTTTACTATGGTTTGTTGAAGTAAGCCAGCTTTAAACTAATTATTTCAAGTTAGCTTGTTTCATACAAACCTTGGTTTATTGCGTTTGGACTAAAAGGCAAGGTGAATCAAAAGTTTACAAGTGAAAATAACTTGGTTTTGTAAACAGCAGGACTCTGTACTCTGGTGCAGATGTAACACTGGCTATTACCAAACCATGCTTTGCATATTGGGAGCCAGCCTTGGGTTTCCCCTTGGTTTCCTTAACCTTGGTTGACCATTACTTCTGCACTAGTGCTAACCAGGGTTCACATGTGATGCTATTCTGTACGTAAGGCAAACAGAAGAATGGATGGAATACCTAAATGCAGTGCTTTTTTTTTCTAAAAAAAAATTAAGGGAAAACTCCCATATTGAAACTCTCATTTTCCTACTCATATTAAAATACTGCTCCTCAATGAGGCCAAACTTAGATTCCCAAAATGTTATGGGGTATGCGTACCCCTGCATACCCCCAGAAAAAGCACTGCCTAAATTGTTTTCTTAGAAAACCCTCCCTCCCTTCCCATTTGTGTTTTTAAATGTAATTCTACATATTCTGACGCAAATAAAGGTGTCCCTCCACCCATCCACACACTTTCCCTTTGCTTCTGGCTCTGAAATCCTATCAGATGCCAGACTAAAAATAAAAAATCTAAACCATGATTACTTTTTATTTAAGAGGGATTAGAGGACACTTGCATTGCAAAACTGTGTTGCTGGCACCAATACGAAACAAAACACAACAACCTAGCTTGTGCAACAGATTTACTAAGTTACAAGTCTCAGTGAAGACTTTTTGTCAAATCTTTGGGAGTTGTGGCAAGGGATTGGCTCATTCTGCTTCAGCAAGAAGAGCTCATTGGCTTCATGACATTACATTTCGTTTCAACTCTCCCTGAACCGTGTTGAACTTCACTTGGAACGTTCCTCTGCTTTTTTTTTTATCCTGAATCTGTAATCAAAGAACATACAAGGAATGAAAAAAGCTTACAAGTGCCTTAATTCAACAACCTAGGCATGTTACAAAAAGAAACAACCCACAAAGCCACAATCCTCTGTAAAGGCTAACCTAATCAGTCCTATTCCAAATCTATACCATTTATCTCTAGCAGCCCCCCCCCCCCCCCCAGGGTTTGTCTCTAGGCATACCCTCTTCTATGATGAAATATGCACCTCTGCCCTGGGAAAGAATCGTATCACACAGATGATCTGATGAATAGCTATTTGTGCCTTATATTTAAGCCCTTGCTATCCCTTCTTCATGACTCTTCATATATTAACAAGTGGGCATCTTTTTCAGCACTTCCAGAAAAGAGATACAGAAGATAATATTTTCTAGCAAGAGGGAATGATTTAAATCAAGATGGTTCAAAATCAATGATTTGAATGAGCAAGAAAAAGGAGGTTGATTTAAGTCAAGTTTTCTTTTGATACTACTTCACGTATTTTCTAAAAGATGGTGCAAACTACTAAACTCTGTTAATTTACAGAATATTGCTTACCCTGTTCCATATGTACAACCAAGCCTTGCATCTCTTAGTCTCAGTATACATTTTACATACTTCCTTCTTTTTCCCTGTAGAGGGAATGTCTCTAAAATGTTCTCATATAGGATCTTTCTTATGACAAACACCCATGACAATTTGCAAAGTTAGCAGCAGAATCCTATTTGCCCAGGAATAAATCCTCTTGAGTTCAGTAGGGCTTTAACTATAAGTGAATATAGGACTGCAGCACAAGTATGGAGAATAATAGAGACCTGAGCACTGCATAAGTTTGTCTTCCAGTCTTCTTTCCGGTTGCTCCTTTCTGCATCTCTTGGTCCACATTTAACAAAAATGAGGTATCCATGACTGATAGGTCAAAGCAGGGGTGATTATTACTAGGCAGACTAGAGCTGTTGATTTTCATCAGATTAAGATGAAATGCCTATATCTGAATAATGATAAGATAGGTTCTTCATTGAGACAGAAAAATCTATCTGGATATGGCTGATGGAAGGGGTTGATTCAGTGCATATAAATGAACTGTAGGTCTAACACAGCCTTGTGACTATACCCCACCCCCAAGTTACTACTAGCCTGTTAAAAGAAAAAGCACCAACCTGCTAGGTGCTGACCAAAGAGGGATGGAGAGCGGCCTTTCTGCGCTGGGTGCAGAGGAGAGACAAGGTGTTCCATCCTTCCTCCAACAGCCCACTCCTTTCTGTGCATGGAGTCCTGGTTGTCAGCGACTACAAAGCTACTACCAAGGTTGGCTAATGTGCTTCTGTTCAAATTAATTTACATTTGATCTCTTTATTATATAAGAGAAACTTAGCAAACCTTGTCAGAAGAATCCCTGTGTAAGAGTTTCCACTTGTGCAGTGGGGCTTCCCCCCCCCTCTCCTCCCACAGTGCCCCTGAAATTAGCTGGTGGTGGGGAGTTGGGAGGATCCCCAGAATAGGGTGGGTGGGTGTGGTTTCTTCTGCTTGTACAGAGAGAATGTGCATCATAGCGCAAAATTGAATTCCACCCTCAGTATTTACAATTCTTAAAAACATCAAAATCCAATTAATTTTCTTTTGAAAATCTTAAATCTGATTTTTAGTCCACCTAACACGCTTATATTTCAGAGGAAGCCAATAGAGACATCAAAGGTGGTGAATATGGGATTAATCTCAGTACTAGGTCGTATGTCTATTCCCAAGATAGTAAAGTCAGCATGTGGGCCTGTGCAGCTGTAGCATTTCTCCCTGAAATGTGGTTAAAGGAATTGAACTGGGCTGCAGCGTTGTGCTCCTCTCCCTTAGGAAGTCAGGTGGCCCTCTGCCTTCACCCTGAGAGGAGTAGAACTATTACATTTGAACTGCCCAGTGGTGCCTTGGCTGCTTCATTTCTTTATGTCAAGGGACTTGGTCTGAATTTGCCATGGTGTGAAAATCTCCAAAGTTGCCATATCAGAGAGAAATTATTTCTGAAGTGTTGTTGTTTTTTCCTGTCACTTGAGAGCAGTTTCAGATAAAAGGTTTTAGAACAAGGAGGTCAAGTGTGTGACAGCCTGTTTTCCTCTGCCCTAGAAATATATTTATGAACTCGCACTCAAGTCCCCCCCACTCCGCAAAACCCATTTTTGGTTTTATTTTAGCTGAAAGAACTTCCTCATCCTCCGGTGCCCTTGAGAGCACATTGAGATAGGCGTGCAGTATGTGTTTGTTTCTGAGAGCAGAACCTTCATTAGAAGCCGGAGGAGCTTGCTTCCCATTCCCCTCTCTCACTGCAACAGACATCCAAATGCCAGGGACACAAGAAGGTTTTGTTCTAACCCAGAGTGTGAACTTGCACCATGAAGAAAGTGGCTGGGGATTCTTTCTAGCTTTCAAGTGCCGTGAGTTGAGGTGATCTTCAGCACAGTGCATTTACCTGCTTACCTCATAAGCTAGATGCTCTTCTCTACTTAATACCACAACCCACTACATAGTGAAGCTTGCTTAATTCCTTTGATCCATGAGGGTGTTCAGTTCTGTCCTGGATTGTGCCTCTTCTGATTCCTCTTCCACTGAACTCCATGCTAGACCAGCAGTCACTTTCCAGATGCAAGCAATTGCGAAAAGTTAGCTTCCTAAATAGTATTTTCTGCAGCCACAAATTCCCCTTTTGGTTCATTTGGGATTGTGCTTTAAAAGATCTGGACTGCTCTTCTATTTAAGTCAAGCCAGAGGGAATGTAGCATTCTATAGCATTGGCTGTACTGGATACAAAGACCTGTGAACGTGGTAAATCCTTAGAGTTTGGTTTTCCTGTAATGTGGAAGCCTGAATTAATTCTGGCCTTCATAGTTAACAGCAAGAGAGGTTAATTCACAGTTCATTCCCAATTTAGCACAGTAATTAGCTGTTTGTAGAACACTATTTGTGTTTGTTTTGGAGTTAAATACACATAGATGTAAGCCACACTTTTAAAAATCTGCTGCACCTTTATAGAGTGAAATTTAAACTTCCTGACTTAATTCACTAAAACATAATGCAAACATTTGTTTTTTAATTGGTCAATTTTAAAGCAGACAGATGCTTCGAAAGGAACGATGTAATGAAATTATATCCATTTAACAAAATCTACTGCTTATTATTTGTTTTCCAATTAAGTGTCAGTTAAGAATCAATTTCTGTAGGTGGGAAGAAGAGGTATAGGCATTGTTTCTAACATTATATAAAGCCCAGAGCTGTAGCTGAAAAAATTGGTCCAGGATCCAGTGGGGCATTTAATCACAGCCCCATCTGCAACCAAGCGCTTTGAATGGATACTAGCTTTTTGTTAAATGTTAACCCTCTTTAATGTTCTTCTTTAACCAGGGCTTTGGCTGATTGACATCCAGTGCCCTTTTAAAATATGATGGGGGTGTTATTGGGTTGTTCTTGTTTTTGTTTTTATTATGTATGTGATTTTATGTTGTGATTTTATCTTGTGAACCGCCCTGAGACCTATGGGTATAGGGCAGTATACAAATATAATAATAATAATATAATAATAATATAAAATATATATCTTCACCAATATGATGCACTTTCTCAGTTAAAATTATGAGTACTTCACTCTTGCAAGTAAGCATATGATGGCACACAATTTACGATAAAAAGAGGGGGGAAATTAAAGCAAGCTTTTGATCAGGTACTAAAGTCCAGTTCAGACATTCTCAGCCTGCATGCAATTGAAGCCACCTCTGTGGACACGTTCCTGTGAACAATGTAATATGTGACCTGGGCCATTATCAGATACACCTGTAATCTCCTGATGGAGATTGCCAGTAGCGACACATTTCTTTTGGCTGCCATAGTCACAAGAATTGCCTTTGGTAGCTGTGCATGAGAGCACAAAGTGGACCTCTGGTGGCATAATACATTTTAAAATAATTTAATATTGAGATGACCTAAATAAGAATTCTCATTAACACATCCCTAGAAACAGACTGGATACATTGCATAATTAAGGTGCTGAACTGGTGGAAATACACTCATAGTTCTAGTATTTAAGTGCACTAATAGTGTTGTGGTATAAAATGTCTTCAAAATAGTTTGTACTTTAAAAAAAAAAAATTGCACTATTGTTATTTTCTGCCACTGGGTTTCCTTTTATTAATGCTATTTTTATACTGTTTTAAATGCCATGTTGGGTTGTTGTTGTTGTTTTGTATATATTATGGTGTTAATTTTTATGGGAAGCACCTGAGAGAACTTTTTGTATAAATAAGTGTATAAATAAATAGGTAAATAATCAAATGTGCTTTTAAAAATCTCTTGCAGCCACCTTGTATACTTCTGGAATCTTATTTGGCGTCTTCTTGAACAGCAGCGTACCTATTTTCTTTGAACTTTTTGTGGAAACTGTCTACCCTGTTCCAGAAGGGATTACTTGCGGCGTGACCACTTTCCTAAGCAACATGTTCATGGGAGTTCTTTTATTTTTTCTTACTTTCTACAATAAAGGTAAGGAGTATTTAGATGCTTGTGGAGTATCAATTTGTTAGCACAACGTATTTCAGCTGGGAGTTTTATTTTTGGCTTCACCAGGAAGAGGAGCTTCATGGAGATTCTTCTGTTAACACTAATGATGTGTATAAATCCCTTACCATTTGTAGAAGAATAGGCCTCCCTATGTGTTCGTCTTTATAAGTCTGCCAGTCAAAGATTGAAATCTTCACATAGAATTGTTCCTTTGAAGGCAGGGCAGTTGGATGCCTTTGAGATAAATACTGTGGTGGCTTTAAAAAAAAAAAAGGACGACAAAGAACCACGTAATGTTATGACCATTAATAACATGTGTAGCTAGGCAAGCTAAAACAGCGATAAAACTAATCCAATCTCATGCTTCAGGGTCTAATCTGGTTGTTTCGGGGGGTAAGAAGAAGCATGTGGTTTCTTTTTCGTCTTCCAGACCTGGTCTTTTGACCACACTCACAATTTACAGATTGGCAAAAGAGGGGGTATCTCCCCACTGTTCTGTTTTCAGACAAGTTTTGGAAGATTGTAAACTGAGGAGGGGAGAGTTGTGGGTTATGTGTTGCTATAGTGCAGGTGAGGGGAAACTTCTTGAGTTCAAGGTCCCTCCATTTTTGACAGTTGGACAGGGCCACCCACATTTTGATCACCAGGCATCATACACCATAATTCTGGTTTCAAGCCAGCGGCAAGCACAATCTAGTCCCGCAACACTAAAAACAGTTGATGGTCACGTGGGCCTGGTTTGTTCAAAATGGCCTGACGGATACCTTCCCAGTGCAACGCTATAGAGATAAAGGGTTGGCTCAACCTGAAGCCTCTGAGCTTTGCTCCTGTAGAGCACAAAGGGTGTGGAACCATCCGAAGAATGGAGACAGGGTTTCTTCTCCCCACCCCCCTTCTGAAACGTACCCTCTCATACAACAGAGAAAAGGTCTTTAGCCTAACGTACATCTTCTTGTACATCTCCCATACTTAGAGTGTATGTGTTTGCAGATCTGTTTGTTGTATGCATGCACTACATGCTGTTGTTTACATGTTCATGTAAAATGCCCTGTGTTCACATGTAAATAATGAGCCAGGAATGCAATGGCCCTTAGCTATTGGTTGAAAGGATGAATATTGCTGCAACCTCACATATATCAGTCCTTTCCATATTTGATTTTTCTTCAGCTCTTGCTGTTCGTTCACAAGAACTGCCATAGAATCATCCTCACCTACGATGCCATGATTCCTTGGAGGGAGAATAGAATACACATAGATTTTGCTGTTAGTGCCTCCCAGTATACACTTCTGCTGGATATGCCAGCAGAGCTGACTTACAACACACATGATGACTGCTACTGGTGCATTGTAATGCCATAAGTTTAGTTTCTTGCTTTGAATTATTATTTTTTAAGCGCATTCTTGTTAGTTGACATCATTTTGGCCAGAAAAAATAGCTTTGACATTTGAAAGCCCCATAAAGACAGTTGCCGTCTTTTAAACAAATATATAGACCACTTACGGTTGGATGGTTTCCATGTATTAATTTGGCAGTTTGAGGGAGAGGAGCATAAGGGAATGTGAGGATACTGGAAACTTTAGTGATTTTACTTAGTTGGTGTACATTCTATTCAATGTGGTAAAAGGTAAAGCTTTTGATGGAATTGATAGCAAAAATATTAGTAGTGGGTGATGCCTAATAGAACATAAAGAGATATTTCTGAAGAAGCAGTGCTGTCTATAATATATTGAGAGTTTTGCACCTTTAGCCCTGTGAGTTACTGGGATTAAACCAGACCAGTGTTGTTAGGTGGTTTTAGACCTGAGGGTACATTTAGAGTTCTGTAAAAACAGTGAACAAAGTAGGCATTTCTTCAGAAATACACATAATATTGATAGGGAGGTGGCATTTGCATTGTCCTTGCTTACTGATTAACTTTAATAATTAACCATTGGACAGCATTGGTTTGGACTGCATCTTTTGCTGGAGAAATTACATTTGCTTGTCCTGACAAGCCAAATCAGACTGCTGTTGTTGAATAAAATGATATTTTCTCAATACAAGACTAGGAAGGCAAAAGAATAGCTGATGGGAGTCAAAAGAATTGACTAAATGAACACACCCTGTAGATCTTTAAAAAGCACTCACAGCTCATTCTGGAATGATTTACAGACTCTGGATTTGAAATCCAATTTATAAATATGGTCTCACTGTGCTCAGCTTTCCTGACACATAGCTGTATAAGCCTAATTTTCTTGTGAGCATTTGTAATTGTGGTAGTGTGATGGGATGATGAGCTGCTTGTGCGTAAAATCGTATCCCCTCAGAGTTTGTTCAAGTCCACAAACCTCTGTCTGTGACGGAGCCCCTCAGACATGGCTCCTCTAGTCACTAGCAGATTCCGACAGTGGTTGCTTTCGGAATCGCTTCCAACATAAAAGCTCCTTAACGGAAACACGTCTTCTGGACTCTCTGCGTGACAGTTTCCGGCGAGGAGTGGGTGTCCCTACAGGAGGTCCTGAAACCTCCCCACTGTTTTCGCTGGAAGTGTCTCTGAGCCATCCCTCCAGCTCACTTTCCCTCAGCTCAGCTCCTCTCCCCCTACTGGTTCCCTCTTCAGCTGCTGAGTCTCTCCCAACCTGTGTGAGCCCTTTCACCTCCCTCCCTTCCTTCCGATGGCAGTTCCCTGACAGGTAGGATGCAGAGATGCTCTTAATCTTTCTCCACCACAATGTCTGCACAGCAAAGGAGTTGTGAAGACCTCATCCCATCATTGTGACTTACTTACCAAGCAAATTAAGATGGCTAAAATTTAATTAATTTTGTTTTTAAAATGTTCCACGACAAGGGTTATAATCAAATCATAAATTTTGTCTCAATGTGTTTATTTTCACTGCATCTTCTTAAATCAAAATCTTTGGTGCTTTATAATGCTTTTCATTTATGTGTAAATAGTTTTGTTTCTGTTAGTTCTCAAGCATAACAACTAAAGACACAGAATAGGCAAGGCTGTCCTGTGTGCCCCAGTTTAGCTGGAAGAAGAGTTTTAATAGGCCAGCACCCCAGCTCGATTTCTTACAGTACCCCTATTTTCAATGAGGACAACTTCTTTCTAACAAAGATTGCACTTTCTCCGAAGTGTTTGCTTAAACCTAAATTATGATGCTTTTAAAGAACTGGCCGTTTTTTATGATGAAGTAGGACATGCATATTCAAGACTAATCTTTCTTCTTTTCCCCCCACCCACCCAGAGTTCTCTTGGTTTAACTGGTGCCTCCCAGGCTCCTGTCTGCTAAGTCTTCTGCTCATCCTGTGCTTCAGGGAATCCTACGATAGACTTTATCTCGACGTCATTGTCTCCGTTTGACAGCACAAAACAGAAGGGAGCTCCAGAAGAGGATGGAAGTTAGAACCCTGCTCTGCCTCTTTCCTTTGGAAATTGAAAAGACCAAAGGTCAAAGCTAAAAAAAAACTAAACAGTTTTAACATTGACCTTTTAACTGAACTTACAAAGTGGTTTTTAAAGTACACTTCCTAATTTCAGATTTTATTATCTTGATAACGATGGTGAGTGTTGTACTTGAATGGGAATTTGAATATTTTTTTAAAAGCACACACTCAGAAGAATGTGCGTTAGGGAGAAGCTATAGTTTATTAACTGTGAGATTTTTATTTAATAAGCTATTTAACTGGGTATACAGATTTTGTGCCAACTCAAGCCATTTACAAAATGAATATCTTACTTAGGGTTTAAGGGAGGAACATATTCACCATCACAAAAAAGTCTATTTTTGCAGCCTAAAGAGTCTAGTAAGAATTCTGATGTTCCAATATTTATCCTGCTTTTTAAACAATATACTATCCCCCATGGTGTAGTATATGAAAAGACAAGTGTCACTTTGATGACCAAATATTTGCAACGTAGTTAATTAGGGCTGAACAACTTGTTCCCTCACTATGAGTCCTCTAAGCTCTATCAAAATGAGAATAGTAGGTAGATATGAAATTATCCTTCTAGGATTTTAACTGTGACCAAATATTTAAAATCCATATAAATGTCTTGACATGCCCCTTGTACACTACATTTATTTTCTAATGAAGCAATTGCTAATGTTTTCTAACCACTCCCCTTCTTGACACATTGAAGGGTCTTATATCAGTTGGTGCTATATATTCAGTTATGTTTAAAACAATTAATTGCCTTAGTATAGGAATGACATCGGTTGTGAAGGTACAATGGGTCAGCACTACCTTTACTGGGATATTTTTAAATCATTTCTCCATCCAAATACTGTAAGCTGTCCTCCCAATGTTTTATCAAGCTGACTGAACAAAATTTATAGCTTTTCTGTGACAAGTCACGTGTGTTTTCAAGCTAGTTTACAATTTAAAGAGTGCCTATCATGTGTGATTTTGTTTTTAAACAGATATTCAGTGGTGGTACTTTCGGGTAACAAAATTAAATGGCAAATCAAATCGATCCAGACTTTATCTTCTATAGAAAGCTTTCGATCCAGTGGGCAGATCCCACTGGTGGGGGCAGCATTTACCAATTTCTCTTCTCCCTCCCACAGTGTTTCAGCCCAACTCGGGAGGTGGGTGAGGCTGAGGGTGCAGGAGAGCAGGGAATCTCCCTTGTCCACCAGCAGGAGCAAAGTCTGATTCCAACTCAGAGTCTCCAGCCTTGGAACGTTGCATAACATGGTAGTTGCAGTACTGTGTATCCTGTATTACGACACATATTATTGAGTTGGCTTTGTTTTCAAAAGCCAATCTAGCTTCTCCAGTTGGTTTTACAAAGCTTCATGTGCTCATGCTTTGCAAGAAATCTTATGCAAAATACATGTTGCTACCATCCATTTGAGAGAGGGAATTGTCAACCTGTGTTTACTAAATTGTGGCCAGTATGCTTCTCTACTAACACAAATATTTTGAAACACTTTCATGAGCATTCTTATAGCTCTGTTAATACTGAGTTTTAATCCTGAGCTTGTTCTCTTCCGTTGGTCGGTCGGTCTGTGTGCATGCGTGTAAAATATTGTTTGCACATACAAATCTTACAAGTGTATTTTTTAGTAGTAAATTTCCACAGTGTCGAAATTCTAATGATATATTTAGTGCCATTGTCCATTCGAAAAGCAATCTCTTCAAGTAATGACATAGTTTACATAACACAGTTGAGTGACTTTTTTTTTTTTTAAGAGGAGGTAACAAAGCCATCTTGCTCAGGGGCATTTGTGGATTCCATAATCTAATATTATGCTTCAGTGAGAACTTTGAATTTGGATATGTTTCACTCCTTCAAAGAAGTTCCATTCTGCCACTCTTGATTCATTTGGCCACTGTAATTCAGAAATTAAGCAATATTTCTCAGACACATGGCTTTATTCTGTTTGTCCAGTCGTTTTATTCTGTGGATAACTGAAATATTTCTTCAGTTTGCATTTAGGATCTTAAATGGAATTATTCGTGTCATTTTATAGCGTCAACTTTTTGTTGTTGTTATGGTGCCATTTCCATATTGGTTAATAGGATGTGTCAGCTTGATGAACTGATCCCTGACAGCTCATGAAAGACGAAAAACCTTTCTCTTAGAAGTACCTTTCAGCCAAAATATAGCCATTTTAATCTGCAATACAGTGGATGCTTCCGGGTTTCGGAGCGTCCGTAACCTGAAAAAACGCAACCTGAAGCGTCTGTAACCCAAGGTATGACTGTATAGAAAGATTCTGATTTCCCCTCACTTCACAGGCAGGCTTTTCTGTATTTTTTCAAGCAGGCTTCCTCACAGCTCTTGCCACATGATTTTTCTCTTGGGGTGCAACACCTACAAGGAGGAACAAGGCCATCCACTTAACACCCTTTCATTGCCCAGTAGGGAACAATCTAGCTTTCATCTAATAGCAATGTCAATTAATACATCCTGGTCCCAGTTACATCAAGGTTGAACCTTCTTTTTGCTAAGAGTTATCCTACTGGGACTGCAGCTATATACATTTGAAGTACTTTCACAAGAAGCAGATGATGTTTTTTCACATACACATACCCCTCCTGGCTACCATGTTATTTGTGTGGCATTAGCTAAAATGAGTCTGTAGAATCAGGTTAAGGGTTCCCCTTGATTACGCTTTCTTTGTCATCTTCAAGGCATTTCTCACTGTTGGGGTTTTAGGGAAAGAAACTCTCTGTGTACTCTTAATCTGCTCCCAAGAGGACTCAAGGCACTTTTTTGTTCCTGAGTTTTGTCTTACTTCTCTTGAGCACTTAAAAATGAACTAGAAGATTGGTGCAAGTAGATGTCCTCCCAGTCAGAGGGCAGCTTGGTGGCAACATCGTGATAGTATCCTTTTTTCTTCTTACTATATTTGTGTTGTTAAAAAGAAACCCCCAACTTGTTGGCTGAGAACTAGAAAATGTGAGTAGGATCTGCGGCTTCATTTCCTGGAGTTGTGCTTGGGCCAGTCCCTTTTTGAACTTGGTGTCCTCATCTGATGTGTGTGAGATAATACAGGTATAACTTTATTGTCACTGTCTAGGATAAGACAGATCTGTTGTCCCATCTTTTATGTAGTGCAGATCTCCTGTTCAGACAAGGTGGCCTCCTACTCTCATATCTCATATGTAAGGCATAACCTGAAAAGGTGTTACATCCTTGTGTGTGCTATTGAATGTGTGGAAAACATTTTGATTTTATAAAGATTGAACACACAATGCAAAATGAGCCACCTCCAGACGTGTGCTTTACTAAAAAGGGAAGTAGATATATAGGCATTAGGTAGAATTAATGAATATGAAGGCTATACATTATACAGTGGCTCAAGACAGCCTATAAAGGTTCTGATAGCAGAAATTTTGATTTGGTCAGTAACCTGCTTTATAATTATATTGCATAATAGTGGTAACTTCTCAAGTTGCTAGGGCAGCAAAAGTGGTTTGGAAAATACTTTTTATATGTGATATGGTTGCTTATACTTTTTACTCATCAGTTATTTCCCAACATTAAAGTGAAAGTGACACGGTTGGCAAGATAGGTACATACAGCAATTGTATAGGAATGGTTAGGGTTATATATAGACTATCATGAAGACACCGAAGAGAAGTTATTCCATGCAAGTTCTGTTGAAGTGAATAGGAGCAGCACAATCTTGTGTTGCCCCCCTTCATTCAATGTAACTTGTACAGGAGAAATTCCCAGTGGACTATATCTTATCTAACCTTGTGCTCCAGGCAGCCTGCACAATATGTTCTCTAATAAATTAGTGAAGTTTTATTATCTGTTAGACATTTGCTTGGTCTCATTCAAATGAGTAGATCTGCCCTTGTTTTGAATGAGTCAGGAATATGAACTCTTCTCAGAGCAGTCTTACATCGATTCTCTCTAAATGTCTAAATATTGAAATGGTAATATAATGATCTAAATTTATATCAGTATTTTATCAGTTAACAGTGAAAGGCACTGATTGCCATTCTAATTACATCCCATAGCTTGATGCTGGAGCCACACTTACTTGGGAATTTGGTATCATTCAAACAAATTTAATTTTGAGTAAATGTGTTAAGAATTTACGTGCCAGAGTGTTAAAAATATGTTCCTGAGAGAATGCACCAAATCTTTTTATCATAATCATTTCCAGCTTGGGGGGAAAGAATGCCCACCTCTGTCCGTGCTCGGTGACTTGCATCCTGCCTAGAAGTTCAAACAAGATAAGCATGTGGAATTATTTTCGCATGTGAAATGGAAAATACTGGTCAGTGTGGCTGCGTTGTGCATGCAGAAACAAATGAATAAGGTCTGTGACATTTAATCACGTAATCAGTTAATCAAAATATTTTGATCAAATGAACACACACACGGTAATTATAAGTACTATTGATGACCAATTCCATCATAGAAGTATCTCCAGCCCTTGTGTGAGAGAATGGGGAGTCCCTTTTCTAAGATGATGTGCACTACTGCACACATTTTTATTTAAAACTACTGGGTTGTATCCCATGTTGCATGAGCTCTTTCTCTTTGCCCACTCGACAGGCCACTGTGCTTGCCAAAATCCTATCCAAAGGGCTGGGAGAACCTGCCCAACATTGTGAGCTGTCCTCTGGGCTGCAAGGGGTTGCAGGGTACTGGCGGGGGGAGCAAGGTGTTGAGTGAGATTGCCTTCTGCTTATGCCATATTGGGTGCAACCCTTAGTTTCTCATATGCAATAATTGTGCAGATTTGACTAATTCTTTAATTATTTGACTAAACCTGAGTTCATTATTGATATTTTAATTGGTGGCAGCCCTATTCTAAGATAAAAAATTCCACTCCACCCCCAGATCCAAGATTTTTGCATTAAGAAGCAGCCATACATTATTTCAAATACACTAACATACTTTATTCTAACTGAATTGTGTATTTTTTAAAGAAAATATAGATAAAAACCAATTTTTATGTGTTATATTTGAATGAATGAGTGAAATAAGTAAATAAATAGATAGAAGAAAATGTAGATAATTGCAGTAGGCTGTGGTAAAGGGCATGTTAGGAAAGCGTCATGATCTGGGTTTGTATGAGGAAATCAATGAATCTTTGTTACGGCATGGAAAACGCAATTGTATAGTAGAAGTCTGCACTGCCACGCCTGGAAATGGGCTAGGATCCTCTTTAACCCAGGCTAGAAGACCACTGACTGAAAAGAGAAGTACTCTGTACCAAACAATGAATTCAGAAACTTGCATAAATTAAAATGCTTTGATGTTGTACGATATAGTCCTATCTGTGCTAGTGATTGAGAGGTTCAAGGAACTGACAATAGACTGCCCTCTAACTCTGGCTTTTGAGATTTCACCCTCCATTGCCATTTTTGAAGCATATCTTCACAACCAGAAAGGCTTGGATTTTATTATTTTAAAGAAGAAAAGCTTAATTCCTTTTGGCAGTGCCATGTTGAGTGGCTTTTCTGTTCTATGCAATGACAGCATATGCATTGGTCCTTCCTTTGGGTTTCTGAACATGTAGCAGAGTCTTTTTTACATTTTATGTTTTCCCCCTCCAGAACAAGGCGACCTAGGAGCCTGAGAGTTTCAGGATCAAACCCCCTCTACAGTTTGCCTTCATTGCACTCCACATTTTTTGTACCAGTTAGGGCACTTTGCATTCTTTCTGTATTTGTATCTGCAATGTTTCAGATATGGGAAGAATTGAAGCTAGTGTCAGGATTTCCCAATGTGAGCTGGAGAGGTTTATTGCTATCTCCCATGAGCCTTCAGTTGTCCAACTTGACATCTTAAGATCCATATTTTTGTTTCATTTGGATATACAGCTGCAGGTTCTGAAACAACACAATCCATTAAATAATGAGAAAGTGTTTGGTAAACTGGGTCACACAGGTGTTGAGGAGTATTGGCTTGAGCTGTGGTGAAATGTCAAAAACACTTTGGTCTGATCTTAGGTTGGTTGTCCTTTGCTTAAGGTTCACGACAAACCTCAATTCAGTAACTCCACATTTAGCTTAACTAATTTTTTACAGCCACTGTTTTCTCATGTCTAAGCTTTTCTTTGAACTCAACTTTTTTATATGCATGTAGTCGTTCACCTGTCAGAATTCTGCATGTTCTGCGATATGCAGTATCTTCACTTTTATGTTTCAGAGAAAGTTTTATATGTTAAAATGCATGGATTTTTAATTGCATCTCAGGATTTGTTTTAACTAGGCCTGGTGGTGTGAACCTGTAGTAAAAAACGATTCCCTTTCATTTGTGGGTATGACTTTTTGTAAATCTAACCTGAAATTGTAAAAACAAATACATAGAACATAAAATGATTTCATTAGGATTTGTAAGCATTTTGCTTTTTGTAATTTTGTAGGAAAAAAGGATATTTTTATTTTAGGGCAAGTTCTACTTTTGTATGTAATATGCTGACATGGGGCACAATCTGTCAGAAGCATATCCTGCATTCATCTCATGGAAATAAATTTAGAGGTGTGGTCCTGCCCTATTCCCATTCATTATTATTTTCCCTTTGGAACTTAAGTAGGACAGGTTTCTCATGGATTGTGTCTGTGATGTCTTTTATTTTTTAATAAAACTTATTTAAAACCCACTGTCTAATACATCTAGAAACGTAAACTTCACCTATCACTTTGGAGTTCTCTTTAAACTGGAATCTTGCTGTAAGTGTTTGGTGTTAACTTGTGTAATACTTGATACACATTAAAAAGGTTAATTGTAGCTTGTGAGTCATCTTTTGTGCTTGGATGCCATATAATATCCTAGAGCGATGGTAATATTCATTGAGGTATCTGCTGCTGGCTTTGTTGTGGAGGATTCCAACATGGCTTTTTGTCATATGTCTGTTGGCAAGAGATGCAAGCTTAGGAACAGGTTTAACAAGGGATCGTTTTCCAGGTCATTGTACAAATGGCAGCTGCCAGAAGAACTGGACATGCAATTTTTTGGTGAATTGTCAAAACTCAAAAATAAGTTGGGCTTTTCTCAAGACAGTTCCATGAGATGATCTTCCAAATCACAAGCAACAGAATCTTTGTTTCTTGTTTCAGAATTGGCCTCAAATTATCCCATCATGGGCTGGTTTTTGTGACAAGCTGTGTCTTGTAAACAAAAAAAGCTACTGTTCTGTTCTTTAATCTATAAGATGATGATTCAGGATTTGGATAAAGCTTGTAAAAACACCTGTCTGTAATTATGGTTTTAATGTGTGTGGGTTTTTTTTAAAAAAACGTTTACATGTTTTGTTATATTTATTATGTATTTTCCTCAGAGTATTTGTTTAACCTAGAAAAATGTACAACATTTATGTCTGATATGATGAGTCACAGTCATTTCTGACTTGGGACAAAAAATATCAAGGTGATGCCTCAGATTCCATCTAACACTGATTCTGTTGATGTGAACTTTTTCAAATGGGATGGCTTTAATAGTAACCTGATAAATTCAGGTCCTAATCCTGAATTTGGCTTTTTATGGACGAAGATAATACATCTTACCTTGTATTCTCAACAGACAAGCTGAAGGCACAGGTAAGTGTCACTTGTGCTGTACTGAAGGAAAGATGCTTTGGATAACAAAAACAAAGTTTAGAATTTCTGCTCTTTATATTTTGGTGTGTTTGTTGTGGAAAACTAGAGAAAGGAGGAAGGACAAACATGTTGCTTCCTAGAGATGTTGTAGTTTTAGTCAGTTGAAGAGTAGATTAGCATTACATTGCAGACCAATTAGCAAAGGATGTGTGGATGTGCTAATTGTGCACAAATGTGCCTTAATACTAAACAATTCCATGTAGAAATTTCCCGCATGTAAAGTGTTAAGGAATCTAGGGGATAAAGCTCAATCTAGTTCACACTAAGTTTGTTTTTACTGATGTGGTGCCTCTCAATTACTTTCTAATCGGATGCATTAAAAAAATAAATTCCCAGAGGCACATTTGTGAATATGAAAACTCTCAAAATTATAGCTTATGATTGACTAGGAATGAGGCATTATGCATGCAGGTGTAGCTGGTTTCAGGTTATTAGAAATCCAATCTATTTTTTATGATATTATGGTGTAATTTTCAGCACAAGACTGTGATATAAATTTCCAGTTGCACCGGAACATAAACTACAAGTGTCCCTGACTCTTGTCACTTTCCATGGTCTTTAGTTTGATTAATAAAAGGGACGAGAGCGATAACATTTTCCCAATAAGAATCTATGATCATCCCTCAATCAAAATGGGCCCATTTTATAGTGATATGTAACAATGATAAAAAATGTTATTTCAAGACCATTGGGACTAGTCTTTCAGCCTATAAATGTTGATCATATGGCTCTGGTTCTTGAAGCAAGTAAATAGCCCATTTTCTTCTTCTTTTGCGTTAAGAGCAGTGTCCTTGGAAATTCAAGTCTATTGGCTTCCTGGTTATATATAGCAAAAGAGTCTAAAGCTGATTTAAAAAAAAACAAAAACAAACAACCCACACAATCAGCCCTGTTTGAAGTTCTAGCATAGTAAAATTCAAGATGTTTGTCTGAAGCCAAAGGTTCAGGAGCACAATATTACTATGCATTAATGGAATCTTAAAGGTCTTGTTAATTGTTCCCTCCCTTTAAAATAGGGCAGGAAATATAAAGTAGGAGAGGGAAGAGCTGGTAACCCTTCCAGATGTAAAGAAATTCTGATGGTCAAACTTTAGTTTTATATTCATTTGTTTGTATTTCAGGCAAGTGGAACTAGTCAGTAAGAGTGCAATGTTCTATCTACATTAGTAAAAATCAGCCCTGTTGAGCTCAGTGAGGCTCTCACAGGTAAGTGTGGGTAGGATTATGCTTTAAGGCACTTGTCATGCTGCAGTGGCAAATTATACTTTGGTTGAGTACATACATTTTTTAAAAAATGGATGCAGCCAGTAAACATAGGCTAATAAATTAAAACACTTCCATAAATTTAGCCTAACCGTTTGATCATACAGAATACACTGATACAGAATTATGTGCCAATGGATTAATATTAAATAAACCCAAATGAGGCAGAAAGACACAAATTATATTTGCCTCAACTGTTTCAAATTTCATTTTAAGAGAAGAGATGTAGATCAGGCATAGGCAAACTCAGCCCTCCAGCTATTTTGGGACTACAGTTCCCATCATTCCTGACCACTGATCCTGCTAGCTAGGGATGATGGGAGTTGTAGCCCCAAAACATCTGGAGGGCCAAGTTTGCCTATGCCTGATGTAGGTGCTTAGAAATAGTTTTTCAATTAGAGGAAGTTGAAAGATACATTAACAGTAGCAAGGGTGGGGGGTGGGGGAAGAAATTTTAAGGTTTATGACTGGGGAAGCAATGACTAATCTGAGACAAGAGTTGAATACTTTAATCATGTGAACAAGCCTTGTCCTACCTCATTGGAGCAAGCAGATCTTTGCCTGCACATGCAAAGGTGAGGAACAGTTCACATGAGAATGGGTCTGGTTCTGAAGCTGGCAGAGCTGGGTGAACTCATTGGAGCTACTGTGCTTAAGAAATAACTGGAGCTGGTGGGGATTTTCATTCAAGATGTCTTAACACCTCATAGATAGAGAGATTCATGTGTCCTTGAATAGACGTTTAGAAAGCAAATTACAAGTTTACTAGTTCCAGTGTTTTATATGGGCTTGGACTTTTGTCTGGCTTGGACTGGGAAAATCTACTCAGTTATGAATCTTGCTGGGTTCTTTAGTAACTCTCAGGGATAAGCTATCATGGTGGAAGATAGGACCAGCAACAAAGTAAGTTGTTACTTCCATATCTCTCTCCCCTATCCACATGGTTTGCCTTGCTTCCCCTTTTTCAGTGCTATGGTTTAGCAAGCAGGCAACATTCCTGCAGCTTGGGTTCCAACTACTAGTCTGTCCAGGTAGGAGCTACTGTTCCCATAAATATTTTTCTGCACCACCACCAGAAGGGATCATCCTGTTTGGCAAGAACAAAGGCTGGAGGCATAAAACGGCTGCAAGGCAACTTTATTTGTCCCTGTAAGTACATTCTGTTTGTATTTTAAAGGTTATACTATAAAATAAGTGTACAGACCTGTCTTTTCACATTCTGCAGAAGCTCATTTTCCCAACCAAAGAGGGTTTTTTTGTGGTGCCCACTCTTTGGAATACTCACCCCCCCCACACACACTGTTGTGCTGGCTACTGATACCAGTCATTTGTCAAACTTTTTAAGTTGAATTTTATACTGACTGTTTATGGTGTTGGGATTATTTTTATTTTTATTTATTTTAATTGATTTATTGTAAACTGTCTTGATATATGTTTGTAATAGTCTCTGTGTGTGATACATACTGCTTTCAGCAGATGAAAGCATGGAGTCCCATTTAGATACCAAGTATTGATACTCTTCAATAAACAGAGGAATTAATGATCAACCTCTGGATTAGGAGATTAGTATCTACAATGAATTGGCAGCATAATGAACTGATGAATTTGAGTTAAGTAAGAGTGAACATGCGATGAATGTTCTCCTTTGGCTTTTTGTATTAGAAACATTAATTTGCGGCAATAGAGTTCCTATAAATGTATTACTCTTGGGGGGAAATCAATTAGAATGAATAGTCGGACAGTTAATTGGGGGTTTTTAAGTTTTGTTTAGCTGATTGCTAAACATAGTTATGGTTTATTTAAATGCTGATTGTCTAAGTAATGTATTGAAATGTGCCTCCAGTTGATTTAATGAAGTGTGGATTGTTTAATTGACTAGCTTTTGTAGGAATTAATAACTTTTTTCAATGGATTAAGGTATATTAATTTTGTATAGGGTTGTATCCAATGGTTACTTGGGTAGAAGGTCTCCTGTGCAACCAATCTTTCCCTTTCTTTTTGAAAAGTATCTGTCCAGGACAGTGTAGGTTGCTTTACTACCTTTTGTTTCTACAGGGGATAAGTGTCCCGTGTAGTCCTCCTTGGAATCAAAATTATTCTCAGTGGTTATTTCAGACTTACATAGGATGACTTGGATTGCCCCTACTTACTCTAGGACATTTTTTCTTCATGTCTTTTTATCATCATAACTTACTTTGCACTTATTTCCTTACTTTGTATTTCAGACAGGGAATAATTTATCTCCTATCCCACAATAAACCTTAAGGGACAGTTGACAACTGTTCCAGAGGGCGTCTCCACCCCACCACATAGAGAGAGGCAAGTCTGTTTTGTACCATTTCTGTAATTGGTAGTTTGGGGGCTAATATCCGCTTCCGTAGTAGTTCAATATTTTCATTATCTGAATATACTGGGAGCTGCATTTCTAGTAGCTACTGAAAATCATTTGGCTTTGTGCTATCCAAATAAATGTGTGTCAAGGTGGTTTGTCAAGCACACTCTCTGAAATGTAGGGACGGTTTCTAAACTTCATCCAGGGGAGGCAGGCTCCGCAGAAGGGAATGTCTGTTCTTTCTACTCCCTGTGATGGAGTAATGTGGCCAGACTCCCCTGTGATGGAGTAATGTGGCCAGAACCCTAATCTTATTTAGTAAGTTTTGGATTCCATGGATAATGGGATTTTATGTCTACATCAAAAGTTGGAACCAACATGAGGACTTTGCCCAGAAGCTACTATTGATAAATTTCTTTCAGCACCTTTGCTTCAGCCACAGCTTTAAACTCCATTGTCATCTTATCTACTGCTGACAAACAACTCAGAAGCTTAGTAGGTTGTTTGAGTTTATTTCTTAATTCTTCTTTACATAGTACAATTTATAAAAATACAGAAGCCCAGCCCACCCCTAAAATTCACAGTGTCTAAAGGCAGTGGTTAACAGTATACATCACCTTTATTCTAACAGTACCATTGTGTTCAGTTGCATAGGAAGGGTATTATGCCTTTACAACAGAGTCTGATAATATTTTCTTTTCCTATTTTGCTTCACAAGGCATATACTCTGCTTGTTGTTGTTGTGATAATAATTATCTCTATTTATGTACTCAAGAGCTGTCATTTATCTCCACTTCAGCTACAAAATAGAGTGAAGGTATCTCCCATCTTCATCTTCCATTTGTGTTTCCTCGTGCTTTACTTTTTAAAAATGAATTAGATTGCATTTCAAATATGCACACATTTGGATACTGGCTGAGAGTAGTTAGTTGTGCAGCTGACTTCCCTCTACATACTTTTATCTTTTCTGTACCTCAAGCCTTTATGGAATTCTTCCTGACCTCAGTGTAAACTTGCAACACATCCCTCCTACTAGCGACTCTGTTCCCCGCAATCAAGAATTGCCCTTCAGTGAACATGGTCTTAGCTTTAAAAACTTGCCCTTCAAATTACAAACGAAGGATCTTTGTGTTCTTAAAGCTTCATCCTGAAGCGGAAGAGGGAGGTGGGAGAAAATGGTCTGTATTCACAATTGAAACAAACACTGGTGTGTCCAAGAGGTGCATGCCTATTTAAGACATCATATCTTTGGGCCCGGGAGATGGACTAGTGAGTAAACTGGGCTGGAATATTCTGCACATGGTTAAAAGCACACTGTCTTTAGGTATTGCAGGGCTAAGCCATTGCACTGACAATGGTTTGAAATGATTCACCAGTGAGCCTTGGCTCAAATTAAGCCTCGGGGCTTTTTTCTGCTTTAGCGGTGTAATAGCTCTGAACCCACTGCAAATAAATACAGGCTTATAGTGTAATATTAGGAAGCTGGTGTTTTTCAGGACCTATTTATAGATGGTATTTTTCTTAAGACTAGAGAAACCCCTTAGAGGGAAATAGACCCATTAACCTTCCACATAATAAATATATGGGCAAGATGTGATTATTTTAGTACAAGTGGAAGTATTTGGAAGCAAATATCACCACTGGTACAATGTGTCTGATACACAATATGTATGTTGGGATAGCCTTGCCAAATTGGGTGCCCTGCCAGTGTGGTCAGCCGAAACACTCACAGTGGCCATGCTGGCTGAGATGGAAGGGAGTTGTGTCCTCCAAATAATAATGGTTCCAAGTTGGGTCCGGGCGAGGTAACAAAGAAGCAGGAAAACAACTTTTATCGTATTGCAACCTAGGCTATTGGAACACTGATTCCATGTTGACAGTGCGAGTGCCTTGCCACAAAAGCTAGCCAATTCTAAATAGCTGTATTCAAATAAATGAGGTTTACTTTCCTGATCCAGAGACCCCCACAGCAAAAGATGCACAAAATCTACTATCTTACCTGTGCAAGAATGGTGTTCCACGTGCATAGTGGAGTTTCAGTTTCAGGCAAATGTGCTTAGGAGGCAGACATACAGCTGCTAATTTAGAATGCATTGTTTCCTGGAAAGTACATCTGGCATAAATAGCAGAGATCACCCCTAAGGAATCTCACTTTGGCAGGTTTCTAGAATTTGTCCAGCTCTTTAAATGCTGTTAAAATTCCTGGATGTTTCTCCAGAAAATAGCTTGAGGTATCACCTGAATAGTTCAACTTAGAGATGACTCAAGGGTAAACTAGATGGGGCTGGTGTGTTTTTGTGGGAACGGGGCTTTAACCAGTTTACTCTTCCTGTAGTTTGGATCAAAATTGCACCTGTTACTTCCAGTGGGATGCAAGTTCTCTCTTGCACCAATGGGAGTTTTCTTCCCACGGGGAATAACTGACAACCAATTCAAGAGGGATAGTTTTAACATGTGATATTAAAAATAGTCTTGTGAGAGCTTAAAATTAAATTTTATTGTGTGAATAGGCTACTGTGCACTACAGCCTATTTTGTAGCTTGAGGACATTTCATATCTCTTAAAAAATCAGGAAGGTAACTTGAGTACCATTTATACCAGTCCCTCTCTCTACAGCCACTAATATATGTAGCTTTTTCTCTTTTCTTTCTGCCTCTCAACTCATTTTCAGCAAGTACAAAATGAAGTCCTGCAAAAAGAAATAGGGATGGCTAAATTTGGGATGCGCTGAATACTGAAAGTAAAGTTGGATGCGCCCAACAACCGCAAGGTCAGAAGTCACCCATTTTTTCTTAAATTCACTCTATAGCCCCTTAACACCATTACATTCAACCTGGAATAGTAGCCTAGAAGATGAAAGAGTATTTATTTACCTGTAGAAGAGCATCTACAATACCACCTAACCAAGTTGAAAGCAATTGATTTTTGCAGTACAGTAAACCTGCAACTTGTGTGGAGGTTACAGTCTGGGGATCGTGCCTGAAGCCAAAACCACATATACTCAAAACACATTGGGTTCAATGGTGGATGGGATGGTTAAAGTCATTTTCCCCAGAACCCTGCCCCCTTTCTAATTTTTTCCCCCAGGCATATATGTGCAAAAGTTAAAGTTGCAGGCTTACTGTAATACATAAATGAAACTGGAACTCAAGGAGCCCAGCTCATATCATTATTATTATTATTCCTACTTACAGCTTAGTTTTTCCTTACACACACCTCTATTGATAATTAAAAACAATAGGACCAATATACTAAGTCAATTTGGACTGTTTATTCATAAAGTATGAGCAAATACAAACATTGTTTACTTTGCCATTCTTAACAGGAATGGATTTTTTTGTGGGCTGGGAAGATGAACAGTTCTAGCTACAAAAGTCAACTCCTCAATTTTAACTGAACAACAAAATTCGTTCATCTATGAAAAGTTTTTGTTATTTTTTCTTTCGGGTTCCCCTTTGAAACCTATCCTCAAGTCCAAGTGCTGCTTTTATTATTCTAAATTTATTTTTAGACCATTCAGCAGTACATATACCATTTGTATGTGTTATAAATATATAAACATACACAGGATTTGAGTAAGGGGACTTTATGATGAACTTTACATTTTTATTTTGCTTGTGTAATAAAGTCCCACATTTGGTGTGACTAAATGGACCGAGTTAATTAGTTTGGTTGCTGGATATAATTTTTTCTTAACATTAGATTTTGTAATGCTAGAATGGGGGAGCAATCCTAAATTATACCCCCGCCCTGCAAAGGGATTCAAATCATACCCACTTCCTACACAGATCTTCATCTAAGTTCATTCTCTAAAAAAAAAATTAAAAAAAATAAGGCAGCAGGTACACATGTATCACTCATGTCCTAGGTGAGCTACTGCAAGAGATGAATAAACACTCAAATCACCTTTCCAATGCCATTACCTTATTATTCTCCAAAGGTTTACTTTTAACATAAAGAAGGTTCTCCCCCTTCTCTATTAGAATGTGCATATTATTGAAGAGCAGGGTGTTTTTAACTAGCTTTGCAGCAATAAAGTCAATGTATATTTGTTAAAATATAAATCCTCATCGTAAACCAAAAGGGCAGATTCGATTGCTGCACTACTAGTTTGGCAGAAGTGGCAAAACATCATCAGGTTCAAGAAACTGCATCACAACTGGTGCTGCCAGAAAGAGAAAGCAAATCTGTGTAGGGCTCCCATATAGTATGGTGATTAAGCTTTGCTGCTTTATCAGTCTAAACATTCTCTGTAGTCACATTATGGCAGTAGAGGACACTGGGATAAGCAGCAGGAAAGATGAGCAAATGTTACTCACTTAGATCAGCTCTTGCACTCTCCACACACTGGACTTGCCAAAGTCTGGCACACCTTCTATGATGTGTGCAGCTCCCTTGCTAGCAAGGTTTAGCCACATTCATTTTAACAATTTCCAGCAGCAGCAGCAGCAGCTCCACAGCTATGAAACGATAGATATGTCTTCTGCCCCTTTTCTGAGAGGGAGAGTTCTATGGCAGCTTGTAAGAAACTGCTGTATCACAATGCGTAAGAGCAGTGCAACTGTAGTGCTCATACTTCTTTCCTGCAAAAAGCTATTATTTTTTTCAAAAAGAGACAAAACACAAGGGTGATAGTTCCTCACATTTGAGTAACCACAGGTTATGATTCTGAAATCAAAAGCTAACATTTTCCTACCCAAATATGAAAAGCCATTTTCTTCCCTGCATCTGGAGAAAGTGAAGAGTTAGGACAACCTCCAAAATACGATTTGTAAAACAGGATTTGTAGTTGCTATTATTTAAACCTCCGTTCTAAAAGAATCTGAATCTGCTGTGTTCTTTGCTCTCTGTCCCACTCCTTGGGTTCAACATATCCCACTCAAAATGAAAGCCCTAGTTTCAAATCTGTTCAACTGAATCTTGTAGATGTTGCCTAAGCTTATAAAGGTGGTTAAAAAAGAAGTAAAACAAAAAGTGGATGAGAGATCCTTTGTAGCACTTGACCGTACAGAATTTGGGCACAGTCCTCACAGCATCTCGGGGGTTGCATGCAACTTGATGACACTTTAATGGCTGCCTCCTGCTACATAGAACTGGTTTAGGAAATCCCATGAGTCTCAAAAGAAACTTGCTGTGCAAAGTGCCCCACTAGATGTAAGAGAGCTGGGTTTCTTCCCCATGGCAAAAATGCATTGCTCCTCTGAAGGATATTCCCAAACATTTGCATATTCAGTTTCCACATCAAACACTGGGAGGGGGCTTTGTTTCCTTGCTGACTACGCCCTGCTGTCAAAAGCAACACTGCCAAAACAAATACATTTCCAGTGTGTACTACAACATCCATTATGACAACCCCAAGTGTAATAAATACCAGGTGTTTAGAAAACCCCTCTAGAGAATCAGACCGCTCTACTGTGGACATTATCAGCTGGGTGCCTGAAACACTAAATTAACTTAGGATGCAAGAATGTCACTATGCCCTATGTCATTAACCTGCCATGTGATAAGAAACTGCTCTTATTTTGCATTAGATGTTGCCCCTAAAGAATTGTACTGCCATGCAAACATTAACGGAATGTTAAAAAGCTCAGATGTTCTTTTCCACCCATTCACCCTACTTTCTGTTGAAATGGCATCTGCACACCCACGTTGCAATTGTCATTCATATTTTTGAAAGGGTATCATTCTTCACATTCAGATGCCTGGGAAGAATGAATTTGGAATATCCTAACTAAAAATATCCCTCCCCTAGCCTGCCCTGATTTCTGGCATTTGGAGAAAGAAAGATATGCTGCATAACCAGAATGGGAAAATATTCTATGTAATAAAATAAATTCTAGTCTTTATCTAACTGAAAAATAGATCTGGCTTATTTTATGGCAAAAAAAGAGTGAACGAAAGGTTTAATTCATTTGCATATATACCTTTTTAAGAACTGTTGCAAAATAAATTACAATTTTGCAGCACCCTCTGAAACAGTGACACTGATCCAGCCATTTCTTACACAATATAGAGGCTCAGATGGAGCTCAATTACGAGCAAGTGTCCCAATCATTTCGGTGAAAAACACAGGTCTGCATGTGCAGCAGCTTTCTTTTGTCAGGTGAATGGGATGTTCTGCACTCAAAAGAGCCTCGTGTGCAACAGAAACCCCAGAAGAGTCTGGATTAGAGTCTGTAGCAATTTGATCAAGTTCTCAGTCATGGGCACATGGAAGCAAACAGCAAAAACCAAAACAAAACCCCAGCAGGTTGCATATCTAAATCCCCCCAAAAATCTACAGCCCATGCATCCATCCAGACTACTTCAGCCATTGGTATACCATTCACAATTTAGGCACCAATGTTTTATGATATGTGGTTGCATAAGGTGTTGGCATCAGCACTGGATTGCTCTCCCTATTCAAACTAGCCATTTTGCATCATGAACACAGAGCCACTGACCGGTTTGCATGTCCTGCCTGTGTTAATGGTCTTGCCTGTGCCATCATTCAGATCCTATGTCCAAAATGTGTTTTAAAGGTGGCAACAGTAATGAGCACAGGTCTGGCTGCCAGACAGTGAACCTGAATCTAAAACAAACGGCTTGGACAAATGTCAAGCCAGCAACTGCAAATAGATATGGTCATTGCTGAAAGAAGATATGGAGGAGAATCCCCAAGCTCTGGAATTGTTCATCATTCATGCCGGGACTCTTATTACATGCTCTGCATTGTGGCAGTCTCCATCTCTTAGCACCAGGAGTTATGCTGAACAACAATGGCAAACTTGCTCACATTGCCAGACACACTGGGAATGTCCATTAAAGCGTGGTGTGCATTGGCTAGACATGAATGTCAGACAATCACCTGTCCAAAGACGACATGGCTTCTGCACTGGTCTAACACAATCACACATATACAAAGAATAACATTTCAAAACTGGACTGGATTATTATTATTTGAAAAGGCTACAGACCCCATTTTTTACCTTTACCGAAGCAGAATTACTTTTTCTTCTTCTTGCTCAGACACAGAAGGACACTGTCAACTGATGGTGCACATTGTACTCCCATGGAGAAGTACTAGCTGGAAGACACTGAAGGAATCTGCAGTAGGCTTTATGGGTTAGACTATGCTATGAAGACATTCTTCAGAGACAAACTGAACTCAAAACATTTTTTCCCCAAGTGAATAAAAAATTATAAAAAATAAAATCAGCATTAGCACAAAGCTTGGTGATTTCAACAAGGACAGCAAGGCCATCAATCTAGCAGCTCCTTAAGAGACTACCACAATCAAAGTTAAAAGAAAATAGTTGCCCCACCCCTTCCAAAATCAAGATATTCCATGGCTCTTGTTCCACTCATCATATTTTCCCCAGTGGGATAAATTCTCTTCTACCCAGAGCCCATGCTTCAAGCACCCAAACCTATACTTCAGGTAATGTCATCCTACATTTCCCTCAAAACTATGGCTGGAAATGTTTCAAAATACTAGTTTTGCGTGAAGTACCTTATCTTTGTTCTGTTTATCTCACTAGACTTTCTTTTCCATTGAAGGCTGCATATTATTTCAACGTGTCGCAGGAAATGGTGATGACACACTGATCAACCCCCAAACCTAAACACCAGAATCTTGAGCACAATGTTCGATAAGGCTTCTCTTGTGGATGGCATTCATACTACCATTAACCTGTAGGCTTACGAAGGACGCATCTCAGCGTGTTGAAGGCATTTGTCTTCCATGTCCACTGAGTTTCTGAAGCAGTGCTGGATAGCCAAGTACCATTCCACACAAAGTTAGCACATAATGGTTGGTTCTTGGACTGTCATGGCATCAGACACAAAGGCATCTCCAGCCATAAATATCCATAGCAGTATGTGATGTCTCTAGCTGAGGACTCCTCAAAAAATCTTAGGCAAGATGGTCCATTGTCCATAAGCAGTGGGTCCACTTAAGGAGATGTACTACTCAAAAGTAAGACCACTGATAAAAGAGAAAATAAAAGGCCCACTGTATAATATTTACATCTAGAGACTGGGCCAATATTTGGTCCATAAACTCAATTTAAAAAATAAAAATCATAAAGGAAGCGATCCAGTTCTTGGTGTCCATCATCAGCTGTTGGTAAAGGTCCTTCCAGGGGAGGCCTCAGGCCTGTAGTCATACTTATTCAGTGTACTGGGGTAATAGGTGGTTGTGTACACATTTGTTTGCTGCAAAGGATAGAAGTTGGTCCTGTCATCTGGTATTAAATTGTTCTTGTTAAGTGTCTGTGGGGGGGAAAACAGAGAAATTTATAGATACACTCATTTCCCTCCCTTGTCTAAAAAGCTCACATATTCCATTTTCTAATGCGATTTTATATTAGTACCTTCCCTCTTCTAAGGTGTCGCCTTAAGTATTTTGTAGCTCTCTACAGAGACCTCTCTGTGGATAGGGCCACGACTCCTCCTGGCTTTGCCAGTGTTTTGGGCAATCTGAGCCAAGCCACTACTGCAAACCAAGCTCTATGGGTTTCTCCAGATTTGCAGACATGGCTTTCCCATATTGGTGACATGATGTTTGATGGTCGTCACCACCATCTCCATCACCCGCCACTGTGCAACTGAGACTGGGGTCCCATCTACATGTTTCACTCCAGCTCCCTCCCAAGAGTAAACCAAAAGGGCATTTCTCTTTTGCTTTGGAAGAGCAGGTGCACATTTACCTGATCTCCATCTCCACTGGTAGATATCCAGGTTTGGACCCCCCGATATTAAGTGTGTCACTTCTGTAAGCTACAGTGTAAGTAACAAGGCATGGTCACATTTGAGGGGAAAAGGATGGCTGAAGAAAATTAACAACCAACAAAGTTACAAGTAGTTGTCAACAGCATGGAGAAAAAATGGAGGTGGGATGTAGGTGTCATTTTAATTACTGATGTTTAAATAAGGGATTTCTTATTCTCTCCTCCCCCTTCCTTTGCTGGGCATTTATTAATTAATTCCTTTTAATGGCACCACCATAAGCTGGTGTAAAAATTCGCTGTCATTCCAACATACCCTTTATCTTTTTCTAGCTCATGTTTAATCTATCTGCTGGACAGATATATTTTTCTGTGCCCGGAAAAAGAAGTCTGTCACGTTTGAACACATTCAGAAAAAGAAACAGTGAAAAACAGCATCTTTGCAAAGGATTAAACATACATAATTCCATAATCTTGATGTGGCTATTACAAATGAAACAGACAGTATCTTGCTCTCTTCTGACCTCAAGTATAGCTCTCGGTGATCTCTTAACCAGGTCACTGACCTGGTCAAAAACCACTTGAGCGCCAGCAAGTCTATAGCATCAGGTACAATTATCTTTCCTTATAAAGCACCCCCTGTCATGCTAGAACAGGGGTGGGCAGATTTCGTGCTTGCAGGAGAGACTGTGTGTTTTACTAGAACCCATGAACCGGAAGCAGCTGCAGAGGATGCATGTAGAATCGAGGAATTCTGAGCCCAAGGCATTTGTTTGCCAGCACTGAAAGTTCTTCACAAAGGTTTATTCCTGATGGCAACCCAGCCACAACCACCTGCAACAATGACACTCCTCCTTTCTTCATTTCAAGAGTATCATTTAGGAAGGGAGTTAATTTGGTTATTAAAGAACATCAGAAATTGGTGATCTTGAAATCACCCAGATCTACCAGTAGATACAGATCTACCTTCTGCCCACTGCTACACCAGACACAATGAAGCTTTTAGACAGGAGATGGAAAGTGGGTTAAACCCAAAAGTGCCTTTCTGTGTGAGAATGAGTCTTCTATGCATTGAAGGGCTGTTTTACACATTGATCTCTAAAGTGTTCCACAATAAAACAAACAAAAATCAAAGGTGTTTTTCCTGCACAGTCAGATGCATACGGACTGCCTCCAACTCTCCACAATATACAATAGAGACTATCATTCACTCAGCAGCCATGTGCTTGCATGATACTGACTGAGCATCCCACTTTTCCACTTCCATCCCTGCCACCTAAAGACCTTGCAAGCTACCTCACTGGTCATAACAACATCTACTGTATTTTTCCTGTGTAGTCAGTGGAGCGGACTCCCTCAGGTGGTTGTGGACTCTCCTTTACTGGAGGTTCTTAAGCAGAGGTTGGATGGCCACCTGTCTTGGATGCTTTAGTTGAGATTCCCACATTGAAAGGGGGTTGGACTAGGTGACTCCCAGGATCCTTTCCAACTCTACAATTCTATGATTGTACCACCTCTGGTCAAACAAGGGTTGGGGGGCTTTGAAGCCTTCCCATATGATACAAAACCCAGACTGGAATGAAAAGTGGGGAAAAGAGAGAAGATGAGGGAAGATGTAACAGTGGGGCCTATCAATTGTGTGTTTGTGTGTGATTGTGGGGAGCCTTATATCCCGCCTCAAGATAACAAAAGGGTCTGCACTACAAGTGGTCAAAGCCAAAGGCAGGTTTTGCTTGGAACGTCCCAACAACAGCAACACACTCCCGACTTTATACTGCAGCACAGCAGACAGCAAAGATTCAGAGCCAGTGAATGGCTGCTAATATTCCACATAAATTTGACAGAGGCAAACATTCAAACCCTTAAGTGGCAGCATCCACTGATCTTAAATAAGACGAATGTGACAAGCCTGCCAGGCTTGCTGCTGCTGCCGCCGCCACCATAAGCTAATGACACCTCTGTAAGATGCATCATTGCTCTGCCGGTGTAATCTTCACTGCATGAGAGCCACACCTCCCGAGCATGGCTGACTGCTCAATTTGACTCGACCCAATGAATTAAAGAGGGTCAGGGGAAGAGACTAATAGCTTTCAGCTAAGCTATACTGCTAAATCCTTTTTGTTCCTCCTCAGTAAGCCTCCTTGCTTTCTCTTCCTAGCAGGCATTATGTAAATCAAGCATCCCTTGAAGTGATATTTAGAGCTGCGGGATAATACAATAAAAATAATGCTGTTTCCCACCTGCAAACCATTCCCTTTCATATCAGACTCTGCCCACTGAAAACATGTGCTTTGCCACTCAAGCGGCAAACATTCTTAAATGCCGGAAGGTGGGGGGAAAGGCTTTGGTACACATGAAAATCATAAGAACCAAAATTTGCATTTCACTTTTTTTCCGGGGGAGGAGGAGGAGGAGGAGGGTTGAGGGGATGGAATAAATGATTTGCTAATCTAGCCAAGAGTCTCAATTTTAAAGCCACGCAGTGAAGAGATGGGTCTCAAGGAGAAACCGTTACTAACTTTCCAGACTGCTGCAATTCATCCAGCTTTTGACTGATGGCTAAACTGTAAATAAATTGATGCTGCAGCTTTAAACGATGTACAACAGAAGGGTCACTACAGGAAGGAGGTTCTTGCTGTGGCTGTATCACTGCTTCTGCCAGCCCACACATGGGAATCAAGGGTGAAGAAAGAAAACAGCCAGTAAAAGTGAAAGAGCAACCTATCAAATTAAAAGATAGGAGATTGTCATGTTGCGCTTTCCAAGGGATAGAAGGGTAAAAAAACTCCACAAGCCCATTTCTAGCCCAGCTGCAAAAACCTCCTGGGAAAGGAAAGGTGGCTCAAAGTCTTCTGTGCTATCTCTGCCTCCCTGGACCCCGCAAGTGTTATTTTCAGCAGCAGTAAAAATGACCATCCACAAGGGAACAAGACGTTGAGAAGTCAGGCAGTGCTTTGGAACATCACATCCCCCTTCTAGTTTTATTTCTCATTTCACAGCTGGAAGGTCCTCAGATTTTTTTTTAAGATTGCTGCTTCATCTGAAATTATTATTCTTCAGGGGATGGGAGGAGAGCAGAGCCTCTGTTTCCCGGTCTCCAGCACTGACATTTTCCCTACAGCATCTAGGTGTATATCTCTGGGTGGTTAATGAACCACATATCACACGATTCAATATCCCTTTCACCAAGGGTACTGCGCCAGACTGATGAAACTGGCTTTCTTTCTGTTGACAGAAGGAAGGCTATATTGTGGAAATCTCTCTGCAACCTGAAATAATTCCTGTAACTGGAAGTTACAAGGCTGTATTTTGCAAGTCCTCCCACACACACACACACACACACACACACACACTTCCTATTGTTTCATTCCCTCGTCACCAAGAGACACCCATTCATTGTGCCATGTCCAAGCACCAGTGGTTCTAGGCTCCAACCATCCCCTTTTATTGGTGTCTTTTTCTTCACTAACCCTGCCTGGCCCACAATCTACGACATTCCCTTTCCTTGCAGCCCTATATGACTGGGCCTGTTGCTCCTGATCTGCTTCCAAAGGACACCTCCCTCCTCCTGCCAAGCTCTCTTTTCTCTGGGTATGTGGCTGGCACTGGCAGCAGAGGCAAGGGCAGCAAAGGACAAGTCTCTTGTCTTGAACAGCTTGGGACCTGTATCTGAGTTTTGATCCAGTCTGGCCATTCATCTTTTGTTTACAAGTCTGATGTGATACCATAAATATTCTGTATAATTCTATATTCTCCTTGGTCCTCCCCCCCCCCCCCCCGATGTGCTGCACTGAGCTCAGCTGACGTTTACCATATTGTTCTCCACTCATGATCTAGCTCTCTTAAGACTAGCCACAAACTAGCTGTAAACCATTAACAAACCTTGGTTACAGCTCATGGATAGGCTTGAAAAAGTGCTGAACTATGAGTCGAGATTTGGATGACTGGGGAAGACTACAAGCTCCTCCCTAGGAGCTTGCTCATACTTGCTATGTTATGGTTTGGCTTAGCATGATGTGCCAACCAGGACTGTATTTCCCATGGTTGCTATATGGTATCCTCAGGTCCAGAGATGCTCTGGTTTGGTTTGCTGTGGAGCAAACAACAGAGGAGGACCATTGCCATTGTTTGGAGGCTTCCTGCTAACCACTGTTGGTAAGGAATTTTAGATTAGATGGACCCCCTATTCCTGATTGAGTAGGTCACATCTTAAGAAGATATGAAGCCACTTTATAATCTCACACAATGATCTAGTACAGTACTGTCTGCTCCAGCCTGCCCTTCCAGTAGCTGGAGACTCCCAACTCCCACCAGCCTCCCTTAGCACAGCCAGTGGTGAGAGTTACACTCCAAAACATCTGGAGAACACTAGGTTGGGGAAGGCTGGTTTACTCTGAATGGTTACAGCTCTATTACATCTTGGGCATAGGTCCCAGACCTGCAACCAAAAAATATTTTACGTCAAGATGCCATGTATTGAACCTGGAACATCTGCATGAGGGAGGAAAGGTGTTTGGTCAAGCTATCTTCTTGTTCATTTATATTTATTGCAGTTTGGGGGATTTTTAAACATTCTTTGTGCTTTTAGTGCAGAAATCCCAGATTCCTGCATGTGAAGCCTACTTGCATACTCAGCAGAATTAAATTTAGGAGAACCCTCACACATAATTTTGCCCTTGGGGCTGCATGGGGTGTGTGTCTTTTCCTCACTCAGCTGGTTGGCAACTTGTGAGTACTATGATCAGCCAATATATAGGCAGGACAGAAAATCCCCTTCCTCATATTATGGATCATTACAATCATGATTACCAGCAGACTGATAACCCTTGCTTGTGTGTATGGCCCTTTTGGAACTCTCACTTGGAAGCGCAGTATCTAAAACAGCAGGTGCTTAGGTTTTAATAGCGTGCGCTATTGCAGCCCAAACAACCTGGCTGAGCAGGGAATGGTGTAAGGAGCTGCAACCTAATGCATGATGTAAACAACTCCTATTACAATATGCATTCCTGCTGAACAGAACACAACACCATCAAAGGACTGTAGAAGCTATTGCTAATTAATGGAACATGAATGGCTGATTAGATGATTTGAAATATTCGCCCATAACCTTGGCTAAAAGATCTGACAGCAGAACCCAGAATATTCTGCACAAAGCAGGCAGGAGATATTCCGCCCCCCCCTCTCTGAATCATCAGTGTCTTGGCAGGTTATCATTGAAATGATCGATGGGTTACTCCCATCAACAGCATTTACATCTCATCCATATGTACTTGAATGCCCGAATCACCCTCATGCAGGTTCCACCTTGTCATTAGATCTTGCTTTCTTTGAAATATGTTGTGGTTAAAACACAGATGAAATATGCTGTGGCTAAAGCACAGCTTTTGAACAGGGAGGTTTGAAGAAACAAAAATAAAATACTAGAGATGGCTTTGGAAACCTCTGTATCATCATAGACCATTGATTGTTAACCCTCTGTGCCCCTTCCCACTATGTCAGAGGTGTTAGGGGTGCCCTGTCTGACCACCACTTTGGTTCATTTAGAATGGAAGGAATGGCAGAGCTCCGGGAAATTCTGCGTAACATTCCATCTCCCATTTTCTAACCTGTTGTGCCTTCCTGATTACTGTGTGAGACAACAACATCCTCGCTGTAAGTTGTGACAAACAACGCATTACAATTTTTGGCACATCAAGCACAGAACACGAGCTTTATCTTGCCTTGCTGGCAGGCGCTCACCTCACCAAACACAGCAGATTCCATTGTTCAAAACAGTGTCAGGTCTAAGTGTCAGGTCCACTTTGAAATCTCCCTGCCCCAACACTTGGTCATATCCATTTTGTAGACTTAAACAGACTTTACAGTCCCTCTTCCCTGAAAATTGTGCATCTGATGTGGGACGGGTGGTGGTGTGGGGGAAGAGATCTCTTATAAATCACAGCATGTTGACTAAACTACCATTTCCAGAATTCTCGGTCATGAAAGGTATAAAACCAATGTGACTTTGCCGTATAGATGGGGTCCTCTTCCTAATTGCCTTTTCACTCCTCTGTGTTTTTAAGAAAATCTCAATTGCCTCGAAGTCCAATGTGTGTCTGTCTCTGTGGTTTCTACCATGTGGTTCCCCTCTGTTAAATAAACCATTTCTTTCTCCTCCAAGGATCCACTTCTTCAGCAACTCCTTTGCTGAGCTTCACTTAGAATCAGAGAATTGTAGAGTTGGAAGGGACCACACTTAACTGCCCCTTTACTGCCCTCTGACTCTTCCTTAGCCCATTCTCTACTACCTATCTGTCAACTCCTTATGTCTCCACCCCACCTTATCTATCTAATGTACATGACAAAATTTGAGGTCAGGGATTCTTACCACTATGATGCTTCTGCATAGCACTGAATCAGATGCTTAAAGACCCCTTCCTATACAGGAATGACCTTACTGGGTTGGTGGGTGGAAGGGGATGAATGATTTCGGGACCAAGAAAATACCTCAAATTAATGAAACAATCAGAAACTTACAGTAGGATCCAGATTGTGTTTTCCTTTCTGTAAAGATCAATATTTATTTAATTAGCCAAAAGAATGGAAAGGGGCGGGAGAAAAGAGAAGCAGGGGAGGGGAAGAATCTAATTTGTGAGACATGATTTACCTTCTACAAGTTCATGCTGACTTGCACTTAACAAAAGTGCTTTCTTATTAACCCTCCTCCAACTTTCTGCCAATGCAATCTTCCAAAACTTTTCTTTTTTCTTTTTTTGCTTATATCAGGCAAAATAATTTTACAAGGAGCAAAGCATCTCTGAGTTGACTTTAAGAAAGAATGAGTATCTCCCTGCCCTTCACTATCTATATTGCAACTACACCCACAAATCAGGTGGGCTTCTTAGTGTGCAAAGACAATGGATGAACATAGACACATGTATTCAGGATTCATGAGAACTTCAAAGAGTCAAATTCCTGAGGCCTGGTTTATAAGGTGGAGAGTCACAAATAAGCAACTGAGCAAGTCCGGACATCAAGTTAAGTCTAGCATGCAAGCCCATAGAACAGGGCTGGTCCAACACATTTTGCTGCTTGAGCAGGAGGACAAATTTGGTGGTCCCCATTTCTACACAACAAAGCTGACTTGACTGGCAGCTGAATCTTATTTCAACACTGACAAGGCACCTGAGGGCAGCAGGCTCACTTGGAGAACACAAAGTGTAGTCTTCATGGCACACACAGCTAGGAAGCTGCCTTTAACAGAGTCAGACTATTGGTCCATGTAACAGTACTGTCGACACCATGGACAGCCAACATGGTGCCTTCCAGATGTTACCACGTTCACCATTTTAATGAAAAAAAAATAAGCAACAGGGGAGAGGGTAGGTAGGAGCTGTCTGGTTACATGGTTTGCACATACTGTTGGAATACCATGCTCTTCTGCTACATGGGCATATGGTCAAGCCCACAATGCTTGCCTTCAGTGCAAGTTGCCTAATGTAGGGGCCCTCCAGGTATTTTGGACTCCCAACAGAATGACCAATGTTCAGGGAATATAAGGAGTCTAGTGGTGCCATCCACCAACTGGAAGGCACCACATTACCTACCCTAGGTCTGCACGGACTGCCAGTAGCTCCACAGGATATAATCAGGGATATTCAAAGCTCTACCTTGAAATACTGCAGACTGAATCCAGGGCATTTCCTCGGAAACTATTTTTAGTACAGTTAGCGATCCTGTGTTAAAGAACTGTGACACACTAATTGTTCTGCATTCTTTAGCTTAGCCATAACATAAGCATCACTTACGTTAGAGAAGTTTTAGAAATGGGGAGCATGCAGTCATAAAATCTCCCATCCACACTCTGAAGGGGTACAGTCCTAGGGGGGTTGTACTATAGGATCCCTCTGAATTTGTTAGAGGAGACCTCTAAGTTTCCCTAACTAAGTAGACCTCAAGGTTTAAATTTCTTAGCTTCATGCATTTCATTTTTTGTGAAGAGAAAATTGCTGTTCATTGATTCCAGATCTTTTGACACATGCTTTCTCATCCACCAAGATCCACATCACCAAAAATGTGCATTGAACTATTTCTGGAACACAATTTTGTCCTAATATTAGGAGATTTAAGCTTCCCTTGAAAATTAACCATTTTCCTCAGAAAACAAGCAAGAAATTATGTGAGGAAGCAAAACGGACGATTCCTTACGTCTCAGAAAGAAATTGTCATTGATAAGGAAGGCCAACTTAGCCAGTGCAGCTCTGGAAATAATAAGGTCTTGTTATTTTTCCAGACATCTGTTGGACATGTAGCTTGTTAATCTAGACTTCAAAATAATTATTGATGCAACAGAGCTGGATTTAGGATTATCAAGGGTTAGTAACTGCCTGTGACACCACTGCCAATAAGGACAGGAGGAAACTCTCACTTGAGAGAAAGAGGCAGTTCAAATGCAGAGCTGACCTCTTCCACACAGGTGAAGAGTACATCTCTGTAGGCAAGGGAGCTCCATCAATGAACTGCTGCACACGGCCTGAGAGAAGTGGGTAGGCCTGGGTGATCTATCCCCATTTGTTTGTTGGCAGTTGGTAAATTTTTCATTTGGAATTTGGCAGCTGCAGGTCAGGTAAGCTGCTTCTGAAGAATTTAGCTAACAGGCTCCAAAAACAAACAGGTTGATAAGATGAAGGGTTGCTTCCGGTTGCCAAAACCTATATTTCAGCTCTGAAGGACATTTTTTAAAATTGTTTCGATGCAGTGGCACTAACTGAGAAATCCTTAAAAACGTTCTTGCTTTTTCTTTATCGCCAGGGCCATTTGGAAGCCTTACTTGCCAAGGAAGCTCCGAATCCAATGAGTGGTCTATTTGCAACCCGCTCCACTTTCTGTACCTGCTGCCTGTTTTTAAAACTATGAATAGCAATCTTTCTGCTCTTGCTCTCTGCAAGTTAATTAATTGCTTTTAAGAGGTATTTCCCCCTGCCTACAAGTTACTTTGTTGATTACAGATGCTGGGTGCTTTATTATGTGTTAATTACTACTGGGATACTTGCTAGCATGTCAGGTTCATTTCTTGATAACAGAAATGCCAGATTTCTATTGAAAAAAGAGGTTGCCAAGGCAACCAATACACTCTGGAGATAACTCTCTTTTGGATAGGCCTTCTAAGTAAGCAAAGAATGTGGTCAGAAAAAGGTGGTGTTTTATGTGGACATCATCATAACAATCTATGGCCTTTTAAACTGTGGGTGTGGGGGTTATTGCTTCGTTTCTTGTTATGTGTTTTTGTGTTTTTATACAGTAAACCGTCATGTGATCATTGGCTGAAGGGCTGTATGGAAATTCAATAAATAAAAAACAAGAACTGTACAAATGTAGCTATTATTTGATCCCTTCTAAGAAGCAACATGGGAGAAAATTTGGATGGGCCACGAGAGAGGATAGGAAAACAATATTATGTATGTAAAGATATATGCAAACATAGCAGAGCACAGCCCAATGGTTCCAAATCTAAATCCTGAACCTTCAGTAGGATGCTGGGCTTATCTCCACAATTTAAATACTGATACACCATGGCCCTTCAGAAACATGTGTTAGTAATGTTACCTAGCATATGTTTGCAATGAAGGTGATGAAGAAAGCAAGCTCACTCAATGATGGAGAAACAGGCTAGTCAACCACAGCAAGAAAACATCACTTAGTTTCAACCACTGCTCTTTGGATTGAGGCTTGAACCCAGCTACACAATCAGAAGAACCACGTGGTAAAGTTCCTGCTGTGCAGAACAATTTCAGTGCTTCCGCATAATTCCCTGCATGTCAAAAAGATGGCAAAGTTACCTACCCCACCTGTTTCAGCTGATCATGTAGCTCAGCTCTTAAGTGTGCTGGGAAAACTTGCTGAAGCAAACTGTACCAAACAAAGGTTATGAGCCACTAGGATGTGCTGCAAATGAATTCAGTGGTATAACATAGACCTTTGGGCAGATGAAGCCTCTTACCTTGAATTCCATAGGTGTGTATTTCTCATTCTTGGGAGTTGTGTTGCCTTTGTAATGGAGATGATTGGGAGTGGTGGGATGGATAACAGTTGACTCCTGAGATTGCCTCTGGCAACGCTGGCAGTACACATAGATAACAAAGGTTAAGAGGCTAGAACCAAAGAAGCAGGAGACCCCTGTGGCAATTAGGTGGATGAGGCTGAAACCTAGAGAAGAAAGTGTGGTAAGAGATGCTGTGGTTAGAGACATAAACAAGAACAAAAACACTTTCAACAACAATAAACCACTCAAGAGGGTGATTTTCTGTTTCCTAGGCATAAGGAAAATGTGTTTCTGAAAGAAGCCAGTGTCTTGCATGGTAACACCCACTAACAGACGCTTCCTTCCTTTGCTATCAAGTCTGCTCATCACAGTTCTGCTTCAGTGGCATCATACGCTGCTTTCTTAAAGCTATTCCTTTCTCCTCCAATTGATACTGAAACTAAACATTAAGCTGACAGGCAGAGAAATGAGGTATACAAACAATACACAGCAACAGGTTCCAAAGAATGTGCACGTCATGGAAACTGGGAGGTGGGTGGTAAACTCAGAATTTCTCAAATCAGAAGAAAGGAAGGCCTTCTGACCTACCTAAAATGCACAAGGAATGAAAAAGTGGAAGTGGCTGATAAGGTGTGGTAGGTCTAGGCTGATTCCCTATTTGAGGAGGTTCTTGGCAAAGTGCTCTTGGGTGGGCCCCTCCTCTGTCAGGGGATTTACCTGGCACTGGGTGACAGGGAGTAGTGGCAGGATTCTGAGCAGATACATCTAACTGCCATTAAAATTTCCACAATGCCCCAGAGTGTTAGGGACACAAATATGATTGCTAGGTGCTCAGAGTGCTCAGATGAAAAATATGTATTTTTAAAGGGGGCTTCAGCAGTAGCCATTTCGGGGCTCTGGAAGCCCAAGGATGCTGAGCGCTCATGCTAGCACTGAATGTAAGCCTGCAAAATGCTACCACCACTGAGAAGGAGGAGAGCTCATTGCTCTTTCTATGAGACCTCTGCTCAGGGCAGCCAAGGCAGGGGACCTGCTTGGCATTGCACAAGCCACCCCCTGGCTGCCTCCAATGTATGCTGGCTGCTAAGGATACAGGATTCCCCACCCTCCCACCCCAGCCTGGTTTTTTGGTCTCTGATCAGCTTCCGCTTCTCCAGCCATCTCTGAGAAGGAATTGCCATGCTGCCTTCTCTACTGAAAGCCTGCATGTGCTCTTGCTGATACTTTCTCCACTAGCCACAGAAAGGGAGGCTCCTGGGAGAAAAAACAGGATGCGGCAAGAACAAGGGATAACACTGAATATTGCCTGGCTTGGTTTCTTGGTGAGCAATGAAAGCAGAACCCCAGCTGCAAGCTGACACCACTGACGCAGGTACCCCGTAAAGATTTCAAAGAAGAAAGTTCCTAGTGCATAAAACATTCCCCAACACAAATAAGTAGACATATAGATTTCAAAACTCTTCCATTCCAGTGGGTTACCAAGGAGATGTTCTACTGAGAAAGAGGAATGCAAAGGAGTAAACAACAACAAAAGCCAGTGACAAATTCTAAGAATCATGAAATTGAAAAGTCACTTGAGGATAAGGTTTCCTAGGCCCTACTTTCAGCATCAATGTGACACTTTAACATGGCTTTTGCCAAGGTGAGTTGTAGTTGGTGAGGTGCTAAGAATTCTCTGGTGCTCTGGTACTGAGCAGCTGATTCCTCAAAACTATTCATCCTCAGTCCTGTCCCTTACAAGGTCTCTCTGCCTTTCAGCTGTGCCTCCATGGCACCTGGCTAAATATTTGAAAAACATGAGCATTCTATGAATCTGCAGGCTGATGCTTCTGGTTTTGCCCATAACTCAGATTCCCCCTTGTTTCACGTGTGAGAGGGCAGCAGGCTGAATTTCTAATGATTCTATCTTTGCCAGATATTCAGAGATGCTAAGGGATAAATAATATCCCCATGCATTATATAAACAAATAAGACTGCAATGGCAGAAGAGGGCAGTGAAAATATCAATACCAATGCATAATGATGAATATAAGGTTAATAAGGAGACCCTGAGCTGAGGCACACACCTGGCAGGAGGAATGGGGACACAAGAAAACCAACCGTGCTGCTAATGGAACTGGAGTCTTAATTCCGTTGCTTCCCCTGCAGTCACACACACTAGATGGGAAGGTCTGCCGATGGAGCATTTTGTCTTTTCTGTCATTGCTGTAATGCTTTTCGTACAGAGAGTGACTAATGCGCAGGCCAAGAGCTGTCCAAGCGGTTCGTCAGGAAAGCTGCTTACTTGTGGGAGCTGTTGTGCAAAACCACTGAAGCACCATGGTGCTTTTGGATGACCCAAAATCTGCTCCTGACAATTATATCTACTATAAATTTGGTGATCAGTTTCATGACGGCTGCAACAAAAGCTTAAATCACCCATTGGCATGGTATGCACAGTATGTTTATGGATTAATAAGTCAAGATCTGCAACGAGCTGCGGTAGGAGTGCAGGGAGCTCGTTTCCCTCTGCTTCAGTTATCTCCGCACAATTAGCTGAAAAAGCCAGAATTCTGCTCTTAACCATAGTTCCCTACTAAAACTGAACTTTCAAAGTACCAGAACAAGTGCCTTCTGTTAGCTAAGCTGCTATTTTTCTCCTATTCAGAAAGATGGTAGGTATCAAAAAGCACAATGCGAGAAGCAAGGAAGGTTGCTTTCTCTTCTGGCTCTTCAACAGACTCTGCTAGCTATCAAGCGACCTGCAGGAAATGCACAAAGAAAATGCAATTCCCTGAACTCTAAAGAAGTCAGATAAAATTAGTGGCATGGCAACTGCTTTTCCGGTAATCAAGGTTTTGCATTGGCTGTCTAATCCTGTTTCCAATGGCAAGATAGCCATCGATTTTGCATTGGGTTCATTCGTAGAGACAACTTAAGAATTCACTGCAGTCTTATTATACGAGCTACCCTGGTACAAACTCAGATTATTACACTGTGAACTACTGAAGCAATCCCCGTGCATTCATTTCTCCCCCTCTCTACCCTCGAAAACCCCTGGAGGTGGGAATTGAGATGTGGGAATGCTCTTACACAGAAAGGGAGGGAGATAGGTATGTGTTGTTGTGTATATGGTGTGTGTGTGTGTGTGTGTGTGAGAGAGAGAGAGAGAGAGAGAGAGAGAGAGAGGTTGAGAGATTTGGTATGCTCGTTTATGCTTGTGTGGGAGAGAGACAGTAGCAACCAAGGCTACTTTCACTTCAAAAGGTGGTTGGGTGCAAATCTCATCTTCCTGGGGGTGGCAAACACCATTCATAGACCTTTGTACATGGTAAATGAGAGACAAACACAGAAGCACCCACTACATTCAACAGTGCTCAAGAAGTTAAAACATTTGTACAATTAACAAGGGATGTGTCGGATACAACCTGCGAAACTTTGCCAGTCTTATCAAAATTATTTTTGCTTCCCCTTAAAAGCTTTGGAATTTTCTCCTGAACAGGAACCCGTATCAATGTTTTGCTTATAATGAAATTCAGTGACAACTCTACAATTAACTGAGCGCTCAGGAAAATGAGGAATCTCTCTTCATCTTTTCCAGTCCATTTAAAAAGGAGCTGCAGTGGAAAGGACTGTGATCTCCCTGGTAATTAATTATTCTGAGATGCTCCCTCCCCCAAATTAAATTCTTATACCAGAAAACTGAATCACAGATACTTTCTCCCCTCCCTTCCTCCCCTCAGACAATCGGACTCCAGTGGAATTAAGGCTATCAACGGGATGTGCACTGCACAGATTAATGGTTGGGTTGATGCTTCCCAGAAAAGAGGAGTCATGTTAAGATAAAAATAAGATCTATAGTTAGCTGTACTCTACCTCCACAGTTCGTGCTCTCGTCAATGCTTGAGGCTGGCAGGATTACTAAACAAAGAGAAAAACAGTGGGGAGAAAAATGTCATTTTTGTCATCTGCGACATTGTGCAGGCAATTAAAATCCCTTTGCTCAATGCAAGGCAAGTTAATCTCTGCAGCAAATGGAGGGCCTCCCAGAGGTTTGGCAAAAAACACAGAATGTAATATAGTGAAAAAAAGTTTTAAAAAGAGCATACTCTCTATTGCATGAGAAAATTGTCTGGATTGCAAACTATCCAAATACAACACAATAAGCGTCCTTAGAACTGTTTAATTCTGGCAAGAACTGTGCAAATTACAGAAATATAGAGATATAAAAAAAGACTCAAATGAGGCATTTAAGTTGTGCTCATAAAATACCTGAATAAATGTGAATACCGTATGATCCAATTGAAAAATATTTTGACCAATGTATGACACAGACAGACGACCTTGCTATCTAAGGATGTTTGTATAGCGTAGTTTATTCTGAGAACTTATTCTATAAATGATCAGTTACCTTGAATTACGTCCATCAGATATAGTGAGGACACTGGTTTAGATGGCCTTTTAACGTGTTAGACAAATGTATGGTTTTTCAGGAACTGAACAGAACCTGCATGTTCATATATCTCTAGATACCAAATAATGAGCAGAGGTGTCATACTCTTTCCTTTCTCATGGGCCTCCTAGGAACATCTGTCTGTCCTCTGCTGGAAGCAGCATGCTGGTTCTAATTTTATCCAATCCAGCACAACTTGCCTCGTGCATTTAATTTCTGTTTGTGGTGCAGAATACAAAACTCCCTGATTATATAAGATTTATTAGTCACAGAATCCTTCCCATCCCTAGATGGAGGTTAGCTATAATTCTAAACAGTCTACAACTACACCAAAGTTGCTGCCATTTCATTTCCACACATGGGATCCTAAAAATCCTCCTGAATCTCTTTCCTTCTGCAGGATGCCTTCTCTTTGCATAACTGAACTAATGGAATACTAGGCAGCATTCAATATACTCACTGCCTTACAAAACACAATCCTATCAATATTAAAAGTGGCAATCAGTTCTTTTCAGTAAGGCATCCATCTCAGCAATTAGTGGAGCCCTCTAAACCGAGCCCTTTCCTTGCTCATTTAGCATGCAAAGTTGCACCCACCTGGGATCTCATTGTACAAGCAGTCCTGGTATTGTGTGCTGTTCCCAGCACATTGGGAAGATCCTGGATTGTGGATTTCACAGTAACGACTACGATACTGGATCCCATCTTCGTTACACAAGCTCCATTCAGACCATTCGGACCAGCCTCCTTAAGAATGAGAGATAAGACTTAAGCCAAGAAAAAAACATGAGGGATAAGCAAAGGACAAAAGGTCACATAGTTTTTGAATATGGAAACCCAACTGAGCATTTAGAAATAATGTCAAATACCCATGAACAGGGGAAGTCTGTTTTGAGAAGCATAAAGTAGACTGGAAAATGACAAAACTAGTTGTCTAGTTCTGTGATTCAGAACTTGGAAAAATGCTCTGCAACTGTCTTCTCAGCCGAGCTATTGTTTGGGAACAGACAGACAGGTGAAACTCGAAAAATCAGAATATCGTGGAAAAGTTCATTTATTTCAGTAATTCAACTTAAAAGGTGAAACTAATTTCCAAATGAGATGCAGAAGTTGCTCTCATCAGAAAAGAGGACTTGGGACCACTGAGCAACAGACCAGTTTTTTTTTTCTTTAGCCCAGGTAAAACGCTTCTGACGTTGTTTCTTGTTCAGGAGCGGCTTGACAAGAGGAATACGACATTTGGAGTCCATCTCCAGGATCCGTCTGTGTGTGGTGGCTCTTGATGCACCAACTCCAGCCTCAGTCCACTCCTTGTGAAAGTCCCCAACACGTTTGAATGGTCTTTTCCTGACAATCCTCTCCAGGCTGCGGTCATCCCTGCTGCTTGTGCACCTTTTTTTCCACACTTTCCCCTTCCGCATAACTTTCCATTAATGTGCTTCGATACAGCACTTTGGGAACATCCAACTTCTTCTGCAATTACCTTTTGAGGTTTTCCCTCCTTATGGAGGGTCTCAATGATGGCTTTCTGCACAACTGTCAGGTCAGCAGCCTTTCCCATGATTGTGCTTCCTACTGAACCAGACTGAGAGACCATTTAAAGGCTCAGGAACCCATTGCAGGTGTTACGGATTGAATAGCTACTGCACCTTTTCTGAGCTTGTTAATTTGGGGTTTTCATCAGCTGTACTCCATAATCATCACAATTATAACAAATAAAGGCTTGACATATCTCGCTCTGCATGTCATGAGTCTATCTCATATATAAGTTTCACCTTTTAAGTTGAATTACTGAAATAAATGAACTTTTCCACAATATTCTAGTTTTTCGAGTTTCACCTGTATCTATCTATCTATCTATCTATCTATCTATCTATCTATCTATCTCTATTTATTAATTTATTTCAAAATTACATTTGAAGTACAACAGAAGAATTACATCAGTCCTGAAATCTCAAATGCATTATGAAAACATATTTTTAAAAGAACATAAATACAAAAATGATGGCATTATACAGAATAACAACAACAGGGCTACCTTCACACAAGTGTGTGTTGCACAGTGCTTCCTCAGTGTGCAGTCCAATGCAGATATCCTCCCCATTAGAGGGCGCTGGGTTGGTGCAGGTTCGGGTGCGCTGGTAGTGCCCTCCTCCACAAGTTGCTGAGCACTGAGACCAAGGAGTCCAGCAGGACCACGAACCTTTCACTAAGGATCATTCAAAATAAAACAATACAAAGATGCAGGCATACTTTTCACCCATCTGTTAATCCCATCACAATAAAAAAACCCCAAATCATTATTTCAAGGAGAAGAAAGCTATGGAGAAGCTACCACACTAGATGAATAGCATCCTGACTATTTGCCTACAAATACTTTTCCTCACTGTTGGTTTCTTTCTCTGCCAAAATGATTTAAGTTAGTTCATTGCATTTCTGGCCCCTCCAAGCACATAGTTCTGAAAAAGGAGGGAAGGAATGGCTATGATTATAATGCAAAAGTAATGACTATTCTCACACATGCACATTTTTTGCAATATCCAAACAATGTCATTGGCATCAAAAAGCCAGAACACATTCCCCCCACATTTAATCTGGATTTACCTTTCTGAGAAAAATCTGATACATTAAAAAAACCACCTTTTGCCAACAATATATTTGTGATATCTGAATGGCTCTCGCTTTACTAAGGGAGCAGAAGGTTCTAATGTTTTTGCAGCAATGAGATTTGGTTGCACCCTCTCTGCGTGCAATCCAAACTTTCTTTGCTTTTTGAGGGCTGAGCTTACAGCTACGTATGTTAAATGCCTTGTGCAGAAGTGCCAGCTCTAACATCAGGAACAATCATGCCATGCAGCAGGGTGAAGTGGTCAGCATTAGATGGCATCATGAGGCATGAATTGGTGTGTGAATGGTGCAGCGAGACTTTTCCACAATGTTGGCCCTAGCAGGGGAAAAGGGGACCATATGTTGGCTCTGCTTCGGGCAGGAAAATGTCTTGGGCCAGCACAGGCAAACATGCCCTACGATGGCAGGGTGAAGAGTAATGGAAGAACTTCATAGCACACTTCTTGAGCATGCTACTCGCACTGAACAAAAGCAGGGAATGGTTACAGTATTTACCTGGACAGGGAAGTGGGTTGCAGTCCTGATATTCCACTGCAGATCCTATGCAAGGTAGGCCACCGTTTTTTGGTTCTGGATTGGTGCATGTTCGCTTCCTGGTTCTGAAGCCGAGCTCACAGTCTCGAGAGCAAGATGACCACCCTCCCCAAAAGGACCACCCACCATTGATAATCCGAATAGAGGTCTTGCCGCTTTTCAGAAGGTCATCAACTAAAGCTGGGGGGGGGGGCAGTGGGGGGGGAGAAAGAAAAATATAGGCATTAAACACATGGAAACCCCCAGCTTTCTTCCCAACCTTGCAGCAGCAGAAGTGGGCAAGGAGTGTTCAGACAGTTGCATGGTGAACTGTTTTTCCTTCCCAGCTTCAAGGCTAAGAGGAAGGCTGGAAGACTTTTGACTACTGTGTTGCCTAGAGCATCTTAGCCATACAAGGTCACACTGGCTCTCTCTCTCTCTTTCCTTCTCTCCAGTAGGAGAGGTGAACAGCCAAGGCTTCAGGAGCACCCCAGTCACATGGGCACACTGGCAAGATTCCCTCCCCTGCAGGCGATCATGGCAAATATAGGTTACATTCATCACATAGCAAAGAAAAGAAACTGTGGTGCAGTAAATGAAATGAAGCTGCTTAGCCCCACTCATGCCAACATGTGAGTGGTGCTAATGGTGCAGACACCATGCAATGGTGGTGGGCTGGATGAGGGCCAATGCACTGAGCTTGAATCCTGGCAAGATGCAGGCCCTGTGGGCGAATAGTTATTGTATCCAAGAAATTGGCCAATTACCTGCCCTGGATGGGCTTGCACTCTCTCAGAAGGAGCAAGTAAGCAGTCTAGGGAAGACCCAGGTTTCCCACTGGAGGACCTGTGGCTAGGAGCACTTTTTCAGCTTCAGCTAGTGTGACATCGGTTCCTGGACCAGGATAGCCTGATCACAGTACTTCAGGCACTTCTGATTGGATTACTGCCATGCAGGTGGATCTTCCCTTGTGTTTGGCCCAGGAACTGCAACTACTGCAGGATGACTGCTGGCAGGAGAGAGAGACCCTGCTGAGGGATGAGCTGCCAATTTGTTACTGAGTGCGCTACCGTTAATATATAAAGCTTTGAACACCTTGGGACCAGTTTGCTTGCCCCATATATACCCACTTGACTGCTTCAATCCATGGCACCCCAATTATCTGAAATACCCCCACATTTGTGCTCTCAACCACACAGTCCTATCATGCGCTCCTATAGTGTGCAATCACAGCAAGCTGAAGTGACTCCTATACTGCTTGATGTGTGAAGGGCATCTTAATAAACACAGAAATTAAGATTATGCACCTCCAGCAACACAGTGTTTGCAGGTGTGTGAAAAGCTCCCAAGCAAATTCCCTAATGCTCATCCATCCTGACAGAGTATATACTGTCTCAATCTGCTGGCTTTGATTTGCTCTGTTGCTATCAACATAGATCAGCATTTATCCAACCCTACGCTTCAGCTGCCCACAACCTCCAGCATGAATAATAAGAAGCTTAGCTTGGCGCTCGTTATAATCTTGCAATCTGGCAGGACGTACAATCAGTGTCGCAAACAGCTGAGCCGTCATTGGGGCAGAACCGACTCTCTGTCTTCTTCCTGCCAAACTGGAGGTCATGAGGGTCAGCAAGCTGAGCGCGGCAGGTGTAGCGGAAACGCTGTTCTTGACGAGCACCACTCTGAGTGATGTTGGTGGGCATCCATGGAGTCCAAGGTGTGTTTCTTCGGACCTCTGGGCAGGCCTCTGGGCTGCAGGTTTTATACTCCTACAGAAATAGGAGAAAATGGGCGAAGGACCCAATTATTAGCATTTACTTGAGGGTTTGCAGCTTTACCAATGCACTTGGGGGGCAATGACATTTAAGGAACAATAAGATAAACCCCCGAATATTTGACTCAAAATCATAAAACCAATGAAGCAGTAATAAAGCTCAGAAGGTGTATAAATCAAGGTCTGGTATTGCTTCCAGTTCTTTAACAGAATACAATGCTGAGGTGACAGGCCTACGCATGTGTTACATAAAGTGCCCATACTCATGCATGCAAACGAATTCCATAGACAAAGGCCTGGTTGGAGGCGTTTCCATGCGCTCTGGCTTCCATCACGGTGTCCTGTTGCGCCAGAAGCGGCTTAGTCATGCTGGCCACATAACCCGGAAAGCTGTCTGTGGACAAATGCCGGCTCCCTTCTTACCTAGCCCCTAGGTCAATTACCTGTAGGCTCCCTCTCTTCTCTTCTCTAAGCACAAGTGTATAGGACAAGTCCTAAAGAACTGAGGAAAAGAGAACATAAGAAAACAGCAACGAAAGCCTATCTGAATGAAAACGTACCACAGCACAGCCTGGGCAGGAGTTTCCATTTTCACAAGACCTCTGCCTGGAGTGCACCCCTCCACCACAATTTGCGCTACATTTATTCCAAGGGCCCCACGAAGACCAGAAGATTGGCAATGGGCATGGACTGTTCTCATTGCAGAACCTGGGTGGAAACAAAATTCCAGGGAGGAAAATAAGGAAACAATAATGCAAGTCAGTGTCCTGGAGCACTCCAAAGGAAAGTTGTAAAAGACTCTGCAAGGAACTGTTTGCACCAGGAAGAAAAAGGTTGACATCAGGTTGAGTAGAAATTCAACTTCAGCACCACAAGTAAAAAGAGGCAAGACAGACAGACAGAAAGAGTTAGTTGTACTTTAGACCCACTGAAATCAACGGGAAATAAATTTTGAGAAACTAGTCCTATTGATTTCAGTGGGACTAAAAGCATTACTTACTTAGTCTGGATCTAAGCCATTCTTGTTAGTGTCCATTCTGGAGGGGCTGGAGATTCTTAACTATTTAATTATTTACACAGCTTTATCAATGGCAACAGCTTCTAAGTTGTTTGCATAGATGAACAATGAATGAGATCTCTTTTGTTTGTTGTTTCGGGATTATGGTCACACAAGTTTTCTACCCTGTTTAAAAACTGTAATACTACTGATTTTTTTCCTAAAAAAAAAACCACTGGATGGTCATAGCAGCAGAGCAACATCATAGGAGCCAACATTGACTTACATTTGCTAAATATAGCAAAATATCCTGCAAAAGACCCATAGATAGTTTATACCCAAGTTGGATGTGCTCATAACCTACTACTTATGCTCACATTGTACCATTATAATACAATTTTTTTTTTCCTGGTATTGCCTGGGTGAAGAAAATACTGTTTTAAAAACAGATACGTCTTTATAAGTGTATATTGACAGTACTGTCCATTAACTTAGTACTTAAGTCTTAAAGCATTGCAAACTAATTTAGGCTAGAAATCCAGCTACTTGTAATTAAACTGGCCTCTTTAGGATCTGATGCCAATTACCCTAAAATAAATGGCTGAACTATATTATTGTTTAGCAAGTATTATGCTGGGTTTAAGTAGCCAAGTCGTTATGAGAGTACAGCGAGTTGATAGATTTGATGGAAACTGGGCAACCATCACTGTATGTAACACAATGTTATCTACTGTCAGTATGCCCCCATCCTTCAGAGATTGTTTTGAATAGACTTATTACACAATTATTTGTGGTCCTAAAAACTGAAGTCTAGTAAGTTTGCAAAGCTAACTATCTCCCATTCTCTTTGCAAAATTTTCCTTTTTGTATAGGAAATATACATATAGTTTGCTTAGTTTTGTTCAATTTATATTCTATGCCTGACATTTGTAACTGTGCTTTAAGATTGTAAAAACTTCAAAAACAAAACAAGAAACCCACCACACTGTATCATGGTCAGACATTACTTTCCAAACCTGGCGTGAGAAGAAGAACGGTCTTACAGGTCATTTATTATGCATATTTATTCCATGTCAGCTCCACTTTGTTCATTTGGACTTACCTCCCAGCCATTAAGGCTTGTGTGAACCCACAATTTAGTACAATCTCCCTGCCTCCTCTGCAGTTAGAAAGTAGTTTGGCCAAACAGATCATGTTCATCTGCCCCCAGGCTTTCTGGATCATTTCCCCAGGAACTCTGGTCCAGGTAAATGTGCCATTCAGCTGTGTTCAGCAGCATTTCCTGGAGTTAATTTTATTTCTGTCCAACTACTTTTGCCCATTTTAAAAATAAGAAAGTTCTAGCTCCACTTCAGTCATCATATAATAGAATCACCATTGCTATCACTACTTCAGTGGAAAAAATGAAGTTATGTTTCTATTAGTCACAGATCTAATCAAACATGAAGACACACAGACTAATTATATGAAGTGTCTTTTGCATTTGCAATGCCTGAGCAGGTTTTTGTCTGGAACTTTAGCTGGGGTACTAACCATTTCATTTTATTTTTGGTCTGAGGGACACATTCATCAATGGCCAAACCTCCAAGGGCTGCAAAACAATGGTGTGTGTGGCCACTCTACATTCTTACATGCTCACAGACACACTAAGGCAAAAAGCTTCCCCTCAGCTAATCTATGCAGATCAGCTAAGAAGAGGGAGTTACCCCCGCCTCCCTGCTCATCAATTTGATGTCTGGGGGAGGGAACAACTTGTATTCCCACCCCTATCTCAGTGCTGCGTCCTTGTCCTTTTTCTTTTTCTTTTTTTGCCACCACCAAAATTGGTGAGTTCTTGGGGGCGTGATAAAAATTTGCTTGGGGAGCCAGATCAAACCTCAATTTTGAGCAAGTCCAGCTACAAAATAAGCTGGCTCTCCCCTTCTTACCATGTTTAACAAAGAATCAGGCCTTTTAAAATAAGATTTACTTACTTTATAATGATGCATCGGTTCACAGCTACAGTAGCAGTAAAGATTATGCAGGCAAAATACTTATCTTTACATTATAACTAAAGCTGGACCAAAAGGAGGCATATCTGCATCCAATGCTGGTCAAAGTAAGATGGAGGGGGGAGCATATTATGTGTCCCTTCCTCTCCAGACAGAAGGGGAAATGACATCACACAGAACCTCTCTACCAATTCTCTTTCTATGATCTTAGCCCCTTCTCATGATAACTATCAAGAATATGTATTTGTTAGGTTTGGCTGCAAATCTCCCACAAAACACACCCCTGGTTTTCTGATACTCAATACCTGTGACTTCCAAGCACGCTTAGGGTGGTTTTTATTTTACCCCCATGGCCCATTTTTGGCTCCACTTCTGTTAGCACTGACTATTTTAGTTTGCTGGTGTGGGGAGTGGCATGCCATCTAAAGACTAACAACTCTCCTATGAAAATGCAACATATGTGCAGTTCTCCTTTTAAATATGCATACTATTTTCTTTCTCTATTCATAGCACAGCATAGCATGTGTTATGGCTAGAGCATCCTTATGCTCTTATTTCACTTCTTGAGCAAATTTCTATCTCATCCTTCAGCACAAGAGCTCTATGGCTGGCTAACAGCTCCCATTCTGAATAGCAAGCGGCAATATTATGTAGCACCACAGCATACTTCACTGAAAAATTCAGGTTTAGCAACCTCAACAGCTTAATAATGCCATACTTTCTTTAAGTTATGGGCCTTGTTTCAAACTATTATTTTGACATATGGCTGTGCAACACAGTAACACATTTATATTTATTTAAAAGGTCTGTAAGGCAGATTTATAGGCAAAAATGAATAATTATGAGATCAATATAAAAACACAATATGACAATGATGAACCTAAAACACACATGAAGTAAATGAAATAGTGAAGACTAGCAGCAGCAGAAGTAGAAGAATACAATAAATCACAATCTCATTCACAAAAGGCTGGAGGGGGGTGAGAATTAGTTTTTTTACTTGTTCCCTAAAAGATTAAAAATGGGTGCCAAACAGGTGTTTCTGGGGAAGTGTTCCACAATCAGGGCACGACCCTATCCCCAGTTGCCACCTGCCTAACCTCTACAGGTAGGGTCACCAGGAGCAGAGGTCTCAGACGATGATCTCAGTGAGTGGGCAGGTTCATATGGGAGAAGACATCTGGAATGGGTCACTAATCCATGTGGTGTAATGAATCCTTCAAAAGAAAACACAAGAGCTCTGAGCCAAAAAAAAAAAAAAAAGTCTCATAGAAGTTTAGGGATGGGGAACGACTCTCACCGCTCCTCTCTGCTTTGTCCGACACAGACCCTGCCTCCGTATCGCGGAGCAGGGTTGCTGCACGACCTCTGACGGACCTGAAAGCCAATCCCACAGGAAGTGCTGCAGGGGGCCCAGGACGACCATGGTGTCCAAGCTCCATTCCTGACAGAGGGGAGGGGGAAGGAAGAAAGATAAAACATGGCATCTGGGTTAATTCTTATTTCTTCAACTTTAACGCTAAGTTCAACACTGCTGGCTCTGGAGTACCAACAGGTTGCAGAGACTGACTAGCACTACGAAGCACGCTTCAATAGAGGTTAGCCCAAGAAACAGACAGAGATTAGGGTTAGAATTCTGCATGTGCTTTTTTTGAGTCTTCCCCAACTTTTAAATTTGAACAAACAAAATCCATGGCAGTTTCATGTTGAACAGATTTAAGCCTATGCTAAACATAATAAGGGCAGGCGAGGGTTTCATTTTTATACCCTCCATTACTTATAAATTTGCAAAGTTTTGTATCATTTCTTGAGTTCCTTATGAAACCTTTTTTTTAAAAAAAGATGTCATGGTGGTGTAGAAAAACCTGCAGAATCAAATATGTGGGGTGCTGAAAGGGGAAGAATTACAAAGGGTTGGGCATAAGAGATGAAAGATGCCCTGACCTCACTTAGGCAACTTCAGATGCAGTATTTGCTACACATAATAAAGCTTTATAAGCACTGAATCATTTATTTATTGTATTCTAAAGGCTCAGAATGCATTACATTTTTAAAAAACAACAATGAGAAACTAAAAAATAGACATACTGTAATTGCATAAAATAAAATAAAAAACACAAGCAGTTTAAAACCTCAGTTAGTATTTCCTTAAGCATAAAGACAAGACAATTTATTTTTATGGACATTTGAAGATTCAGGGAACACTCTTAGGATTAATAGAGCATTCTATTGGTGGACCTGGAATATGACAAAACAGACTGCTAAACCATCTGTGAGGTGCTATTTCTCAAGAAACTTTCCTCCAATTTCAGGTGTTCTCCTTGCCCAATACTTGTTCAAATTTCTCTCATTTTACATTTGCCTTTTAGATCACAGAACCCTAGATTCCCAAATGATGTGTTAATCTCAGGGCCCATTTAATAAAGGAAAGACAGATACTGTGGTGGTCAATTATTCTGAAAATGACTGGAACATATTCTTCTTTCTTAGAGTAGGTATGTGTCTTTCCTTAGAAATGCAGAGTCGCAACAGAAAAGACATTTCAGGGGCAAAGTTATACCCCCTCCTCATCCAACTCCAAATAATTGTTATTCTACCAAATGTAGTTTCCCTTTTGCCATCGCACACTCCTGCTTTTCAGCTCAGTGGTCCTGACCAAGTGACAGAGCAACTATTTTCTACAGTTCATTCTCAAGTCCATATCACATGCTGTCCTGTTTCTTGTGGTCCTGAAAGTTGAGCTGGTGAACAGATGTGTTGATTTTCCAAGAATTGACTGAATTAATAAAAGTGTTTGGCAACCAGTGGGTACCTGGCAAGGCACCAGCTGCAGCAGGAAGCTTAAATTAAAACCTGCGTAGCCTTCACGGTTTTCAAGTCCGTTATCAACTCTCCCATTCTCTTGGCACTGTTCTCTTTTCTTTCATAAGAAGGTCAGGAAATAAAAAAGGACTTCCATACAAACTGTGATATAACCCATGTTTTGCCTATTGTTTCCTTGACCATCTAAGACATGGTACCCAAAACTTAAAATATGTGATTATAATAAATGAATAAATGCTTTCTATCACACCCCTGAAAGTGGGTAGGGGGAAGCCACAGAAATCAAAACCACCAGTATCCAAAACTCAACTAAATAATATATTTCTAAAATCATTCCATGTTTTGTGTGTAGTTTTAAACCCTTTTAAAATCATCCATCCATATAGCAAAACATTTGATTAGCCAAATGTTTTGGATAGTTGCCATGTCATTTGGATAAATGAAGTTCTACTGTATATGCACATATTTTGTTTTGAAGATTAAGATTTTTAAAGGAGGAAGTCTCAATTTATATTCAAAGTGTAGACAATCTTCAAGAAGGCTTTCATCAGCCCTGTGGCATTTGCAATCTTAGATCTCATTTATAACTAAAACTCTTATTTAAACTTTGTAACGAAAGCCTCGCAATGCCATACGAAGACAGTTAAAATTGAAATACTAGACCTGCAATGAGTGTAAGATGATCATATGGCTGTATTTCTTAACAGTCACTGAATTTTAACACTGAATGCATTTCTCATCCACTTCCTACAGGCTAATCTTGTGGTATCCCACACTTTTAGAGATCATGTTGTTGGCAATGATTAAATGATTGCATCAGCTGCCTTATGTCGCTTGCAGGCTAGAGGATGCTCCACATGGTAGAATTCTACCAGCTGTAAGAATGGCTGATCAAGAGCATAGAAAATGTAAAAGAAGATTGATCCACAAAGGCCCACATGCTTGCACTGGTATGCCTTCAAATTGCTAGGTTGGCAGAAGCTGGGACAGAGCAACGGGAGCTCACCCTATCGTGCGGATTTGAACCGCCAACCTTCTGATAGGCAAGCCCAAGAGACTCAGTGGTTTAGACCACAGCAGCATCCGCGTCCAGCAAACACAGATAGTAGTTGCTACACAGAAGTGTCTACACAAGCCTGAAGAAAAAAGACAGACTAAATCCCACCAGGTGTGACAGATAAGATGGTCAAATTGCGCAATGGCATCCCTACAGCTTACAGTGTGTGTGCATGTGTTTATGTCTCCCCAAAATAGTTTCTCCTAATCTAAAATGGATATAAATGCAAAATGGTCAATAAATATATGTGATGGGGACCGTGAAAGTGGGAGAAAAACACACATGCAATGTGGTAATGATGACATTGATTCAGGGAGCACAACAGATGCGAAAGCTAGCTCTCAGTGATCCACAGCAAACAAAAGGGCTGCCAGTTGAACTCAGCAAGCTACACAATATCAGTTGTATTAACAAGAAAAGGCTGAAGCTGCCCAGAGTGGCTGGGGCAACCCAGTCAGGTGGGCAGGATACAAATATAGTAGTAGTAGTAGTAGTAGTAGTAGTAGTAGCAGTAGTAGTAGCAGTCATGCTAATAATATATGACCGCTTTATTATTGTTGTTGTTGTTGTTGTTGTTATCATTTAAGCAAGCCAAGCTTTAAATGATCAGCCATTCATTTTTAAAAAAGATTGTTTATATTGCTTTCACTTGCTTCAGTATTTAAACAGTGTTAGGACTCCCATGATGCCATCTGTTAAGAGGGAACTATCAGAAGATGCAAAGCGTAACAATTATGTTTTTATAATTTAGTTGTACTGCAGGCAATGTGATGTATTACTTTAATGAAGTTAATGCAACTTTCTTGGACAAACAAAGCAAAACTATGTGAACTCCTGCAACGTGGGGTGGGGGCAGGGCAAGATAAATCTATCCTTTTATAATGTTTTATATCTGCGCAGGGGAATCTGTGGCCCTTCATATGATGTTGGGACTCCAGCTCCCATCGGCCCAAGGTGACCTGGCCAATGGTGAGGGCCGATGAGTGTGGCAGTCCACCAACATGGGGAGGACTGCTGGTCCCCATTACTGTAACAGTTTGGAAGTGTGAGGTACGTAATGAATATACTAGCTATATGCCCACAAGCCAGATATGTTCTGTGGCAATCGCTATTCTGACCACTGCTATCACAATTGACTGGAAGAACCCTCGTAGTATGAAGTGGTGATTCTATAATTCAGACTCGTAATGGGGGGTGTACTGGGGGAGAACCAAGGGTGGCATTTATTCCAGATTAATTACTCCAATCTATAAGTGAAAATGATTTCTTTGCCAATAGTTTCACAGTGTCAGGTTTCCTAGTAAACTCACTTGGTATTTGATAAATCCCTCCAGTGACACAATATTTATTTTCATTATGCTTCTATCCCCGCCCTTCCTCCAATGAAACGAAGGCAGTATACTTGGCTCCCCTCTTTTATCCTCACAGCAACCCTAAGAGGTAGACAAGGCTGAGAAATAGTGGCCTCAGTTATCCCAGTGAGTTTCATCCCTGTGTGGGGATTTGAACTAGTGCTCTATACAGCAGAATATTAAAGTTGTAGCAACATTGCTTCTTTTCCTGTAACCCCCGCTTCCTCATTTTAAGTGACTTTTGTGCTCTGGAGGTGAGTTTGACCAAGAAAGAGGCAATAACAGTAGACAGATGAAAGGAATAACTTTTCACCCTTCCTGTATATACAAGACATAAAAGACGTTCAGGTACCTTGAGCAATTTGCGATCTCTATCCTGGCTCCTTCACAGTCACGTCCACCACACTGAGGCTGAGGGCTGTTACACGACCGCGATCTGCACATGCAGGAGCCTGTGCTGTCACCATCCGAGTGTTCACACGGTTGCCACGGGGACCAGGCCCCCAACTGGCCATCCACCATCAGATTTTTCACCTAATTTAAATAAAGAGAAGTCATCATGGTGAGTCTGTGCATCGTAAGTTGCCCATGAGGTCAAAGTTGCAGTCGAGGCAAGGAGATGTCTGAGAATCTTTCCTACCCCTCTCTAGAAAAACACAATGTCAGTACTCCCTCCACAATTCCATACTGCAGGCAGATACTCATATTTAGCATAACATAAACTAAGGAATGAGCCCTCACTACCAGGGCCAGCCCTACCATTAAACAGAGAAAATCTATTCCTGCCTCAGGCAGGAGATGCTGAGGGATGGGCTGTAAGGTGGAACAAGGGACAGAGTTGTGTGTGCTTTGTGTCCTGCTCTGTACATCCCTAAACTAGCCCACCGCCCTCAGGTGTAGCAGAGAATGTTGCCAAATTGAAAGTAATATTCAACTCATTCATTCAATCAATCAGATTCTGCATGTGAAAGGGAGAGGGTACCAGCTTGTCCCCTGCCTGAGGCAGCAAAATTTCTTAAGCCAACCAAATTCACTACACAGTCACTGTGTGTGCGGTACCCTAGATATAAGTAAATAAATATCCAATGAGAACAGAAGACTTAAATGAACTGCACATGTTCTTAAGGTCTGATTCTGAACTCTTCATTTCAGCTGAAATTTAAAAAGCAGTGGCAACCATTTCAGTTTGTGGCTACCACATTTCAAATCAGCATCATTTTGACCACAGCGCGACGTGTGTTGTACCAAAGTGCTTCATCTGTGCTAGATAACGTCCGCTACTCCCACAGTGCACCCCTGTGTAATGCTGTCTGCACACAATATGACGCCGCAGCTACAGAAGGTAAAAAGGATTTGATTTTGGAGATCCACACATTCCTCTTAGCAGATGCTTTTACCCAGGGGCAGGCAACCTAAGGCCTGGGGCCCAGATGCGGCCCAATTGCCTTCTCAATCCAGCCCGTAGACGGTCCGGGAATCAGCGTGTTTTTACATGAGTAGAATGTGTCCTTTTATTTAAAATGCATCTCTCTGGATTATTTGTGGGGCCTGCCTGGTGTTTTTACATGAGTAGAATGTGTGCTTTTATTTAAAATGCATCTCTGGGTTATTTGTGGGGCATAGGAATTCGTTCATTCCTCCCCCCAAAAAATATAGTCCGGCCTACCACATGGTCTGAGGGACGGTGGACTGGCCCACGTATGAAAAAGGTTGCTGACCCCTGCTTTTACCTCTCAGGGGAAATAGCACCATCCACAGTTGAAGCAGCAAAGCAAAGCTAGAGGGGCACTTGCCCGCAGAGCAGCTCGTCAGCTGCCACTAATAGTTGTACATGTTTATTTTTGCAGAGAGGCACTTTCTCCATCTCACAAGAGAATCAAAACACTATACCTCTTACCTGAGGCAACTCCAAAAACACACAATGAATTAGTAAGGTATTTAGGTTTACAAATCATAAGTTTCTATCTCCAACTTCTCCGCTCCTCTCTCTTTCCGGCACAGTTTAGCACTCCCTTGGCTCTTCCTATAAGCAGCCGCCACCCCCATCTCAAGACTATGAGAACTGACATGGAAGTAATTTAGGTCTGTCGTTATGCTCATCACACTGTAGTCAGAGGACTTTAAACATCTGTTGCAAAGCTTTGTTTTCACCACACTTTAATTCAGCAGTACACAAACAATAAGCACCATGGGGGAGTCTTGTGATGAGATTTCTCCGCTCTGGATAATGCTCAGCTGGACTACTTGGCTTAGTTAGGAACATCACATATTTAAGCAAGATGAAGACAAACTGGGCAAGATTAATAGCAGAAAGATGACATGATTAAATGCTGAAGAAGCACATAATTTTCTTCTTCTTCTTCTCTGGCACAGAGGAGGATGCTAGGAGGGAAAGCCTTATTGCAGCCCTAACTCTCCCATCTCCTGTAATTAATCGGAGATGGTGCTGGCTGCCCATTTAAAGGCTGCATTAAGAGGGGAATTTTGGGACACGGGTGGTGCTGTGGGTTAAACCACAGAGCCTAGGACTTGCCGATCAGAAGGTTGGCGGTTCGAATCCCCATGATGGGATGAGCTCCCGTTGCTTGGTCCCTGCTCCTGCCAACCTAGCAGTTCAAAAGCACGCCAAAGTGCAAGTAGATAAATAGGCACCACTCCGGCGGGAAGGTAAACAGCGTTTCCGTGCGCTGCTCTGGTTCGCCAGAAGCAGCTTAGTCATGCTGGCCACATGACCTGGAAGCTGTACGCCGGCTCCCTCGGCCAATAAAGCGAGATGAGTGCTGCAACCCCAGAGTCGGCCACGACTGGACCTAATGGTCAGAGGTCCCTTTACCTTTACCTTTAAGAGGGGAATTTTAGGAAATTCACAGATCATAGGTCTTACTACTCACAGTGACAATATGCTACCTCCAGTTTCGGAGGCAGCACACCACTGAATACCAGTTCCTGGGAGATCAGATGAGGAGGGCAATTACTTTCAGGCTTTGCTTGTGGGGTTTTCAACAACCATCATGTTGGCCACTGTGGGAAGCAAGATTCTGGGCTAAGTGAACTCTTGGTCTGAACCAGAAGGGTTCTTCTTTTTGTTCTCAGAAAATAAGCAGGTCAGAATTAATAAAGTAATGGAGAACTGTCCTGTGTAATTTAGCCCTCTTCTAAAATTGTGAACTTTCATGTGTAGAGAAGCTTCTGATTTTCCTATGTTTGGGATTTTTCACCAGATTTTAGCAGGTCCAATTTACTCTCCTGGTTATGGATCACTCCATACCTTCTGTTATTTTTTCCAGCTTGCATTTATTGAATTTGAAGAGATGATAAGTGCACAAGTAGCAGAAGTAGTAGTTTTGTTTTTAAAAAAAGCTTATTTACTGGTCTTTGAAATCTATTGTGATAAACGTATGACAACCTGTGCACGTCACACTTTTTCTGCAATCAAGAGAAACTGACAGGGCTTCTAGGAAGCCTTGCCAATTTCACCACTATCATTTGTATACACACACACACCTGAAGTGTTGTGGCATGCACCTGTGGTGGTGCATGAACATGACCTTTTGAAGAAACAAAGTGCTCTTTGTCTTGGAAGGCTGTTTGGGCAAGGGAGGTGACCCAGCTGCTTCCTTGAGGCAGACAACAACCAATGAGCCTGTCACCACAAACAAAAGAAGGAGATCCATGCATGGAAGAAGGATTTTGTCTGTATATCATTTATTGCAGGCACAGGCAAACTCGGTCCTCCAGATGTTTTGGGACTACAACTCCCATCATCCCTAGCTAACAGGACCAGTGTTGTAGTCCCAAAACATCTTTAGAGCCGAGTTTGCCTATGCCTGATTTATTGGATCAAGAACCGTCAAATGTAAATTAGAGGCACATAAATCTCAAACACCAAAGTGGCGCTTCAGAGTCATTGATATATGAGCACATATGTGAGAAAGCCGCTCAAAATATTACAGCAGGAGGTTTTGTAGTATACTATTTATTGGCACTATTAGAAGTACTTGAACCAATCCTGTCATGCGACTAGGTAGACAAAGCTATAGCACACCTCCAATCAACTTATTTGTGGCAAGGCAAATAAGTTACTTGTGCACATTATTACATATTAACACCATGTTTTCAATTTCTCCTAAATTCAGCAATCTGTTTTAACAAGGAGAGAAGAGACAGAGGGCTGGAATTCATGGAACCGGGTGGATTGTGGGACAGGTGGGAACACAGGAGTCAGACCACCAGGTCCATCAAGTTGGGTATTGTCTACTCCTGACTAGCAGTAGCTCTTCGGGGCTTCAGGCAAAGTTTGCTCCCAGCCCTTCCTGGAGATGCTGAGCACTGAACCTGGGACCTTCCACTTGCTAAGCAGATAATCCGTCACTGAGCTATGGCTATTCGAATTTCCATTGCACTCACATGTTTTTCCCATCTGCAAAGAGTTCACTTGCATTCTCAAAAGTCTAGCACTGGTCATTCAGCCTCCTGAGCATTCTCCACTGATGTGAACAGGGAACTGGGCTCATGCACAAAATCTGCACCAATGATTGCAAAGCAAATCCGGATCAGGAAAACAAGAGCTTTTATAAAGATACCAAGCTACTTTGAAATATTTCGGCTTTATTTGCTTTAAGATAAGAAGCGGGGCACAGTTAAAGATGTAACTCTAAGTCCAGATGTGTTCACTTTAATTAAAACAAATCTTTTTTTTCTTAGCTTTTATTTAGGCAAAATGCTTGCTGGGTTTTGTTTTCTTTTTTAGGAAGTTTTGCTTTATGCTGGATGCTGTTCAGAACAGGCTGTTGCAGCCTGCACGGACCCTCTGATCCAGCAGAGCTGTTCTCATGTACTTTGCTCAGAAATCAAGGACATAATTTGGCGTAGTGCTTTAATTAAGAAGCACAGAAAGAAAAAGAAAAAGAAAAATACCAGGGAACCCGAGAAACAATTATTGGATCGTAGCTGGCATAGAGAAAGCAACCACATTTTAATTAAACAAACATGGAAAATTTCAAAACAAATCAATTTTACATGCGGAAACCTTATTTATTACCCACCACCACCACCTTGAACAACATATGGATTATAATTTCAGCCTTCGGTTTGTAGCAATTTCTTTAGAATAAATTGTTTAGGATTCCGATTAAGAAAATATGCACTGATCTAGTCAGAAAACAACCCTCCTTAGTGGCTTCTCTGTAGTTCATGCATTGCCAACCAGGTTTTTTTAAAAAAAAAAGAGTTGGGGAGAGATTTAAACACCATCTTTAATAGAATTAATTTCTGAAGCCTTGATCCAAGTAATAGAATCCTCCATTAATCACAGCTGGCTATGTCTTTTATGAAGAATAAGAGCCAATTCCTGCATGCTACTCAAAGCATAAATTCCTAATGGATCTCAGAAAACTGCCTCACAGAGAAAGGATCTAAAACAAGAATAACAATTTATTTTTCAAAAGAAACAAAACATTAAAGACAGTATCACTTCAGAGATATGGATCGGTCACTAGAAAAGCTATTTGAAAAGGTGAGACACCCCTTGCTCTTCAAGTTCAACGCTTCTTGTCCAAAACCTTCATCTTGCTGCTCCCATGGTTACAACAATCCTCCCATGTACATTCCTATATTTTCAGCCAACATCACTGCCACAGTGCAGCCTGGACTCCCAAGAGTGTCCTCTTATGACTTCCCTCCCTTAGTGTCTAATTGGAAGTAGCAGCAAAAGGGCCCTATAAAAAGAATTTATGAGGCTGCACTAATACACACATTTTCCCCTACAGGCAGAAATATTGCTTTGCTTTATCCTATTTCTCTTCACAAAATGGTACAGGGAAATGAAAAATGAGTCAAGGAAATATACTCTTCTTTTCCGGAGAGGGGAGGAAACCCCCTGTGTGCACCTCATTTTTCAGATTTGTGGTGAAAAGGAAACAGCTAAAACTTTTATTTTCTCCATGGAATTAAGAAGGCTTAATTTCACATGGTCCGAAAAAAGAAGCCCAAAGCCTGCCCCTGATCGCTTCCAGAATACAGTGGCGGGGCGGGGGGAGATGACCCAATATAAGAATTGGGGTAATAAAGTTACTTCTGGATATCCTAAAGCATGGGTGTCACCTTCCAGATGTCGCTGGGCTCCAGCTCCCAAAAAAGCACAGGCAATTGTCAATATGATATGAAAACCTTCATTGTGTGTGGCGGCAGGGTTAGGGGGTGGACTGGAGCAAAAGCTAGTTAAATAATGAACTACTAGCAAGAAATGCAAGCTACTAAGAATATTAACACATCTGTTCCTCTTATTTTCTCCCTTCTCACTCACCCCTGCTGGGGAGGTAGATGGGAGGATGACTATACTACATCCTGCCATTATTTACTCCAAGGTAGTTGCCTCCTGTATCCATGTTACCTTAGAGCAGCAGGTAGCAGACTTTGACAGAGTGAACCTGTATAATTAAAAAACAGCAGCAACAACAACAACTCTAGAAGTCTCCTCAAGTGTAACATTAAGACACAATAGACAGGCTCTTTTTCCTGGCAGCGTTAGTGTATGCCTTCAACCTAAAGGCAAGCAGCTCATAGGAGGAGAGTGGGCTCACTGCCACAGCAGATTACAGAAATGTAAATTTCTTGCAGAAGGATTAGGTTACACCATTGAGCTTCCCACTGATTCTTGGCACAAGTGATGGAGCATGGTGCTTCCCTTTACTGTATGGAGGAGATGGGGCTAGCATAGCTTGACACTCTTCATTCTTGCCCAGTGCAGATAAGACATGGCAGGTCAAAGTAAATGTATAACATGCAGCTTGGCCCTGGAAGAAGGGGTAGAAGGGCAAGAGAAAACTATTCTTTTGTATCAACCTTAAGCTCCTAGAGAACACCTGGAGAACCACTGACATAAAGTTAGCGGCCGCTAACTTTTGATACCACAACCAAGAATGAAAACTCACGTAGAAGTTGTGAGTTTTCTGACTGTGACACAATGTCCCACCTCATTTGTTTTGCAGAGGACCTAAGTGGAAGACCAGAGAAGGCTCTCAAGGCACAGTACGCAGGGAGACTGCTGAAGCTGAACTGGTGTGGCTCTGTGGACTGCCTCAACGGAGACCACCTGGGAGCCCCACATATGCTGCTCTGAGTTCTTTGGAGAAAGAGGAGGGAAGAAGTGTAATAAATGAGTCATTATTACCCAAGCTGAAAGCCTAAAGTGCATTGGAGTCGCAGGCATCTTGCAGGGGAAGACCGTACTGGAGAGCATATGCTACACCCAGCAGCCCTTTGCTTCCCTTTACACAACAGTCAGGCTGGCCATGTGCCCTGCATACACCTCCAAGTTACAACCATAACAACAAACTTCAGCAGCTGCAATACCACCCGGACTTCCCCTTCCTTTGACCACAGTCTTCCTTACAGCAGCATTAAGTAATTCGCCACCTGCTGATGGTTAAAGCGATAGCCACATACCGTGCACATCAGCACTATTAAATTAAGTCATAATGTGCTTTGAAGTGATCCATGAAGACTGCCAGTTGGTGTGTTAATGGCCGCTAAAGGTGCCTTTACGGCTGCTGCCCAGGCTGTGCAATGTAAAGGGGAAGCAAGGGGAGCTGCATTAAGATGGCCCTAATTGGAATGAATGCTGTGGCCTGTATTGCTGCATCGCGCACACACATCTATGACTGCTGTAGAGCCTTTAATAACCTACTGTCCCATCTCCCCCTCCCCACCCCCTGTATGTCAACAGGTTCCCCATTCCTCCTCTGCACTGTTAAGAGGTAAGAAAAAGACAGCACTAGTGACATGTTTGATGCACAAGGCTTGTAAGAGATGTGCACTACTGTTTCTCTTCTTCTTCTTCATCATCATCATCGATTTTATTTATACCCCGCCCTCCCTGGCCAAAACCGGGCTCAGAGCAGCTAACATCAAATATATAACATATTAATATAAAATCAGGCAATCAATTAAAATACATCCTAAAATCAAATCAGAATCAAAGTGAAATCCAATCAGATGGCAACCCGCAAATTAGGGTTGGGGACCTTAAATGCTCACCGGTCTATTTGTACTGATCTTACATGAGCCTGTGAGGAAAGTTGGGGGCCACTTTCATGCAAGTTCTTATAAGGAGAGAGGGGGAGTCAGACTAGACCCCGGCCAAAGGCCTGGAGGAACAGCTCCATCTTGCAGGCCCTGCAGAAAGATGTCAGATCTCGCAGGGCCCTGGTCTCCTGTGGCAGAGCATTCCACAGGTTGGGGCCACGGCTGAAAAGTCCTCGGCTCTGGTTGAGGCCAGTCTAATCTCCTTGAGGCCCAGGACCTCTAAGATTATTTTTGGATCATAAGGTCCTCCAACCAGGAGAGGCAATCCCATAGGTACAAGGGTCCTAGGCCATATATGCAACTTACATTTGAAAGCCACTCATGATTATACACCTGACTCATACATTGACTTTCCGGCATAAGCTTTCTGTTGATCCAGTCCCACACACTTTGGTAACCTATCAAAATAGTCAGTGTCATACGAAAGAAGGCAACAACAGCACCATGACTGGTGGACTGTGAGGCCCAAGTCTGGGGCCCTGCACACCTTGGGGTGTCCCATAGTCACTGGCAGATGACAGTGTGGTGGGAAACTGGAGTATTGTTAGCTCTTGGGTGGTTATTCTGAGGCTGATGTCTGCCAGTCACTGCAATTTCCCTTTTTCTTCCTTTAAGGAAACCAACAACAACATTCAGTTGGGCATGCAATCAGGGAAGCACTGGCAGAGCTTCCGGTGCACCAAACATCTTCTTTTCCCACACTGTAGTGAAATGAAGGTGATGTGTTGTTCTGGGGGTGTTGGGAGTGGCTGAAGCTGCAGCACTTCACTGGGCAGAACATAAAGCTGAATGTTTTGTTTTGTTTTTTTAAGAGATAATAACACAAGGATCCCTGCTCTTCCTTGCTATGGCCTTGTGAAGTGGGAGGAGAGGAACAGAGTGACCAAAGTAGCAGGGGAGGAGGAGAAAGCAGGTGGAATGGCAGTGTGGGAAAGCAGGATCAGGATGGTGGCCAGGACGGCAAAGCAGAGCTCCTGAACAAAGAAGCCATGTGGCAAGTGTAAGCTATGGAACTCTCTCCTATAGGAAGCAGTGATGGCCCAATAAGTTAATCCATAGCTACTAGCCATGATGCTTTTGCCTCTGTGGTCAGAGGTGGTATGATTTTGAATACCCGTTGCTGGAAACCACAGGAGGGGAGACTGCTCTTGTGCTCAGGTCCTGCTTGTGGGTTTGGCCACTGTGTTCTTTTTATGTTTTTTAAGGCACTTTTTATGCTCTTATGAGTACAACGACATGGCTGCTACCCTTCACACCAGCACAGCCAACCTCTGGCACCAGATGGTAGCCATGGTAATGGACGAAAACACAAGATCACAACCATCCAGCATCATTTCCCCACATCAGGGGTGTGAAAACAGACCGTAGGGAAGGGTTGTGCATTTTAAAGAAGAGAAACGTATGAACTAAGCTATAATCATTCACTGCCTGATGTGGCAAGAGCACAATTTCTTGAGCCAGTGATGCTCCAGTTAACTTTTTTCAGCATGCATCTCTAGGATTCCTCTCTCCAAGATATGGTGCACAATAACAACTAAACTTCTAAATCGTCTGCATATTAAACATAAACCTCCCCATCACTGGTTTCATTTCTAAAACTCAAAGGAGTCATGAGGAGCCATTTTCAGCAGTTTTCAAAGACCTTGAAACAATGATAGTGAGAGGAGCTGGAAGGCTCCCCACGTGGCCAGGCCAGACATTTTCCAAGTAGAGGATTAACACTTCACACACCTATCAACAGGCAGAGGCATTAAGCTGAAGGAGATAACAGCATGTGCAGTCAAGAAGCACTATATCCCAAGAACAGCACAGGAAGGTTATAAACAGGCAATCCCTTAAAACCAGCTTTGGCGGGGTGGGGAAAAGAAAACGTAAGCTTGCCAAGTAGAGGATGGATTGAAGGAATGACTAATGCTCTCTAGGGGGGAAAAATGAGCTTGGGAACCAAGAATGATAAGAAAAATAAACATCCCAGCATTGCAACTTAAAATCTAACTGGCATGATGCAGATATAACCCTCTGCAACCTTAGTTATATATTGCCTCAGCGTGCTAAGCTGCATCATGGCAGAAAGTAACATTATTAAAAAGGGGGGAGTGCACTTGGGTAAGCCTACATGCACCTCCCTTCTACCTTGGAGATCTGGTTCAAGGTACAAAAAATGCGAACGCATTTCATCACAATGGCTTTGCCATCTCAACACTTCATCTAAATTTCAAATGACCAAGCCACAGAGAGCCAACATGCTGCCCTCTAGATGTTGTTGGACTACAACTGCCATCAGCCCCAGCTAGCTTGGCTAATGATGATAAAGGATGGGAGTTGAACACATCTGGAAGACACCACTTTGGCTACCCTTGAGCAAGACTTCCATGCAAAAATTGCTATTGCATAAACAGCAGCTGCAGATACGCTTAAAGGAGCATACACTTTCCCCAAAGAATCATGGGAACCGCAGTTTGCCCCTCACAGAGCTACAATTCCCAGCACCCTTAACAAACCAAAGTGGCAGGATTCTTTGGGGGGAAATAATGTACTTTAAATATACAGGGTGTGTGCAGCCATAATCCATTTTCATACCTTTAGCCTTACACCAATTGCAGTTCCCAGGAGAGAGGGAGCCATGATATATGGATGAGTGGTTGACAAAGAAATCATACAAACCATGGTAGTATTAATTTGTTGCCCCTGCCCAACACCATGGGAATCATGCATATCAGACAGGCGACAGGGCTTCCCTCCATACCTGTGCCATCAAACCTCGTGAAAGTGTGCCCTTGGAACACATTGAGACATCAGCTGCCTGGCCTGCACATTTACAAACTTCACCACTGCAGTGTGGGAAACAACTTCATAGATTTATTTAGTCTTACGTTTATATTCCACATTTCTTCCATTGTGGAACTCCAGGAAGCCTCCCAACCTGTAGGTCTCCCAGCCTGGCACTGATCTGATTCAAACCATTTTAGCTTCCACAAGGCGGTGGTCTCATGTGCCTTCAGCACATCCTGAGGTGTGCAGCAACTGTTCAAATTTATCAACCCCAAATAACATTTGTCATACATTTATCCATTACTGGTTTAACCTTCCACTTACAGGACACTCGGTAATATTCTGACTCCACAGGCTCATATTGGAGCTGTCCTCAATGGTGGTGCAACGCTTCTGCTTCCTATCCCAGCCGCAGTATGGGTCCCTTGCTCCCAGGCACTCACTGTGTAGGGGAAGAGAAAAAATATAAGCGACATTTCACAGATGGAAACTTAAAAAAATCAGTTACTCAAGTACAGAGCTTCTGTGAGACAGCTGTCAACTCTGCAAGGAAGGTTCATGATGAACAAAATAACAAGGTGATGACAACTCCCTCTCCCCAAGAAAATATCACTCACACAAATCATGGATTAAAAGCCCATTTACTCTCTTCCAAGGCCCGGTAGATGACAAAGAATTGCTTTGCAAATGTAGTCAAAGAACACTTGTCCTTGCAAATAATGATGCATTCGTTCATTCTCTTACAAAGAACCTTCTGTGACAATGTTTTCTGAAACAACTTGTAGGGGTTAGACAAGCAGAAAAAGCAAGTGGGCCAATATTAAAGGTTATTAGCTTTGGCGTCTAAAACAAGAACAACAATGGCAGCACTTTTAATCATGATCTCATGCCGCCAACCTGAAACAGACACAGTTAGTGTTACTCAGAAGTCTTTTTTTGGTGGTGCTCAACAATGGATGCATTCATTTTTATGTTCATATAGTCTGCGTATGCAGTCCCTTTCTGTGATTCATTAAAGGGAAAATAACTGTTAATACTTTCAAAATACAGTAAAGGCCAAAGATCAAACTCAAGATTATTTAGGAAAGTGATGTCAGCAACCCTTCTACTCTGGAAGTATCACTTCTGACAGTGAGTAACAGAGCACACATGCTGCAAAACGCAACTTGCTACTTGACTTAGCTTCAGGAAATTCAGAACTTGCATTTAGCATCACTTGTGAATATACCCTTGTCTAGTTTAGCCTTTCCTTTAGGTCATTATACGTTTTCCACTTACAAAACCAAAAGTGGCTAAACCAGGCCATATGAAAATAGAAACAGGGCTACACTTTAAATTATCATATGAAAAGCTGTGTGGCTTTCCTTATTTAGACTTCCTGTGAATAGGCAAGGAAGGGACTTAGGTCATACATGCAGAGAACAAAGAGTCACAGTCTAGCTTTATCTTCTGGTTATTTATCTGTAGTTCTCCCTGTGGAAGCTAATCTTGTTTGTTTGCACAAAGCCTGCCCTACCATTAGGCAGGGTGAGATGGCTGCCTCAGGCAGTGGACTCTGGGAAGAATGGCTTTGAAGGACAGGGCTACAAGGGCCCCACTGTCTGCCCTGCACCATCAAAGCTGCCCTTTGGATTACGTAAGATTCTGGCTGACTTCTGTTCAAAGAATGCTCACCTGGGGTGGGGAATGCCCTTGGCCTCAGGCAGCAAAATGTCTGGGGCCAGCCTTGTATTCTCCTGCCCCTCCCCAAATGCTAAGGACAGCTCGTTCTGAGAGACAGAGAAAAAGAGGCATCCAGCTATAGACAACAGGATGTCCTTCCCTATGGATATGACTTTAATCCCTTCCAGCTTTCTCTGCTTATTGGAACGATGCCTCCAAAGTTCTGAACAGGCAGAGCTAGCTTGCTTTTCACATAGTAGGGTGTAATATGTAGCCAAAGTGAGAAACAAATGCAAATGGACAGTTGAAAGGGCCTGTAACTATGTTTTTTTGGCTGATCCTTTGCAATCATGCAATCAGCTGCTTCAGTCCTTTCCCAAAGCCTCAGCAATGTCAATTAAGCCTGTGGCATTAAACCAAGGTGAGGGCGGGGGCACATCCAATTCAGGCAAAAGAAGGAAAATGAGATTTATTCCAAGCCAAGACATCAGTATGATAAGAGAAACACCCACCCCTCCCCAAAATCAAATGAAATGAGATGTGAAGTATTCACATCCAGAAATCTTTGAAATCCCATTAGTTGGTAATCAGCTACAAATGAAAAAGTGTGTCCCTTAAGCATAGCTGAACAAAGTCGGATGCAGTACCAGCCTATACTGATTCCAAAGCAATTTGCCCCAGAGCAAACATTAGATTCCTTTCTGCTGCCAGGTGTAGGAATGGTTTTTATTATTATTTACTAGTCTCCAATCTGCTCTTCCTCCACAGAAGGACGTCTGCCTTGTGATTTAGGCATAGGCATATGATAGCAACATCTCTCTTGGCTGTTTTAAATAAAAGATTCTGGGCGAGATGCAATGATGCTTCCCTAGAAGGGAAACTTTTAAAACAAAAACACAACTATCGGAAGAGGTGAAGAGAAACAGTAATTCTGGTGCAGCTCATACCAGACAAAACATGCCAAGAGCTAAGTCATGGTGTAGGAACACAACCACGGGAGTTGCTGGCACAAGGAGAAAATTGTGCAGTGGGTTTGTTTGTTTTTAATCTGACTAGAGAACAATACTTTACTGCTCTAATCCACTGAGCGGAGCTGCCAGCCCCTCCCCCAAATTGTCAGTGGGCGCAAAATAAATAAATCAATAAATAAATAACAGCAGTTATTCCGAAAAGGAAACGGGGGAAGGGTTTTGTGAAGTCGTTGAGTAGACAGATGGAGGAAGGAGGGGGGAGAAGCAGCTGAGACATATGGCCTTGGAGCTCAAGGTAGCCTGAACATTCCAGGGCAGAATTAAATGGTTCCTAGAGATGAGAAGAATGACGATCAGTGAAGGGGGGGGGGGGGAGAAATCTACATCGAAGTCCCCACTTTGACCTTCAAGATTCTGAAACCAAACTCATTTGGAGTGCCTCCCATTTAAAAAGTGGAGCTGAGCACAAGATCAGCATGAGATATATAGGATGTGTACTAAGTTATTTCCATGCAGTCCATTTTTCAAACTATTATATATTTGTTTGCAGAATTTCACATCTACTATGTTTTTAATGTTTTGGGTTTTTTTTACAAAAAATAACCATTTGAGAGCAACTAAGAGACAGGAAAAAGGGATAACAACACATTTAACTACCAAAGCACCCCAAAGCAAAATCAAATGATTCACAAACATATTCTTTTTTGCTTCCATTTTCCCCAACAAGATGTATTAAGGTGGGGGGGAGAACAGTATAATGGGAAAAGCTGGGGCTCTCTGGATGTTGTTGGACTACAACTCCCATGATCTGTGACCACTGTGCAGGCTGGCTGGGGCTGATGTGAGTTGGAGTCCAATGATACATGGAAAGCTACAGCTTCCCCCACTGTTCTTTTATAGAGTCAGTAGTTGTGTACAAAGGCACAAGTCTGGAGTATGGAAGAACAGATGGGCCATCATGGCTGAGTGGTTAGGCTCAAACGTGTCCCAAATGGAAAGTGGCAAGGACCAACATGAAAGGCATTCTATTTGTGGTGAATGTACTGGGCTTCATATTTCGTGGCCATCAGAATGCACAGGGCAGAAGAAGTAGGGTAGTCCCAGCTGAAATGGCACAGTAGTTCAGAAATAATTACTGTTATTAAAAATAAATTAATTATTTTTAATTTACTAATTCCCACATGAGGAAAAATATTCTTTACAAAAGCATACTCAGGTGTTGTTAGACGTCATCATTCCTGACCATTGGGGCCATGCTAGCTGGGGCAAATGGGAGTCTTCATCTGGAGGGCTACAGATTCCCCAACCCCTGGTGAGAAGATGCATATAAGTATCACAGCAAGCACCAACTTATTGCACAAGAGGAAATGCCTCTTACAAAATTTATCCATATTTAAATTCAAAATGTTTTCGTATCTGGGGACTAATTAATAGCAGGCACCTTTTTAAGTCCACTGAAGTGTTTCAAATCAATTCCTCTAACTGGTTAAGCAACCCAACTTTGCAGCCTAACTCAAGGCAGACTAAAATAATTACATCTAAATCTTTGCATTATCTAAAATTAGATCATCCCAATTCAGCATTCAAGACACAGCAAGCCAACATATCAATCCATGACTCCTGGGGCATCTCAATAACCTGGCAACAACCACATTCATGCAAGCTGTGTGCTAATCATCTTAATTTTGGACTCATAAAAGATTCAGTTTAGGTTTCAGCCTTCCAGCTCAATGATCCATTTCTTTCCAAAATGGCCCTTGATGCTGATCAGGTTCCATACTCCTTAAACAAAATTTTCCAGGAATGAAGGCAAGATGGGGTGATTATAATTATTCATTACACTAATGTAATCTAAGGTATTTGTTTATTTTACAACAAAACACAAGCTGAATGGATTTTTAAAAAATCGTTTCTATTTTGCCTACACTGCATCGTTGTCAGCATTCCACAGGCTGCAATGTATCCTGCTCAGGTACAGAGACTACTTTGCTGACACTTCAACCGCATGCATTATGTCTCTAACATGGCAGCAAGGTGGGGGGTGGGGAGTGAAGAATCTGGATAAAGCACTTAATGAATTATAGCAGGTCAGTCCAAGGCCTCTGTCATTAGTTTACAACTTTGCAGGGCAAGACTGCAGGGCAAGAAACTAGGCAGGTGGTTATTTTCCTGCATGCATCCCAAAGAGAAGGCATCTCCACATAGGGTGGAGAGACTCCTGCCAGGAACCCTTAAGAGCCTCTGCCAATCAGTGTAGACAACGCCAAGCTAAATGGACCAATGGTCATTAATGGCATTTTTAAAAATGTGGAGAGCTTTGTTGTTGTTTTTTTAAGAAAAATGTTACTAGCAGCTGCAGCAGGAACTTAGGGAAGAGAGTTTAACACTCTCCGCCGCCTCCCATCATGATCCCATGGTCTTGAATATTGCCCAGCTGAAGCAGCTATTTGCAGAGAGGAGGCTTCCCTCTAGATACAAATGACAATTATAGGAGCACAATTTTCATTAGGAGGGGAAGGGGTTAAACTCGCCCTTCTTCACCCCTCAGGGTCCTGCTGCTGTTAAGCACCCCCTGCCCATGGCTATTTCATTTGTAAACAAGGCTTCAAGTTAATCATATTCACGCAATTAGTGTCACATCTAGTTTGAACCTTAGTTTTCCACATTTAAGCAACTTTGACAAGGAGAAATATTCAACTGTGCAATCCCTCTCTTGGAGTAAGAAACTGGTACACTCTGCCAAAAGCTGAACTACATGACTGTGCTGCTTGTGTATCTTGGCACTAAAAAGAATATTTTAATTGCAATTCCTCCCTCTGTCTCTGATCTCTTTCAATCCACCTTCCTCTCATTTATGATTTCTGTATGCATAGCCCTGCTAGATGTTAATACCTGAGGCCAGAAATTGATTATAAAATGCAGCATTAACCAGCACTGTTGCCATAAGAATCTACTGCAAACTTCAGAACAGGTTAAGCACACGGTAGATGTAAAATAAGTTCCGTTGCAGTAACACTGGAGTACAGGGCAAAAGCCAAGATCTATAGGTGTTTGGGATCACTTTCCATGGAAGGTTTCCTAAGGGTGTAGCAGCTGAACACCATTAAAGAACTGTTTAGGTCTCAGGGTCACATTAAATAAAATATTTTCTAACTTCAAGAGAAGTTCACTGCTGGAATGTTGCCCTGGGAAGTTACAGGAGGAAACTGGGATCTCTTGGGGATTTTCAGGTTTTAGTACAGTTCTAAGGCATGTTTTCAACCAAACAACCCACCGGAGGCGTTTTCAACATTCATTACACATTCTATGAAACTCTCCTTTGGTGGAGATGATCACTGTGGCACTTGCATGCAATTCAGCAAATATTCAAAGTAATAAAGGCAGCTGTTCAATTGAATGTTCCCTTCTCAAGGATCCTCCCAATATCTGTACCAGGGGCTTCCTATGGAATTAAAATAGCCTAAGCTAAATCTTGGTCAGAGTTTCATCCAAGCCTATGTGACTGTAGGCAAGTCAAGGGCAGAGTGAAAGTGAGATTTTCCAGTCACATGGACTGTGGGGTAGTGCTTACTGAAAATAAGTAAAGGGACTCTGCTGGATGGGGGAGCTTTTCTGAGTTTGGTTGGGCAAGGTAATTTATTGTGCTACCCAAGAGCATTCAGGAGCCCTAAAAATGTTGTCTTTGGAGACTTCAACCAATGTTCTTCTAGTGTCAAAGACCTCCACAAAAGAACAGATGGAACTTCTCGTGTGTGTGTGTGTGAGAGAGAGAGAGAGAGAGAGAGAGAGATTTCCTTACAGAGGACTAAGAAGCAAGTTTGGTCTAGCAGATGAGCAAACTGACAGTCTGGACTTTTCCAACTGTGAGGGCTGTGAAGATGAATTTTTGATGTAAGCAATCTGAACTTTGCCACAAACTTTGGGCTTCTGCAAATGGAGGATGTTCCTATTCATGTAGAGAGCAACATTCTTCTTCTTTGATGATCACAACACCTTTGGTAAAGGCTGTTCTCCAACTGGAGCGCTTGCAGGCCAGTGTTTCCCAATTGTCAGTGTTTATACTACTTTTTTTAAAAAGATTTGCCTTGTGAAGGTCTTTAAACCTCTTTTGTTGTCAACCAGCATTACACTTTGAATTTTTAAGTTGAAATGGAGTAGTTGCTTTGGAAGATGATAATCAGGCATCTGTACAACATGACCAGTCCAATGAATTTGATGTTGAAGAATCATTGCTTTGACAATGGTGATCTTTGCTTCTTCCAGTACACTGGCATTAGTTTGCCCGTCTTCCCATGTGGTATGTAGTTTTTTCCGGGGACACCACTGTTGAAATATTTCAAGCAGCTGGAGGTGGTGTTTATAAGTGGTCCATGTTTCACAAGCATACAAAAGGTTGGTAGTACAATAGTTTTGTAAACAAGCATTTTGGTTTCCCTGTGAATGTCCCAGTCCTCAAACACTCTGCACTTCAATCAGAAGAAAGCTGCACTCGCAGAGCTCAGGTGATGCTGGATTTCAGCATCAATGTCAGCCCTTGTGGAAGGAGCTCAGGTAGGAGAAGTGATCAACGTAGAGACAATTCAAACCTGGATCCTGGCAGAGAATAATTCTACAGAAAGAACTTTTATTTGATGTGCGACACTAAAAAACAGTTCCATTTCAATATCAATTTGAAAAAGGTAATTCTGTGGAGAACACAATATGGAGAAGGCAATCTGGCGTGGATAAGGCCAGTGGAACTGAGAAGACCAAGACCAATTGGGGAAAGGATAACAATTCAGAAAGGACTTAAAACAGCAGAATCCAAAGTGACATGTGACTGCAGCATTCACTGTGTGAGTATATCCCACAGTTTGTGTGTATGAATGAAAGGATAGTCAGCCTAGGTAGGATAATTCACAATACATTTGGTTGTGTTTAGGGCGATAATGCTAGGGTTATTCCAGAAACTATTAGCTGTGGTATATTCATTGGGAATCCAAGAAAACGCCACCCTAAACGCATTTTAACAGATCGGATTTATTCTGACAGGGCATTAACGTCAATAGGCTTTCACTTCTAAGTTCATTGCTTTGCAATAAATGTCTTATCTGATGCCTAATAGAATACACCCCAAACACTCCATTTATAAACAATTCAATTCATCTCTCTAATACAAGAGTTATTTTGCCTCTCACTCCTTATTCTTAGCCACAGAAGACATTTGCATGAAAATAGGATCTAGGCTCCTTAGGAGTTTCCCTGCCATCTGCTGCTATGACTCTATCCTCACTCATTGTTTTAATTTGTGAAGTCACGAGTGCGGATGAAAGCAGAAGGTACAGTTTGAGATAAGTGTGGGAATAAGCACACAGAACAAAAGTGACAACCTTAGTGAAATTAATGTAGCAAAAGACTTCTTAAGCACAGGGCTATGCTGTGCGATTTCCAAGGGTATATCCAGATGGCTCTCATTTTGGAAACTGAAAATTGCTTCAGAGTTCCCAGCCCTGGCATACAGGATACACTGGCCCATGCTCTTCCATCCTGGTCCACACAGTTTCTTTGTGGCCACTGCAAAACCAATGCAAACTGTGAAGTCGGAAGAATCAATTCATTAAACCTATAACAATGACGCTCTGTGGGGAGGAAATGTGCTTTTCTGTGGCACAGTTCTCATGATCTTGGCCATGTCCTACAAAGATGAGTTAGGATCATGAAAAGTTCCCACATGGAGCAGCCCTAGGCATGGAAACCGGTATTTGATAAGAGTATTTGGGCATCCTGAGAAACTCAAGAACTATAAAAAGGAAATTATTTCAAAACCTCGGCATCACAGAGGAAAACAGGTGGTCAGTTTTAGGTGAAACTTTGGAAATCAGAGCACCTGGGCAAAAGTTTAAGAGCAAAATCATGTGTTGATAACTGCTTTAAATATAAATAAATAAAGTATGCTCAACACTACCTATTGAATTTTGAAGAAAAAGCAACCAGATTGGGGCCTGATCCACATCACGGATCCAAATTAGTTTTCCACCAACACACCCTTCTTCCCTCTAGGGACCCACAACAGCTGGCAGAGGACATTTGGTGGGAAACTGGCAAAGGCCCCTCATTTGGATCAAAGCCCCACAGTTGATTTTCCATTAAGTACCAGTGGCAGCATTAAGGGCAGCTTTTTAAAAGTGTGATTGATATAATGGCCCTTAGCTGCTAGTGAGTGACAAGTTAGTGCTCTTCCACATCTACCTTCTTCCGTGTTTCATTGCTCACACTGTCAAAATCTCCATGCCATTTCTTCCTTGCAGTCTCCTTCCTCCTTCTAAGTCCTGCTCCCCATCACAAATTCCAAAGCCTTTTAAAATCAAAACCATGGGATTTTGCAAATGTCAGTAATTTGCATTAATTTAGTGGGCACAGAATTTAGCTTGTACTGATGCATCAGAACTGGGCTATGGGTTCAGCATGCTATAGCAGTGTTTACATCAGTCCACCTTATGAAAGAAGAAAAGCTGTGAGTAGAATCCAGGTTTGTAGAATTCATTCACAAAGCTGCTTGGCAACTGCCAATGCAATTTTTACAAGCAATGGAGAAGAATTATTAGATCCTTGCCCAGTAGCTGCGAGTGTGAGATTGTGCTTGGCAGTCTTGGAACTACTCGACAAGATTAGCTTATTGTCCCATTAACATCAACCTGCAAAGGGGGTTGAGCTAAACAAATAATCATATTAGTTTCCAGCCAACCAAATCCTAATTACTGACAGCCTCAATAACCAACATGCAGGATACAGAGCATCTGTCATGCCCCAAAGCAGATGGCGCTAAAAGAGCAGAATAGGAATTCAAGAATGCTCAAGGGTTACGAAAATAAATAAATAAAAATAAAAGCCAAATCCTACAATTTCAATTTTCTAAGCAAAAACAAAGAAACAACCCCAAAACATAACATAAACTGTAGAGACAAACTGGTGATCTGTAAAAATCCATTATCATCCCCACTGAAAAGACAAGTGAAGCAGAACTGAGCTACTTTATCCAGACACCAGTCAAGTGGAAACAAATTCATTTTCCTGCTAAACAACACAACACATTCATGGCTGCCGTCTAGTACCAATATTCACTTCCGCTTAACGCCAACTGATTCTATTTAAACAATGGAACTAGTAAGGTAATAACTCACCACCTCCCATATTAAACCGCAAGAACCTGAGTACAGGGCAGGGGGAGAACAGTTCTCTATTTGAAGGGCTGCCTGGTCCAAGTGGAGGTTAAAGATAAAAGACTCCTAAGAAGGAAGACTCAGGGCCCTTGAAGTTGCCCATCTACAGCAGGTAGACTGAGCAGTCACAGTATTTCCCATTATGGTGAATTTAATTTTCATTTAAAAGGCTCCTGGAGTGCTTTCTAGGTGGAATGTTATATCCATAACATTCATAAACTATATTGCGTTTTTATTTAAACTATAGTAATTCTTTCTAAATTGGCACCTATGCACAAATTTCTGCCCTTTTCTTGGTGATGCCTTTGCTCGTTTTGGATGATGCACAAGCAACCAACCTAATGACAACCATTCTGAGTCATAAGCACATCCCATCAGCTGGCGTAGTCTGTCTTCCCTGAGGTCAGATGCCCTCAGGTTTCTCTGTGATAAGAAACCAAGGGACTTGCTTGCAAGTCCACCAATGGCAACGCATAGTTGACACTGGCAAGCTTTTAGTTCATCAGAGCATCAGTATACTAGATGACGAGAGCAGAAATACACATGTCACTTGCCATAATATTTTTGCTTCCTAGCATCTTCTTAGTTAGAAGCCATTCTGTTCTAAAGATTTACCAGGCCTCTTATATCTTTAGAACTGGTTGGTTGTTTCCCACCACTGCTTGCCGGGGGGGGGGGGGACATAATTCCAAATACTTTTTAAACAAGCTTTGTTTTTTAAATTTTGAAAATCCAGAGTCTTGTAAAAGTCTAAACAATCATAGATCATATGGCTGAAGTAAATGAGAAATGGCTGTTTGCATTTCACATAATGTAAGAATTAGAGGTGCATTTTGATAACACACTCATCCTGTACAGAAACAAACAAGCACAAGCAGCTGCAAGGCCAACTTACTAACAGATGAGTGAGTTAATTGCAAGCTTGAGAAAAGAAAGAACAAGAAAGCAGTGATAATCCTTGAAACCTCTGTAGCTATTTTGCTGTAAAACCTCCATTAATTTAAACAAGCCTTCAATAGTGATTGACTCAGCTAATAATAAGTTATAGAATGCTTATGAAAATGCCAAATCTGCTTAGACATTTTTAAAAGAATCAGGATGCACACAAGGTACAGGGAAAAGCAGGGTTATGTGTTGCTGATTGGAAAAGATTAATTCTTTATTTATAGGTTTTTATATGCTGCCCAATAGCAGTGTTCTCTGGAAAGCTTACACATTAAACATTAAAATACAATGAAAATTAATCAACTCTTCAAAACGCAATAAAAATCAATATAAAATTTAAACAGCAGCAGGTAGAAAAGCGTAAGAGTGGAGAACTGATGCAGGAAGGCACTGCGCCCTAAAAATAATAACAATTAAAGACTTTGCAAATTAATAGAGGTGCCAATTTATATATGAATGTCAATCATCACAGTTAATTGTGCACTATTAATTTGATATTCTTTTCTTTTTTTAGTATATTAACCTCTGCAACACATTTATGATTTCAGAACATAAAACACAATTTATATTGCCCTTGTGTATGCATGTGCTCACATGCGTTCTCATGTATGAATGCATTTATTGCTAAGTTGCCTCCCTCATACTGGTGGGCACACAATACATTTTGAATACGTAAATTAAGCCCTTACATAGAACCTCTGAAACTAAACACAACTTTCCAGGCCGTTGGAAAGCTGACAGCAACAGCGAAATAAGACTCATGGCTTCCCTGGGCCATTTCCCCTCATTTCTCCATTTACACCAGTGATTCCAGCTTGCCTTTAACTGGTTAATCCCTCATTCCCTAGCATGTTCTGTATCTTTGTAATTGATGGCAGCTTCTCAGATTATGGCCTCAAACAATATACACAGCAAATTACTCCATTTCTTATTCCCTGACACACCTTTCCATCATTCCTAGTGACAATGAGTTCTTTATAGAGTAATTTACTTTTTAAAAGGAACAAAATAAAATAAACACTACTTTTGCTCGAATATGAAGATGAATGCTACCCTGAGGAAATTCTGATTAAATCTAGATTTACGTCTGCATCGGTAAAGAGAGAGTTATTAAAAATATATGAATAAGCACCGCTTCATAAACATTGTTTTTGAAAAAATGCAACAACCTGAACTCCTGTTGCCTTGCCAAGAAAAAGCAACCTCAAATAAAAACAGAAATACAGTGGGCCTCTGACAACCAGCAACAAGGGCAGTCATCCAAGTGGAAACTCAGAGGCCATAAAAACAGTAATGAAAGAGACAGAGCATTTTTCCAGAGTAGGGAATAAGTCAATTTGGGTGTTGAAGCACAATCCCATTCCTAACCATGACAGTCTTACACCTTAATATAACATCCCACAGGAGAATCATCCCAGGGAGAGGAGCAGCAATTAGGGGTTTTAGCTAGAGGGCTGGGAAAAGAACCAAGGCCTCCCCAACTTCAACTATCCAAGAAAAGGAGGTCTCCTTGTTCAAATGTGGAGTCACCAACACCACAACTGTCTGGTGCCGATTGAGTATGGCCCTGGAAGGAGAAATGGAAGTGAAATTATTACAGTTTATCTCTGGGCAGTTCAGATTGTTGCATCTGGTGTCTGGTGGAAATCAATGAATTTATTTTTATTTACACCCTACCTTCTCATGATGCAGTCTACAAGATGGTGGTGGTGGCAATTGTTTCTAATTTGAAACAATTGCTAATTGGCATAGATAGAACCAGAGAATTGTACAGTTGGATGGGATCCTGAGGGGTCATCAATTACAACCCACTGCAATGCAGGAATCTCAACTAGATCATACATGACAGCTGGTTATCCAACCTCTGCTTAAAAATCTCCAAGCTAGGAGAGTCCACCACATTCCAAGAGAGTCCCTTCCATTGCTGAGCAGCTCTTACTGCCAGAAAAGTTCTTCTTGATGTTTAGTTGGAATCTCCTTTCTTGTAACTTAAAGTCATTGGTTTGGGTCCTACCTTGCAGAGCAAGAGAAAACAAGCTTGTTTGACCTTTCATGTGATAGCTCTTATCCAGGCTAAACGTATCCACATGTTTAAGCTACAATTTTACATACCAATCATGAGTTTCAAGCTTACATATGATCAACTCCCCCTTTCCTGGCACAGCTGCAAGGTGCTCAGAAAGTTCCACTTCGTTTTGATTAAGCACAGTTTAGCATTATATCCAAAACCTAAAACAAGCCAGCTTCATAAACCATGATTTAGGAAACAATAAGACTAACCAAGAGTCTTCCTACATTCAGATATCCCTTTAAGCTACATTTAGTAAAAAAAATAAATGGAAGCAATACCTTCCAAACTCCTCTTTGTAGTGGTGCCAAATGAGCATGGGGTGGTAAAGGTTGTACAGAGCAAGACAGCAAGATCTAGTCCTCTGCTTCCTGGGACCTGTCCAGGGTTCTGAAGGCCTCAACTCTGACCACCTATTCCAAGTTCTCAGTCCCTCTGCTTGCTGGTTCCAATGCTCTCTTTGCTCCAGGCCCCTTGTCAGGATTTCTCAGTCTAAAGGTGAAGTAGCATCTGTGTGACTGAATAGTCACAACCAGTGCTTTTTTCCTGGGGGCACTCAGGGGTACTCAGTACTGACACATTTCCCCAATTGTTAAAAGTGTGGCACTTAATGTAATAATTTCATGATGACCAGCACCCTTTTCTCTTTATTAAAGCACTGGTCATAACCAAAATATAATTTGCATTATTATCTCTTGTAAGCAGCCCTGGAGAGCATTTGGTCAGAAGCCAGTGTATAAATCTTTTTTTAACCAATTAATTATAATAATTTGCTTGGAATTTGCTTAAAAAAACTTTATCTTTTATTTTTAAAAATTGATACAACCCATACAAAACTCCCAAAAGTATGTATATCTCACCTCCTTGTAAAATGGAGCAGCTCACTAAAACTAAGGAGGAACATCTTCCACTACACATTTGCCATAAATACAGAAGCTTGAACTAAATGGCATGAGAATTGTGGAGGGAATAAAGCCCTTGCTGCCAACATATAAGGTTGCAGCTCAAATCAGCGGCTTAGGGCAGCTGCCATTACCCTAAAGTACTGCCCCTGGGACAGGTACCTTCAAAAGAGAGTGCCTATTTCAAATATTTTGTTCTTGCAAGTTGTTATAATGTTTGTTTTAAAATATAGAACATGTTGGAGTAAATTACAGATACTATCCTGAAGCCACAGCAATCATATGTTACTAGTGCAGCTAAAGGACCAAAGGAATCAATTGTTTGTTGTAATAGGAATGAGACTAATAGGAAAAGTATCTATACAACTCTGGTTGAGAAGAACAAAATGGCTTTTAGGGATGGTTCTGCCTGAACAATGGATTGAAATTGTAAGTGTTAAGCTATGCTTTCAGAAAAAGCCATGGATGAGAAGTTTCCAGATTCTGTCTTAGTAGCCTCTCCTTCTTCCATTTTGAGAAAAGAATGATATGTAACATACTTCCTCCTGCTATTCCTGCACCTGGTTTTTCTTTAACACTATTTGATCAAGCAGCGATCTGCTCCTGAACTGTGGCCACAAACCATCCATCGCAAACAGGATGCAGTTCACTAATGAGTATACACATTTAACATATGTGTTTGCAAACACATATTTTTTTCACATTCATACTTTACATTCATACACTTAAAACATATTGGCTGACACACCTAAAAATATACTTCTGAAGAGTCCCTTACAGAAGAAAATACTATAGAGTTCTACCTTCTCTTAGAAGACTTAGATAGCCTCATGGGATTCAGGCAGAAATTTGGCAGATGGGGAAACGCATACATTTCTAGCTTCCCTGTAACGTCCTGTAAGACTCACCAGAAAGAAGGACTGGTTTAATATTAGGCCCTGGCTGCTGTGGGGTCTGTGGCATAATGCAACATTAGAGAGGGTACAGTCATTATTGCTTTGCCACCACTCCTGGCCAACCTCAGACTCACCACAGGAAGTCAGCAATGTCTTGCTGTTCCTGATTGGGGAGATAACACAATATTGATCTCTCTCTCTCTCTCTCTCTCTCTCACACACACACACACACACACACAAACAGTCTCATGCCCGCATGGGCATCTACATGTTGTTGTTGTTGTTTTGGGGGAGACTAAAATATTGAAGGGGTGGAACTGCCTAATTCCTCACAAAACATGTGGAGAATGGTATCTTTATTTTTTTGCCTTATATCTCAAGATCTAAAAATACTAGAAACATACTTTTTTTTAAAAAAAGAAAAAGAAAAAGCAGCAGAAAATCTGGTGGTTATGGTTCATCTTGGACATACCAAAGAAGGCTGTCGCAGATGCCACACTCCCCACAGACATTAGGTTTGCAACAGTTGATATAAGGCGTGAGGGAAAAGGTTGCTCAAAATGAGCCCCCTAGCTCTTTTTCAATGTTATGTGAGGAATAAGACATGACACACATATTTTTCCAGCAGATGCAGGAGCAACTGGGCAAATGATTTTGAAAAGGAAAATGGCTGGAGGGAACTGAATTGGTAGCATCCCACAGTGGCTTCCATTCTACACTGTTCATGCATCTCTTGGACAACATTTGGCTTGGGCCTAATAAAGCTAATCTTGAACTGAGATCTAATCTGGTAAAATAAGAGATATTTGATTACAAAATGTAATTATTTTGGAATCAGAAGTGTGCATATGAACATTATAAATAGATCAATTATTCTTGGAATTTCTCCATATGAGAATGGCTGCCAGAGATGTACTCTCGCCTCTGTCTTTGTTTGGAACGTTGCTGGCTTTAAATGAAATTGGAGAATGTTATACAGATAACTATTTTTCACTAATTGCCTTTGTTACTTTAATATGGAATGTTTCCTGTGTAATTTTAAGTGGGCCCTAGTCCACAAATGCTTATGTATAAGACATTTGTTAATCTTTAAGGTACTACAAGGCTCCGATGCTGGTTTTTGCTGCAACCCCCTCTGGAAATATTGAATTTTCAAGTTTATAACAAATTGCCGCATTATGTAATATATTGGCATTTCATTTAATCATTTGTAAGCAAACATGAATGCAGCGCAACGGGGAAAACAGTTTAAAAATGTAATGAATAAAAAGTTAATGTCCAAAAATGTATGGGGAAAAGAGGCATAGGGCCTCTTCACAAGTTGCTTAGGATAATACACCAAATTTAAACATTTTAGGTTTGAATAATCAAACATACTGCCTGAAAAACCGGAGACCAAACACCACACACTTATGCTGGTTTATCTACTGCAATGCTGAATTATGATCCCTGGGATTGCTAAGAATATCATTCTTGTTGTGCAAAATTTTAGCTACAACTTAACATATTTATTTTATAGCAAATGGAAATTTTACAACTGGGTGGTCATGGTAAAAAAGCATGACTAGAAGAAACCAAGATTGTAGAAAGACGGGACTTCTGAGCATTTCATTTCATTTTAAACTTTGTCCATTATCCTGGTACAATAATTGGTAGTGGTGAAAACCAACACAATTTTTGTGAAGATGTGTGGAACTTCTCTTAGTGATTTATATTCTACTAAAAGAAATTAGCAGATGACATTAGCAAGACATTTATGGTGAAGCATATGATACTTCCCATTTCTTAATTCTCCTGTCTCAAGGAGAACTTTTGCAATTCCCTACTCTGGATGAATATGTCTACTAGGAGGGAGACAAAGGTTCTATTTTGTACAGCACAGAGGTTGTGTACACACTATATTTTAAAAGTGCATTTGAAACACATTTACTCTCCCCAGCCCCAAATTGTGGGCACTGTAGTTTGTTAAGGGTTGCTGGGAACAGAGTGCCCAGAATTCTTTGAGGACAAGAATGTGCTTTGAATGGGCTTTATAGTTATAGTATATACGCAGCATGAGAAGCAGGGAAGCCTATCAAACTACTGGCTTGGGTGGACACTTTTTTTAATTGCACAGACTGAAAAATCCACTGAAGTAAATAGCAAGCTGCATCACCCCACAACTTCTCTACATCACCATGTCAGAACCCACTTTGATTATCTGCAAATCTGTTGATAAACTGTGGACCACATATGCTAACCAAGGGTCAGAAAGTTAGTGGAAGTAAAACAAATACTAAGAGCACACTGTGAAGGATTTCCACTTGAATTTATGACTACAGTACATCAGGCTAGTTATTCTTCTGCAGCATCTGCAGGCATCTTAAGTTTTGACAATATCGCTTACTCAGTGTCAATCAGTACTAGGATGAAACTAATTTCACCTCGCTCACTGTGGCATTGTATTTTACCCTCAGTCCATCATGGCTGGATTTAGACCAGTTAGGTAGAGATAAAGAGGTAAGTAGACAAAGCTATTCTATATCAAACGAGCAAGCTTTAAAAGAATAACACGCTGACACCACCTAACAGTCTCCAAACTCACTAGCATTTAAGAAACCAGAAGCTAGGCACCTCTGAAATTACTCCTTTTTACTAGTTCTGTCTCAGGCAGTGTACAAGATCATTAAGGCAAGCCCAATACATTTTGGTGCCTGAGGCAAAGGAGAAGATGGCACTCCCCCACCCCCATTCTATGTACTGAGGTAAGACTGGCAATTGATCTTACTTCAAACACTGGCAATGAGAAAAGTGTTTCCCCACACACAACTGAGGCTAGAAGCATTGCGTAGGGTCTTCCAGGCAGACAGGCTGAGTGGCACACATAGCTCTGTCCTCTGACAGAGGGGAATGGCTAGAACAGGGGTCAGCAAACCTTTTCAGCAGGGCGCTGGTCCACTGTTCCTCAGACCTTGTGGGGGGCGAGACTATATTTGGGGGGGGTGAACGAATTCCTATGCCCCACAAATAACCCAGAGATGCATTTTAAATAAAAGGACACAGTCTACTCATGTAAAAACATGCTGATTCCCGGACTGTTTGCGGGCCAGAATTAGAAGGCAACTGGGCCAGATCTGGCCCCTGGACCTTAGCTTACCTACCCATGGGCTAGAAGAAGCAGCTAGGGAGGAATGGTGGAGGACTACTGCAAACCCCCCCCCCAAAAAAAAAACCCAAGCACATACCCTTAGCATCTGCTGCCTGAGGCGGCAGCTTCACCCTGCCTAACAGCAGAGCCAGCCATGAGGCTCATTTTCTCTCTTTTTGTCACCTATATCCTGATAAAAATAGTTTTGGTATGAAAACATCAACGTGACATAAGAAGAACCTGTGGAATCAGGTCAATGGCACATCTAGTCCAGCATCCTGTTCTCACAGTGGCCGACCAGATGCCCCCATGGGAAGCCTACAAGCAGGACCTAAGGGCAACAGAAGTCTCCCCTCCTGTGATTTCTCATATTCAGAAAGCATACTGCCTCCAACAATGGTCGTGTTTGCTAACAATCTGAGCTACAGATACCGAGGACACAGAGACACTCAGATTTTCCTCTGAAAATGTAACTTCAGAAGAGCATGAAGGCTATTTCACAGTGGGAAATATCCTGCAGACAAGCTGAGCCACACATTTGGCCAAATCATGCTCTGAAAACAAATCTAGCTGAGACAGATCAGCAGAAACATATACATACTGTACACCACAGTATTTAAGCACAAAGCAAAGCACAAACCTTGCGAGTAAACCCTTTGGAAGATTCATCAGAGGCTGTAGAAGAAAACAAAGCAAGGAGAACATGCCAGAAGTGCTGTTTGCTCACCCTTGCTCTTGTTTTTGCTATACCTCTGAGAATTTCCAGTGTATCCCGGAGCCTAACATCTGCTGAGAATGCCAGAACACCTAGGTTTAATCAATGTTAAGATCAATGTTTCTTCCATGTCTGATATGCCTTTTCCCTTCCTCGCTTTGGAGCCAGACCAAGGATTCCAAAACCCTGAATGATCATGACCTCCCAATCAGCCTCGAGGGTGTAACACACAAACTCACAGCTACCCCAGCAAAGTGGGACAGAGCCAAAGAAAACAAACAGGGCTGTGGTGTTGCTGCCTCGAGGGCACAAAGTCTCCTGCTGCATAAAAGCTCCCTCAAAGCCCCATGTTATTTAACAAGTTACTTTAAAAAAAAAATAGTGCTGAAGATGGAGTTTCTGCAAGAAGCTAGTTTTAAACACACACACACACACACACACTCAGAGAGATGACATAAAGAAGTTAGGAAAGGAAAGGGAGGGGGGGATACCATGCCTTTCCTCCTGCAGCTAGTTTATTGGCATGTATTAAACGTAGACTCAACAACAAGAGGCTATAAATCACTGCCCAGGAGAAGTGCCAGGTAGAAAGCAATGGATGAAATTAAAACATCTTTCTTGATACAACCCAGTGCTGATACCAATACAAAGTTAGTTGGGGAACTTGTCGCCTGTATACCTAGGAAGTGTGGGTGTGGGTGAAAATATTTCAAAATGAAGGCTATTAATAAAATATGCTTACAATGCAGTTATTTATTTATTTATTTATTTATTTATTTATTTAACCATCTACCAAATAGCAGTGTCTCTTCTTTTGTTTCCTTAAAGATTCTGTACAACTGGTATTTTTTGCTTGGGTTTCGACATCCCTGTTATGATGAACTTGTGAATTTTGAAACCCCAGCGTTGTATTACTTTCCTGATCACACCGATTTGATCAAACTGAATGCAAGGACATTGTTAATCAGCAATCAACAACAGCAACAACATTAGTCGTTTGACTGGCTCATAGCTGCTCCTGAACCGAGCTGCCCACTCGTGCGCTGCACAGGGACTCGTTTCTGCAGCGCTGAAAATTGTGTCTGCACAGACGCCGAAAATCACAGGCACGCACGGTCATGCATGCACACAATCCGGCCCATGAAGGGATCTCCGCAGGACCGACCCGACCCAGGCAAGATAAACCTTGCTGACCTCTGTGGCCTAATCCAACATCCATTCTAATAATGGCCAATGAGATGTCTATGATGGGAGAAAAAGAGGGCACCAGATTGGGGAATGCTGCCATACTGGGCATGGCCAGCCATGAGTGTTCACTATTAGAGTGTGAGACCTGTGGCTCAACACATCAGTGCTCCACAGGGGCCAAGAATAATGCAGGTGTATCAGCAAGAAGTGGGGAGACAACTGAGGCAAAGGGAATTACTAGGATCAAACATTTAAAATTCCAAATATTGTGTTGGCTCAATGAAGTAGACAGGATTTTCAGTCAATCAGCACTTATCTTCTCTTTCTCCCTAAACCATTGTATGAAAAGAGTTATTTAGGCATTTATTTAATCCCATTCCTGCCTTGATGGCCTCTCCTACAAGGTTGGGTTTTTACAGTATGTATGGCAAGATGTGGGCAGGCTGCAGCAGGCATCCATTTCTCATTTGACTAGATTAGCACTTCACTCTACACTGTCCAGTTCTGAGAATAAGAATCCTGGTTTTAATGCATTAACTGATCTTGCTGTATTTAAAGTAATTATGCCATTTTTCTTTAAAGAGTACAATGATACTTAAGAAGACTGAGGGGGTGGGGGGAAACAAGAAGGAAACCGGAGTTTTAGATTTGGGAAAGAAAATATCAGAACAAGCTTAATTGGCATTTGTTTCCTGAAAAATCAAGTAGGCATAAAATTCATCCATTTAGGTTTCTTCCATTTAGGTTTCTGAGAGATGAGAAAGAAAAGGCTTAGGTGAGTGGCCACACAAAGCTACAGAGCATCAGACCACTAAGTCTTCTATTGGCTCTCTGGGAAAATAAAGGAGTTTAAGAAATCTATATTAGACAAAGATTTCTATTAATTCAGAGACAAGAAAGTAAAAATCTTTACCAAAGGAAAAGCACTTCTGCAAGAGCAGACCCTAGTACCTGACCAAAGATGGCCTTGCTGAATACTTTTGCATATATCTTAACAGTTCCAAGCAGAGTTTTAAATGTTTTGAAATAGTAAGGTTGTTATGTGTCCAGTGAAAATGAAGCTGGGCTCAACTATATCCTGGCATCAGAATTTTGCCTCTTTTTTATATTTTAACAAAATAACCCCAAGATATGGGGGGCTTTTAATATGCTGTTGGTGGAACTAGGGTATGTGACGTTCAAAATGCTTATCTACATAGGAGAAATAAAAAGGAACAAAAAGGAGATCAGCTTTGCCAGCTGACAAACACAAGGTTTAACTGCCCAGATCCATTGTAAAAGCAGCTAATGCTTAGTGCCCAACACCCACTTGCTGGGCATAACATTCATCTCAAGAAGCCTAGTGAAAATTCAAAGCCTGTCAACGTTTTTGCAAGTGCTCTGAGGCAAGGTCATCAAAGACACACAAACCTTTTGTCTTTGTGACTCCCATATGGCAGGCCTGCACTCAGGAACGAAAATTGAAAACAAAACCAAACAGAAAAAATTCATTCCTATCCCCCTCCCTGTCCATCTTGCTGACAATATAAATGTGGCATTTTTCCAGGTGTCACTTCCTTCTGAAATGAGTGATTGGCTTCAAAAAGCAATTTTTAAAAAAATACTAGGCACCTGAGTTGGCATGGCTGTTCTGACCTGAAGAACTCTGGTCCAATGAGATGCTGGGAGGCACATGTCAGGGGAGACCGGCAGGCAGAGTAGGCTGAAAGTGATGTCATATTTATGTGCCCTTTGCATCTGCCCTTGGGGGACAGCACTGACAAAGGGTATATGAACAGCTAGAGGACAGATTGCTGCTTGCAAGACTGTGGAGGGGAGCTGTAAGATCTAAATGGAGTCCCATATCGCAGCTGTTATTAAAGCAAACTATTTAAGAACTATTTCACATGAACATAATTAATGTTTTTAGTGTTTGCACCCAAAACCTTGTGCATGTCCACACACAAAAATGTGATCTGCATCTTTCTCTTTGGTGATCACTCATAGCTGAGTAAGATTGTCTTCCATAAACACGGTTTTAACAATGAGTCCGTAGGTGACTGTGAAGGCCAATTCTGGATCCACAGATCCTTCCACAGTGGGGACATTGGTTTCCGGGCAGGAGTTGATCACGGTGTGGATTTGCCAAGCATGCCTTCCTCTTAGCACATTTCTCCCTTGTGTCCTGAGTTCGAGTGTCTTCAAAGCCCATGACACCTTTGGTAAAGGCTGTTCTCCAACTGGAGCGCTCACAGGCCAGTGTTTCCCAGTTGTCAGTGTTTATACTACATTTTTTCAGATTTGCCTTGAGACAGTCTTTAAACCTCTTTTGTTGACCACCAGCATTACGCTTTCCATTTTTAAGTTCAGAATAGAGTAGTTGCTTTGGAAGACAATCATCAGGCATCCGCATAACATGACCAGTCCAACGAAGTTGATGTTGAAGAATCATTGCTTCAACACTAGTGATCTTTGCTTCTTCCAGTACACTGACATTAGTTCGCCTGTCTTCCCAAGTGATGTGTGGAGGTGGAGATGGCGTTTATAAGTGGTCCATGTTTCACAAGCATATAGTAAGGTTGGTAGTACAATAGCTTTGTAAACAAGCATTTTGGTTTCCCTGTGAATGTCCCAGTCCTCAAACACTCTGCACTTCAATCGGGAGAAAGCCACACTTGCAGAGCTCAGGCAATGCTGGATTTCAGCATCAGTGTTTGCCCTTGTGGAAAGATAACTGCCTAGGTTGAAGAAGTGATCGACATTTTCCAACATTACACCACTGATTTGGATTTGCGGCACTGCAGAAGGGTTATTTTGTACTTGTTGGTGCAGCACTTTGGTTTTTTGGGTGTTGAGTGATAGGCCAAGCTTTTCGTAAGCTTCTGCAAAGATATTTAGGATGCAAAGATATTTAGGATGGTTTGGAGGTCATCCTCTGAGCGTGCGCACACTATGTTGTCATCAGCACACTGAAGCTCTATGACGGCAGTTATGGTAACCTTACTCTTTGCTTTCAGCCTGCTCAGATTGAAGAGCTTTCCATCTGTTCGATATATGATTTCTACTCCGGTGGGGAGTTTCCCTTTGACAAAGTGCAGGATCATGGCAATGAAAATAATGAATAGAGTTGGGACAATAACACAACCCTGTTAACACCTGATCTCACTGTGATTGGTTCACTTTGAGAGCCATTGTTATCTGTGATTGTTGCTGTCATATTATCATGGAGGAGCCGAATGATGTTTACAAATTTATCTGGGCAGCCAATTTTCAGAAGGACAGTCCACAGGGCATTACGATTTACAGTGTTGAAATTTACATGTTGCATATGCAACATGGGAATGTGACCACTGTGTCTATCACATCATGTGTTTACCTCTGTGTGGTGCAAGGACAGGAAACAAGAACACATTCTGCAATGTGCCAGGAACAATGTCAAGTTCCATTCACTGTATACAAGCAGCAGCAGCCACCTACCTTCCACTGAATATTCCAACCATCTAGAGCTGAACTGCTGTCACACAAAGCAAATGTGGGGGGGGGGGGGGGCTTTAAAATGATAGAAACAAGAGATATAGCGCAACACTTCAAGTATTCACTCAAACAAGTCTTGCCATAAGTATAAAAACTCCCACTGTGTTTAGCTTGGGCTAGTCTTATCTGTGGTAGGTAGGTTTGTCCTCTCTTGTCCAATTTGTCAGGCATGCATAGTGTTCGTCCTTTTTAAATATACACCGTCATTCACACACACTTCAACTTTTCTCCTTGCATTTTAAGATGTGTTATATTAAACAGAGGTATAGCAACACCTAGCTCTACTCCCAGGTTTCAGCAGTTGAGTGCAGGTGTCTGGATCTTCACAGAACTGAACTCAGCGAGTAACACTGGTCAGTTAGTACTTCACAGGTACGGGGTAAAGGTTCAACCAATAGGCCCCATTTACTCCACTAAGTCACTGGGTCAGTTCACACTCAACACAAAACCATTATTTGGCACTACCTGAACAACCCCCGTGCTTGCAGACATAATTTCTTGGTAAACAGGATTAATTTCCAATGAGGGCTAATGAGCAAGAACAGTTGCCTTCAAATCATTCCCTTTGCTTCTATAGGCTACGTGTGCCTGTCAGAATCTTCTGCCTCTCTCTGAAAGATGAAGAAAGGTATTCTAAAATGAATCAGACTGCAATACGTTTCCCTCATGCTTTTCTTTTAAGCTGGCATGGAATATATCAGAGCCATAAATTTCCTTACCCTTCTGTTCTGTACATTGAACATCTCTCCAGAGGAATTTTTAGCACTCCATTATTCAAACCCACAAACAGGGATCTGTCGCTGTGAAGGATTTGGAGGCTCTGGATTGGCTCCTTTTGGCTGGCAGGAAGAATCTGCATTTCCTCTAAGTAACAACTCCTTAGGCTCTTATTAGTTGTAGAAAGTGCCTTCAAAATGGTGCCATGCTCTAGCAGAACAGGAAGAAATAGGAGGCAAGTAAATCTCCAAGATGTTGATTCAGTTTATCATCCAGCACACAGAGTAAAGATTAACTACATCCCATTTACACGGCTGCTCTGACACCTTTTTTTTTGCCTCCTCTCCAATTTCTCTTCTTCTTATACACTTATAAAAACATAACCAAAAAAAGTGAATCCATTTATTTGGTTGAAGCCCCTCTGCTTGTGCATTCAGGTTCCCATTCATTCTGAATGACGAGTACATGAGATTAAAGTATATAACTAATGAATGAGGCTAAAGTATGACTATTGAATTTGCTAACAAGTTGCTCCTGTGTTCTGATTTCCACTGTTGTTTTAATGGTGTTTGAAAAACTGTTAATATATAGTTATTAATCTTTCTTGCAAGCCGCCTTGAGCTTTTATGTAAAAAGGTGTCATATAAGTAGTTTAATCAAATAATAATAAACAAATTATATGTTTTTATTAAGGATGACATGGGATGAAGAGGTACATTTACACATTAAAGCAGTATACCCTGCAAATTGTAACTATTTAAAGGATATAAGGATCTCTACCTAGTAAGTCTCGGCTACACCTACAATTTCCCAGAGTTGTTTTCAAATAGGGTTGAATGGGTTCCGTAGATGTGTCCTAGAGGCTGATTCACACAAAGCTGTGCCATCTTAAATATGCTAACAGCTTAAAGCTTAAAAACATTGTTGTAGGCAGAATATCAATCTGCAGCCACAGATTCCAAGGAACATTCTGCACAACTTTCATCTGAAAATCAGTACAAACTAAACACAACTGCATCCTTGCAGTCAGCTACACCCTGTGATTGCTGGAACGCCCCCATGTAAGTTTAAGTAACAGTAGACATGTAGCTGTGATATTTCTGTGGTCCTTAGTAGGGAGCTATGACTCAACAGACTTCAGGACTGCATATCAAATACGCCTTCTAATCACATGCTAGAATCACATTATGACTGTTATCTATGCACATTCACTTGGAAATAAGCCTTACTGAGCTCAGTGGGATTTCCAAGTAAATGTGCTTTGTCCTTTAAAGTCCTAAAAATCTTGGGCCTTACAAAATTGAGTGTGTACCTCTTCCCCCATGCTCTGTGCTCCACTGACCAGACTTCCCCAAACTGAATTATTCAGATCTCAGTCCCAACCAGTGTGGCCAATGATCAGGGATGATGTGAGTTGTAGTCCAAAACATCTGGAGAGCACCAGGTTAAGGAAAGCTGTTCCTGACTGTACTACCTATGCACCAAGGCAGTCTCATTAGTTGATCCACAGCCTGGAAAGTTGCTTAACCCTGAACTTGGATATTTTCTGGAAATACTGTAAGATATCCTCATTTGGAATGACATTTATTAGATGGAATAATTGTGCGGGGAATGCAATTTAAATCTGATAAGTGTTTTAATAAGTATTCTATCTATAGGTTTCAGTTTAAAGCGTTGTTGCATCCCTCAAGTATTGTCTTCGGAATGGGCTAGACTTTAAGACTTTAAGGAATAAAGTTAAGCATTTAAAGGTCCCATTAATTTCCAAGAAAACAGCAATTCTTCCATTTAAATAAGCAGGGTTTGTTAGTATTCGTCTTTGACAAGTTTATACCACAAAGGGGGGGGGGGTGTTAGATAAAATAAGAATATTTCTAATACTAGATCAACTCTTGATCTGTTTAACAGTAGCCCATGAGGCTATTTTCACTTTGGAGTTTATGCACTAAAGTTATCTCTGTAGATCAAGAATTAGTATTTGTTTTGTTAAATTGTTCTATAGTTAAATAAAGTTTTTGTCTATGTAGTTTTGTTACTGGAAATACACGAAAGCTAATCACATTCAAAGTAAGTAGCGGTAAAAGGTAGAAAGATATACTATTACTCTGTCTGGTAGATGATAACTTCTGAGACAGATGACTCCATAGTCATGGGATAAATTATACCATCACTTAGAGAGGCCATATATCTTAACATAAAATCAACTCATTCTGAACATATAATGGAATTATTAGATTTTTTTAAAATGGAGCTCAGACATAAATTCTGATTAATTAAAAGGTTTAATTTAGCTTCCACCACAGAAGGAAGTTACCATTTGCAACACTTCCATGGCGCACCTTTCCAAGCTTTTATTCCTACTTAAAAAGTCGGGCGTTGAAGATTAGTCCACTATTGAAAGTTTGGCAATAAATGGGATTGTGGCAGGTCTCCTCATTATATCCAAACTGGGCAAACTTTGCAATACTATATAAACCACAGTCTGCCAACAAACCATGATCACAGACTTTAAGGGCATGGAAGTCTGCCTGCAAATCACTACATGCAACTAGCTTGAAGAATGGCATGTGGATTCTGAGAGCATGGAAACCTCTTTGTGTGCTGGAGCTATTTATGCATATGAACCCTGCTGGCAGAATGTTTTTATTCAAAGGAACAACTCAGTAGATGTGCCTAAGTTTTGGGGATCACAGCTCAGTGGTAGAACATATGTTTTGCACATAGAAGGTTGCAGATTCAATCCCTGGCACGGTGCACAGTCAGGACAAGGTACAGACTGAGATGCAGGGAAGCTACTGCTAGACAATATTGGCCTAGATTGCCTAGAGCAGTGATGGCCAAACTTGGCCCTCCAGCTGTTTGGGGACTACAACTCCCATCATCCCTAGCTAACAGGCCAGGGATAATGGGAATTGTAGTCCCAAAACAGCTGGTGGGCCAAGTTTGGCCATCACTGGTCTAGATAAAGCAATTTCCTATGTTCCTCTTAATGCAGAAAGTGGAGCTTGAAATCTGTTTCCCATCTCTTAACTTCATCAGAAATGATACCCAAACGTGAAAATGCTTTTCAGATCTCTAGAAGAAAGTATGTATATGCATTTCCAACAAGACACAATGAAGTAGAAAAATACTATATGACTCAGAAATGCGTGAAGACTGTCAACCAGCTATCTTGAGGATGTCATTTACATCTCTACTCCTTTTTGAGCTGAACGTTCACCAGGAAGGCGTTCAGGCTTCACAGAAACCTTCACTTGCAAATGAATTCCATTTAAGCAGAAACTATTCTCTTTCTTAGGCTAACTATAGGACCCTAACCCCATCCCTTCTGTTTCCTAAAGCCATCTAAATTGTGGCCTACACTTTCAAAATGCTGTTTCAATTTCTACCCAGATAATAATGGAAGATCAATTCTCACACGTTTTTTCCTATTTGAGAACATGTAGTAAGGAACTCACAGATTACTGTTTAATAAATCCACATATGAGAAGTCTCCCAGATGTAAAAAGCACTTACCTGTCCCAATATACATCACATGGTATAGTGTGTCCTTGCCCTGAACAATGTCAACCACCAGCTTAGAAAAACGGATGTTGTCCTGAGTGACATATGGATCAACAGAGACTGGTTGCACAACATCATTCATCAGGAATAAGCGCTGAGCATCCTGAAGGATCCTCTCTGTCAAGTTTTCATTAGGACTATCATCATTCAGTATTCCACACTGAAGGAGAACAGAACAGCAGTGTTTCTTTTACAACTTTTAAAACTCTCTAACATTAACTACTGTTTTCGTTTTGTTTGCTATTTTTACTGCAGAGTTCTTGCCGACTGTCATGATGTTTATACTGACATGGATCTCAAGACACAGCTTCCAGTGATAAAAACAGATTACAAATTTGCAAGTTTGTTCCTTCTTCCATATTACACAGACATATCCAAATAAAAATCTTCTGGTTAATCTACTCCAAAAGAGGTTAAAAGAGGTTAATCTACTCCAATGTGGTACAAACGTAAATCCACAGCACAATCCTACCCATGCTTACTAGGAATGTCCTTCCAACTGATGGAACAGGATTGCAGCTGCAGAAACATGCCAAAATCAAGACACTTTTTATACTAGAGCAGGTCTAGACATAAAATGCCCTGCTATTCCTATTTAATTTGAAATCCACAATCTTGATTGGGATAGTCTCCCAGTTTTGCTTCATCTCCCTTTTGCCCTGCATGAACCATCTCTGATGGTTGGGGAAACCATTAATTGCTGAACTGCATTTTCTGTTCTCAGTGGACAGAAGTTTATCATTTTAATACCAGGGGTAGCATAAGTGCTAAGTAAGTGGACTTGTATTTTTCAATTGTTTCATTCTAATTTCCATTTCATATGTCCCAGACCTGTATTTTTCTCTTGGAAGGGAAGATTTCTGGCACTGTTCCTTCATCCTCCAAACAACGAAGTGAGGATCTCCCCCTCCCCCTTCCAAATCGTTTCTTCACAGCCACTAAATTACCTTTGTCATCTCCTGAAGGCCCTTCATTGACCTCTTGTTCCTTCTGTACTTGAAAAATGTTCTAATCTCTTTTTCCAATCTTCCTGTCGTTCACCACATACATTCCCTTTTCTTTTGTAAAACTCTCATCTTGACTTTGCAATCTTTTCACACCTTCTCTGCAGCACAGGCTATATGCTTTTGAGGATGAAAGCTAGTCCAAAACATCCCTGACTGATGCTCCATTGGGAACATGCAGTATAAAAGCTTCCGGTTGCTCCAGTGAACCAAAGGCTGGAGAGCTCCTAGTATGTAGCAGATGATGTACTGCAGCTGTAGCCAATCTAGTGCCCTCTTGATGTTGCTGGTCTATTGTTCCCCTTAACCCTAACCACTGGCCACACTGATTGGGGGTGATGGAATGTGGAGTCCAACAACAACTTATTTTGTTTAAGAAGGCTTTTACTGAGGTATGACCCACTTATGAAAAAATTATTGTTTATCTGCTGGAACGGCTTTGTTGTTTTTGGAGTTTTTATTTCCTGCATTTTATTTTATTTTTATCTTGATCATTGCTTTGATGGCCTCAAGCTGTAAAGCAGCATTTTTAAATGTGAACAATAAATAAATAAAACACCCAGAGGCCATCACTCTGGCTGCCCCTGATCACTACAAATGCTGCTCCCCAGATCTTCTATGATAACCCTGGTTAATTTTCTATATGAAACTCAGCTGCAATCTACTCAGATTTAACGGAACATGCCACAATAAATTCTGCTCCTGAAAAGCAAACTAGTACTGGTTTTGTGACCTCCCACCTACTTGGCAGGAACGTGTAGAATTTTGCCTGCTAAAATATAGCTGAAATGGGATAGAACGGGTACTGAGAGCAGACTTGCAGGAGGAAGGGGCAGCAGCAGAGGTAGGGGTGGGGAGGCCTAGAGCCTATAGGTTATATGCAATGCTAGTCCTACTCAGGGTAGACCTATTGAAATGACTAGACATGGCTAACTTAGGTCCATTAATTTCAATGGGTCTACTCTGGGTAGAAGTTCAGGATCAAAGACTATGAAAGAACAGGACTATGAATCATACAAGACTAAACTACCAATACTTTATATAGCAATGGTAGGCAGCTATTTCACCCCAAGGGCCACATTCTCTCCTAGGGAACTTTCTCGGGGCCTTATGCCAGTAATGGGCAGAGCCAGAAGCAGAAGTGATGAGATGCGCTAATTTACGCACACAATCCTCTCTATTCTCCCATCCAGGCAAGAAAGCAGCAGCACTTAATGATACGTTCTAGTCAGGCAAAATGCTCAAGGAGGTGATGTATGAATGCAGCTTCAGAAACAACTACATGGCTGTAGATTGGGGGGGATGGGGACAGGGACAAACGAGTAATACGTGTAAAGAATGGTTACTAAGGAGGTAACATTATGCTAAGAGAAAATAGATTGCCCAAGACAATTTGATGAGCCTCATAACTGAATGGGGACTTGAACATAGGCTCTCTCTGTGTGTACAGACACCTGATGTGCTAGCTGCCACTGAACCAGTTAATTAACATTTACCCATCAAACGAGGAAACAGAATGAGATGTGAGTGAATTGAGGGGTTGCATTAAAATACCTGAAAATTAGGGATGGGGTTGATTGTTGGCAGCCATGCAGATCTTGGATTTTCTTGGTATCGGAAAGGCCCATTAAAGGCTTGCGTAATAGCACTGAGATTGAAGGCACACACTGCTGAAGCAGCAATACTGTTTCTGGAAACAAGGGCAAAAGGAAAGAGAAAAGGAGAAAAATCAATTTAATCTTTAGAACATTGACACTTCCATCATAACAGACATCAAATCTCACTAAAATAAATTGCATGCAAATTACCAGGAGGAAGTGCACTGGGCTACAGGCCTCAGAAGAGAGGAGAAGAATCCTCATGGATTATATGACAATTAGGAGATGTTGAAAAGCCCCTCTTGAACACTGTACATGATTTAAGACTAAGAGAAGCAGTTTTGACATGAAAAGTCACACGCAGCTTAATTCACAAGGAACATTACTACTGATATCCCATCAATCCTGATTGATTATAAGTGGCCTAGTTTTTAAAACCTCTGGTTTATTTTTCAAGGTGAAATTTAATTTTAAGCTCCACAGGTTTCATTGTTAAGGTATTAATGCCACCTCTGAAAAGCACACCTGCCTATAGACCTTCAAATCCATTGGATACTCACCATTTCATATACATGCTATTTGCATAAAGCTCCAATTGCAAGGACAGACAGACAGAGGAGAAGGAATACAGAATCTGGACTCATATGGGATAAAAAATGCATAATATCATAGCTTTCGGTTGGCTCGTGAGAATAGAATGCCGAGACTAGATGAGCCTTTGGAGCCTTTTTATATTCTGAGAAGTATTAAGCCAGGATGGAGCAGGCATTGTACTGCCCTCCAAATATTTTCAGACTCCAAGTCCCATCAACCTTGACCACCAACCACACATACATCTGGAATGCTATGCTTGAATGACAGTGAAAATAACTCAAAGTCCCAATACATGGTCTGAAGGTGCACGATGCAATAGCTTCCTGAAGCTAACTGCCTGGACACAAGACTTTTACAGGTTGCCATGAGTTCCACAGACAAAAGCCGGGATAGAAATGAAGGAAACTATTCTAAAATGTTCCTGATGCTCACTGTTTGAAACTGCCCTTCCCTTCCCTAAATAGTCATTGAACTTCAGCTGTGAATTCAAGCAATTTCCTGTGTTGATTTTGAATATACAAATTAGCATTAAAAAAGGGAAATCTCTTTACATTTCTGGCAGGAGGAGCTTCCCTTTAAGATAGACAAGTAAAGCTTCAGCATGTCACTTGTATCACTAGGAATATGCACTCAGGATCACTTACTGTGGATACTGTGGGTAAGTTAATCAAGCAACACTCTCAATTTGGCATCCTCATTTAGGAGGCAAGCCTCCATGTGGTGAAGGTATGTCCTTGAGTGTAGAACTGAAATGGCAGCCTACTCTCCATTATTAAGGTAAGTCATTAAACAAACACAGGCAAGCATCTGAAAAAGGTTCTCCTTGTACACACTCCTTTCCCCATTCCTCAAAGGCACTGTGCTTATTTACAACAGGTGTGGGAAACCTTTGGCCCTTCAAATGTCACTGGACTACAACTCCCACCAGCCCCAGCAAACATGGCCAGTGGCTGGGGATGATGGGAGCTGTAGTTCAGCAACACTGGGGGGGGGGCAAAGGTTCCCCACACCTGCCGTACAATCTTCTCCTAATTGTCCTCCATTATGGGATGCAGGCAAGCCACAATTATTCACACTAAACAGTTGAGAAAATTAGGCTGGAATTTCATGCTTTGCCAGGAATCATATCCTCCTACAGGCCATCAGACCAAGCTTATAGAGTCCAGCTGAGGACTCTAAAACATTTATATGCTATTTTAAAAGGTGGGGAGAGAAAAGGACCAACAAAGAAGAGGAAATCAGAGAGAGCTGAAAATTGTAAAGAAGAGGCTAAAAATACAGAAAGCCCTTTCAGAACAACATGACAGACTTTGTCACCGTGCTGTGTAAATGTCTGAATGACTGCTTTATATATCAAGTTGCTAATGGTAGCAATTTGAACTACTATGAAAAGGATTTTTTTACTAAACCAGTAATTACTTAAGAACACATATCTAAGCCGTGTGATTTTAGGCAGGCAATAAGCGGAGAAGGTCCTTCCCTTCCTTCCTTCTTTTTTTTAAAGACGCTGCTACATGAAGAAGCAAAAAAAGCATGCTTCTATTTCATTCCTACTTTGTGGTATGAGCAGTATGTATAGGAAGCCTGTACAGAATTGTATCATACCAATTTAGGGCACCATCAGCAGCTTGGAGGAAAGGTGTGATACAAATGAAATGAAATGAATGAATGAATAAAAGCATGCACCTCATAAACTACTTGTAGGTCCTCCAACATTTCTTTATGCTTAAATGATGCACACCACGTCTCTCATTTGTTCCTACAAAGAAAATTTCCACCATAACAATCCCACCATGTTAGAAAACTAATCCAGAGAACTACCTCAATTTGAAGTTGACTGGGAGATGCCTTTTTGCCACTGAGAAAGCAAGACATCACTTTTAAAACATTACTATTAAGATTGCGTGTTCTCCTTTCCCTCTTTCCCCTCACAGCCATCCTTCCATTTCACTGAGCAATGGAGCAGTAGGCTTTGAACTTGTCAAAGCACCACATGCTAAACCTTTCTTTGCTGGTATCTGAGTGATATTGACATGTTGCGTGTTCACAGAAGGCAGTTCTTTAGACAAAGCTAATGACGAGTGACAAGTTAATGCCTTCAGGCACAAGGAGGAGGAGAAGAAAAACAATCGTCTAAATAAAACTGCAGATTGTTTGAGATCGGAGTGGGGCCTCCAAAACAAGCTGCCAAATGTTTCATAGCAACGTTCTCCCCTCAGAACTGCAAAGGGACAAAATCAACACAACCCTGGATTGCCCAGCAGCTTTCTGTCGTTAGAGCTGGCACACTGGCCCAAATAATAAACCACTCGCTTGCACTGTTCTTGTGCACGGAAAGATGCAGAACTAGAGCGTGAAAGATGGGCTGGAATGACCGTAAAATCACTGATCTGGAAACAGTCATAAAGTTGATCCAAGCACTCCAAATTTTTGAGGGGGGAAATACAAGGACAGTATTACAAAATATTTATGTGTCATCCGCATCTGTCCATTACCTCATGACCATAGGTGAGACCGCAGTAAGTCGCAGCATAGTGAGCTGCAAGTGCTGATCTGACCTCCTGGCGGGTGAGCACTGCTGCTTACCAGGATGGTGAGGGGGAGGCAACAGGGAGGGCAGTGCAATGTGTTTGACCACACCACCATCCCTGCCATTTCTCTGCTTCCCCTCCTGGTAAGAAGCTGTGACTCAACTGCCAGCAGGTCAAGTAAGTGTCTCCACCCCACTGTGCCATCCACTACTGTGAGACAGTATGCTACATACCACACTATGCTACGCTATCGTAACTCCAGAGCATCCTGGTGCATTGTTAAACAATGTTTATAATTTCAAAAATTCTTCTGACTCACTGCAATGGGCTAAATTCCTAGATACAACAAATCCCTCTGGTGCACAAATGAATTGCCAGTATCAAGAGACTTGCCCCCCCCCCAACCCTGAATCCTCAGTATCATTATGACATTATATTCGCAAGGTTCCTTGGAAGTAGCCCCAGGCATGATACTAGATTTCAGTCGTAGAGCTGATGCACTGAAAGCTATTTCTCAAGATTATCTCCAGCCCCATGGCACTCTTCATTTCCCAACATGCATGACATGAGTCCAGACTTGTGCACATGCCACGTTTTATCGACTGGCTGCTACATGGACGTGTAAGTAGCTGTAACCCAACCGCCTAAGGCTGTGGATCATTGTCTTAACAATAAAATAATTCTCCAGTATGTCAAGATATATCTATAGTCTGTTGCTAATTTAATGTGTGATTCAGAGGGCAGACACCACTGGATAAAATGAGTTTATAATTCTGCAAAAATGTGTACATGCAACCTCTAAGAATGGAGTCAGAAACAGAAGGGCATTATTGTATTAAGACAGCACATATGCTTTCTCTACAATTCCTTCAGAGCCTGAGAAACAAATATACAGTGGTACCTCTGGATGCGAACGGGATCCATTCCGGAGCCCCGTTCACACCCAGAAGCAAATGCAACCCATGTCCGCGCGTATGTGGGTCACAATTCGCTGCTTCCGCGCATGTGCGTGGCGTCATTTTGACTGTCTGCACATGCGCGAGGGGCGAAACCCGGAAGTAACACGCTCCGTTACTTCCAGGTCGTTGCAGCGTGCAACCCGAAAATACTTATCCCGAAGCTACTTCAACCCGAGGTATGACTGTACTCTCTTCACATTGTTCTGTTGGGTTTCCTGCCATGTGCCTCCTGCCCTGTAAATTCCTGCATCTGCTACATGGAGTTTGGAAGCATCAGCACAGTTACCAAGTGGCTTTCCGGAGTCAGATGTGCTAGACGAGAGTGGCTAAGACTGAAAGTGGGGTGCTGTAGGCATACTCATATCAAAGCACCATCTCTACCTCTCCTCTCCCCTCCTCACCCCGACTTTGCATTCGTATATGTGTGCACTGTCCCGTTCTGAGAGACAGCCCTACATTCTACATTTAGGCCCACTGACAATTATGCCAAAATGTTAAGGAAAAAAGTCCAAAAGCTTTTAAATTAGGTTTCAGTGACCCTAGTGAAAACTTTAATAACAACTGCTTAAATATTTCATAGGTTTCTTCCCTAAATAGCCATCTTTCTTGCTGACTTAGCTCTGCATTACACAACAATGAGCAATAAATCAGACTATAACATGTTTTTCACAATGAAGTGCACCATGCTGGTTGATGCCCATTTTTTGGAGAATTGCTTCTGACCCCATTAAATGAGAATCTTTGAGATTTGAGTATATACACATATATTTTTCTCTTCCTTCAAGAGTAAATATGCCTTACGATAAAAATAATACACCTTTTATGCATCAGTTATACTACTGCAGCAAATGGAAGACTTACTTTGTATGCAGAATGCATACAGCATGGAATAAGTCCTGATAGAAGTTAAAAGAATAATTACCATTATTTGTCTAGTTAGCTGACAAATTGGAACTTTTCTCTGCTTTGAATTCTTGAAAGAACACTGTGTCATAGCACAAAGCCCCTATTTGATCTAAGTTTAGCTATTATCAATAATAATTTTTTTCTATTCACTTCTTTTGCAGTTACATAACGCTTTTTTTCTTGCAATGTAAAAGCAAAAGAGAAGTCGTAATTGCATATTTGGTCCTTTTGCCTCTTGCTAACAAGACAGCAGTCTAAACAATTACGGGGTAAGATGAGGAAAACCACACTAGATTCTGCACATACACTCTCTTCATAAATCAACAGATCTGGATTAAACATTAAAGCTTACAGGGAGTTACAGGGTGTATCTAATGGTGACTGTCCACTAATGGAAAGAAAAACCTTCAGCAAAACAAGAAGGCCCGTTCTCATGTTGCCGCTTTCCAGACCAGTTTTGGAGGAGGCCAATGAAGAATGGCCTCAGATTATGATCACAGGGTCCAGATTGGTTCATATGGGGAGTGGCAGTTCTTGCACCTTGCACACAAATGTGCTCCAGAGGATTAGGGGACTCTCTGCAGTATGTTTAGGTGCAGTGTAGGGTGCTGCAGGAGGGATTTATGAAAATGGCATCTTTCAGGGGACTGCTCTCCCCAGGGAGGCTCACTGGTGCCTTTGTTACATATCTTTAGGCTCCAGGCAAAAACATTCCTGTTCTCCCAAGCCTTTGGCCAATTAAACAATCTATGGCCTTTTAAACTGTGTGCAGGGTATTGTCCTTGTGTGTTCTTGTGATATGCATTTTTATGTCTTTAGGAGGGGTGGGGAGATTACTGAAGGGGGGGAGGGAGCGAATAATTCAGCACCTCTCTGCCCATGCATCTGTTCTGCATGTCAAATTTCATCCACACTCCTCCTTTTAATCATAATCACAGCAGGTCCACATTTAAAGCCCTAAGGATGCTGCAATTGTGTGTAGTTTGGCCCCTGACATTTCTGTTCCTCTGTCAGGGCCTTCTTGCATGAGCACTGCAATTCAGGAATCATGAACCCATGCAAGACCCAAGTCTTCTGAGAAACTGAAAACAACAACCTTGCCTTCTGTGAAGACAAAAATGAAACATAAAATATAGGATCTTTCATAAGTTCCTGGCTTCTACCTTGCACGGTTCACACAAGCAAGCTGCTTATATGAGCATGCACTTTAGCACAAATCAATCCTGGCCTCTCATCAGAGCCAGCTCTTGGATGACAATTCTTCAATTCTGTCAAAGATAAGTCATACACTGCTACTCTGAGAACAGTTTTTCAGATAATTACAACTTTTAAGAAATCCTCTTCTCCACAAGTGGCTAATTCAAATGATTAAAGTAGGAAGGTTTCATAATCTGGTGTCTAGACAGTACTGTCCCACATAGTAGCTAATCAGATTTTCTTCTTTTAGTTCATAATTAAAAACAAATTTCTTATATTCTAGTTAATACAAAAATGCTGCAACCCAGAACCATCAACATCTATGACTAACAGCTCATTTCTATGTATGTTTAAGTAAACAGTAAGAATTATACAATAATTTAAATGTGTATAAAGAAGAAAGCAACCCTAAAAAAAAAAAGAATATTCTATTTTTATTTGCAAATGCAATCAATTGCTTATTTTACATCTAATATATCTTACTTATACAGTGGAGCCTCGGGTTGCAAATGTGATCTGTGCAGGAGGCACATTCGCAACCCACAGCATTCACAACTTGCAGTGCTGTGTTTGCGCACACGCGTGATGTGATTCGGTGCTTCTGCACATGCGCAAAATGCGATTTAGTGTTTCTGCGCATGTGCAAGCACCAAAACCCGGAAGTAGCCCGTTGCGGTACTTCTGGGTTCAACACATCCGTAACCCGAAAACACGAAATCCGCAGCGTTCGCAACCTGAGGTATGACTGTACTATAGTCTTCATTAGTGGCAGTAGTTACTTCCAAGTTTCTGAATGAGACGTTTATTTACCTTTACTGAAAATAACTAATACAGTGGTACCTCGGGTTACAGACGCTTCAGGTTACAGACTCCGCTAACCCAGAAATAGTACCTCGGGTTAAGAACTTTGCTTCAGGATGAGAACAGAAATCGCAAAGCAGCGGCACGGCGGCAGCGGGAGGCCCCATTAGCTAAAGTGATGCTTCAGATTAAGAACAGTTTCAGGTTAAGAACAGACCTCCAGAATGAATTAAGTTCTTAAACCTGTACCACTGAAAAAGAGCATATTCTACTTAAAAAATTAGGCAGAGTAAGATTTGGGGCTACATTTGCAAATGAACAGTGAATTTTATTTAGCATCTTTTGAATTTTCCCTCCCTTGGTTTTGTGGTCAAAGTTGGAGATGTCTTCCTTTGCTCTGCTGACTTCATCACTGTAACTGATAGCACAACCCTATGTATGTATATTCAGAAGCTAAGTCCAACTATGAGTCTTACTTTCAGGTAAAGTACGCATAGGATTGCAACCACAGACTCCCAGTTGTTATCAAGGATAGGTTTACATCTAGCTCAGATGTAATAGAAACAAGTGCACAGTAATAGACAGAAGTCCACAGGTGGACTGAATTATGTCTTTTTCTGGACTGGTCATTATATATATATATAGAAAAAGAAGAACATACCAATAATATGAATATCACCAATAATATAATTTGGGTAAAAATCACAGTTCAAAAATAAAGTAAGAATAACACTGAATGAGGAACCACCTATTTTGCCTTACAAATATTAGAATTATAGGTGTAGAAGAAGACAGATAGGAAGACCAAGCATTGCTTTGCTTATTTTACTTAATCTGGCTGCATTTACACATCACAATAAACCAAGCCACAGTGAACCTTTGATTTAAGTACTCCCACCTCCCGCCGCCCAGCAAAAATGTGAGTTCAGAAGATTTCACTTCTATTTTTGATTAGTTGCTGCTTATTGTTTAATCCAAACCCAATAAACACTGGTTAACCGTAACTATAGTTTGCTTAAAATAAATCAAACTATGGGTTATAAAGCTGGCTTATTTCAAACAAAAGTTAGGTAAGATTAACGGCAGATGCAACACTAGTTTGGTTTGAGATGCAATGCTAAACTGAAGCTAACAGAAAACAGACGCAAAAACTTCCAGTCTTGTCCTCATGATTGCAGCAGAGGAGACACACACATGCACAAGGTCATATAAGTTGGCTCCTGTCACAACAAGCCATCATATTATGGTTCACTGTGATGTCCAAATACAGCCTCGCTAAATTGAACAATGGAAGGAATTTGCCTAAATACCAGTACTAGAAAAAGGAGGTAAGCATTATAAGGAAGTAAATAAGGAGCAAGAAAAGCAACAAACTCACACATTGGTTGTAAACACTCCATAGATCAAATCTTGTTCAGGTAGATAAAATGTGCTTTGCAGTTCATTGTAGTAGAAAGGGATTTCACCAGAACGGGAGCAGTTCAGCCGAGCCTTCATAAATGTTGTCCATGTGTCCTCCAATAAAAATCTCCCCCCAATGTCGTTTTTGCAAACCCTTCCCACGCGAGAATAGACAGTTTTCCCACAGTCATGTTCTACAGCATTCTCACGGAAAAAGAAGTAAGTGAACAAACCAATGTCATAGGCAGCAATGAAGTTGGGCTCTGGAGAAAAATAAAGCCATAAAACGCAATGAGATTTACATAGAAAGGGTTGGATTTACACAGCCTGTGGGGATAAAAGTTCAGGAGTGATCAGAGAATGAGAAAGAGGAAAACAAACCTCTTTTTTTTTCTTTTTTACAACATCCAAGAAACAGGAGAACACAATAGGCTTGTTTTTATGGGCACATTCATCATTTGATGACTACATCATCAAGAGAAGACCATGAAACCATGTGAGGGGGCTGCAGGGTCCATAGACTAATTCCACCCCAAGCTGAAGCCACAGCCATGCCCTCTGGTACATATGTGGAGCTTTTTGTCATGTTGGCATGTACAGATAAGTGTTTCTGTACATGCCAATGGAAGAAAAAGCTCCACATGCATACCGGTGTACAAAATTAGAACTCCTCAGTGCAAGGAGATACCCTAATTGGAGATTAACATGCATAGTATTCTTTTGCACAGGAGCTGAATATGTTGGTTGTGTGATTGCTTTTCCACTTTGTGCAGCTGTGATGAGAGGCTAGCCCATAACGCCCCACAAATGTCCTTTCAACAGGTGGGGAAGTTTCATGTGAATGTGAGTACCCATACACTTCTGAAATGGTACACACATGGAATGCTTATTTTAAGATGATGCCTCCTACAACACACATGTACATTATCTAAACACAAAAAATATTACTTCAGAAATACTGTTTCTATCCAAGTAAATTTGGTAAACTGACTAATGAATCAATTAATCAACAAAAACTCTTATGATTAAATTAAGCTGTCTTGAATTGGATTGTCTAGTTATTATTCTTCAAGTCTAATTTTTTTACAAGTGGGGGGCTGTGTGTGTGTGTGTAGCAAGGGAGAATTCAGTCATGTGATTCCTCACTCACAGTCTGAAATGGCATATATTCCAGAAGCAGTTTTACCACCTCATCTGCCTTTTGTACAGATTGACTACTTTGAGCTACAGTGATGGTCAATACTATAAGTATTTTCAAAAACACAACAAAAGAGGGAGGAGTGGGAAGAGGAACATCAATTGCTATTTCCTAAAACAGTTAGGTGCCTCAAGGACTGAGGCTAATTGATACTGTGATTAAATGGTGGGGAGCAGCACACTGTCCTTTTTCCAGCGATCTTCCAGTTTCCTTTGCTGCAACTAATACATGTCACTGTCAGATACAAGATCCTGGGACCAGTAATGTTCCTGCAGTTCACATATTTTCCCCAAGTTTTCTACACACTAGAGCTGGGCTTATCCCAGGTGCCTCCCACACTTTTAGGCCTAGGAGCACATCTTAGAAACTGCTGTGGGCACCACAAAATACCCATCTACAGAAAAAAGGTAATGCTCAGAACCTCCCTCTCCAAACAGACAAAACACCGGCACACACCACAAAACTATGTGCTAGCGCTGAGGGGCAGCAAACTGTGGGCCCAACTCTTTCCTCTTAGTGGAAGAACAGAATTTGAGGCATAAATAGATAATCAGCATACAGCCGTGATTATTGTATAAAATGACAATTCAAGAGAAACCTTTTGGAAATTAATTCACACTGCTAATAGTAGACTTGGACCACCTCCTCCACTGCCTATTTCTCCCTCTTTCATCCCACCCTGGTGCTTGGGAGCATGCTGTGCATCCATGTGCTCTGAGTGTGAATGGAGGTACCTGCTTAAAGACTCAGCTGACAGACCACACAGGTAATGGCTGTATGGCAGCTAAACAGGTGGACAGACAAAGCCTACAGTGAAAGGGAAAACTGCAGGTAGGGTTATTTGCTTGTCAGCTGGAGCTGTACTGAATTATGATGAATGGAAATCCCCCTGAAGGTACGGAGAGATACGTTACTATGCAGGAGGCAGCATCCACCTGGGTTTAAGCAGTATTTCCAGCAGAGAAAGCTCCCTGAGATGTCAGCCTTGGAGGAAGGGACATCGCACAAGTATCCAAGTATGTATTGTTTTTTTACAGTCAACTAATTAATTGACCAGCCACTGAGCTCATCAAAACAAGAACAAAACAAACCTTTTAAGTCATTTTGCAAGATTCCTTGACCTAATGCAGGTGTGAAAGATATCTTCACCCATCCCTCACTGTGAAATGTATTGATGGCATTGTGGCAAAGTGCATTCTTAAAGGCACCAGCACTAGTTTACTGTCTCGCTGAATTTGGCCAACTGCAATAATCCACTGACATCTGGCTGTTGTCATTAAAGCCATTCCTTACACTTGAGAATGAACCATTTTCTGTAGGTAATATCTATATATCACCCCATAGATTAAAGTCTATGTGCAAACATCCCAAAGAACAAACGAGCAGCAAAGTAAGGTATGTATTGATGGCAGTGCATCCCCAAATCCCAAAATGGCTCTAGATTATGGTTTGTAGTACATGCTTTCATTACTGAATGTCCCCTGCAGCAGAAAGTAATACCGGGGCCCTGTGAGGATTCTGCTGGCTGAGTGAGAAAGCAAACTAAAGGGTACACTTTCTCTGAATCACTTCCTCCTCCCATGAGAATTTGTACTAATAATTAAGACTGGAATTTTGAAGTCATGAATTCCAAAAGAATCTTGATGAATTTAAAATGGGGCTATTCTGGAACATGCTAAGTTCTGCTTTCCAATGTCCAATAATGCTTTCTGAGTGACTCTATACTATACGTTAGCCTTTGAATAACAGGGAAGTTGTTGTTTTTGTGGCCTAAAAGTAAGAAATGTCCAACAACAGGGCAAAATAATTACAATATAAGGTAAGAAGAGGGGAACAGGACTATATCTACATAAAGTAATAAAGATTTTTATTCAAATCACATGTGGCCAAATCATTAACAAGAAACTTGTTTTATTTTTATGAGATCTGCATTATTATTATTATTATTATTATTATTATTATTTATACCCAGCCCATCTGGCTGGGTTTCCCCAGCCACTCTGGGCAGCTCCCAACAGAATAATAATAATAAAGCGATAAAACATCAAACATTTTTCCCTAAACAGGACTGCCTTCAGATGTTTTCTAAAACTCAGATAGTTGTTTATTTCCTTGACATCTGATGGGAGGGCGTTCCACAGGGCGGGCACCATTACCGAGAACGCCCTCTGCCTGGTTCCCTGTAGCTTCACTTCTCGCAGTGAGGGAACCGCCAGAAGGCCCTCGGAGCTGGACCTCAGTGTCTGGGCTGAATGATGGGGGTGGAGACGCTCCTTCAGGTATACTGGGCCATTTAGGGCTTTAAAGCTCAGCACCAACACTTTGAATTGTGCTCGGAAACGTACTGTTTAGCAGTGAGATTTATGCAAGAGTTATTGTCTGGGACTTGCTTTCAAGTGGATTCTGTTTGTTGCTAGCATGGTAGCCGGAAGGGATGATCTTGTCTTTCTCATCTGACACAGGTTTTTCCGTCTCTTCCTTACACCACTTCTGGCCATTGTGAAGGGCTGCATTTGGGCAAACCAACCAGGGCAAATCCAAACCAGGAACTCTGGTAAGAAATGGTGTTCAGCTTCTGGATCCCTGATGCAGCTGAAAGCCTCAGTTACAGTAATAGGTAAGAACACCTTTCACCAACTCCCATCTAGTGAGAAGGCTGCAATCTGATCAATCTGATAAGGCCTAGTGATCGCCATTTAACAGGATTGTTTTTTATTGCTTATTTTAATTATAGACATTCATATTTCAATGTCTAAGTCAAAACAAGATATAAATTAATAAAATCTTCCTCCTCCTCTTGGGGCTGCACTACAGTACTCTGCATGGCAGAGGTGGGGAGACTCCAGCCCGTGGGTCAGATTTGGCCTGCCAGGCCTCCCCATTTAGCCCATAAGGTCATTTCCCCCAAATCATGTCCACCTACCACATCCTCTTGCAGTACACATTATGCCATATGTGAAGTCTGGCTTAGGGTAGAAATGCATCTGCTTCTCCTGCAGAAAGCAGGAAACCCACACACAGAAATGCATCCACTTTCCATTTTAAGTCACAGTTGCTGAAGTGAGCTTTTGTCAAAGTTCTCAATAGCTAAGCATTCACATCCAAAATCCAGTATTCCCCAAAATAAACACAAACACACTACAAACTCATTCATCTGAAGGGGCTGTGGAAGAGCTGGAGGAAGAGGCTGGCTACTTAAAATATTTAGTCTGCCTTATCCCTGTATGAGTTGGTAGATAAATATATTGTGGACACCCCCTGAATGTGGATAGCTAAATATTTTAGGTAAATGAATTTTATCTTCATTATGAGATAAGAAAAAAAAAAGTCATTTCCCAAGACTGCCCAGCTGGTCTTAATGATCTCTATTTCCCAGAGTGCTCTTACCATTAAGCCACTTGGAGTTGTATTGTGCTGTTCTAAGAGGTGGGACATTCCCAAGGCTGCGGTAAATAGCAGGATCTCGTCCAGAGAAATCAATGACCGTTGCAGCATACAGTTCTCCCTGCGATGTGATCACTGCTGTTGAGTTGTGCCGGGGGTCATAGGGACAGCGGGCTACCCCATTTATTTTCTCAATGATTTTGCTAAGATTTCCCACCTGTATGTAGAAAGCAATGGAAGAGAAAAGGGTGATGAGAACAGTTTGACAGATAACACAGTTGGCCAAGCAATACTTTTGTGTTTTTGCAACCCCACAGATCCCTATAGGTTAAATTAGCAAACCTGGATAATGCTAAGTGCACCAAAGGCATGGTAAAAAAATAGCTTTTTCTGAGCTAGCATAGCTAAGCATACCATGCCTGTATTCTTTGCAACAGAGGTAAATGCTATCCCTGTGGAGCTGGGTGTATTGTTTTCAGAAAACTTAAATCCAACTGAATCTAGGCTTTAGGGAGACTGGGCAGCAAGGGACTTCCTTAGCACCAGAGTAATGCTGGCAGATATCTACTTTATAGCTGACTCTAGTTCCCAAGTGGAAGCTTGCACACTGATTTGCTGGCCGTGTCAAGTCATCAGAAGCATCTCATCACTATGTTATTGTTACCTTCATAATGCCCTTTCATGTACTCTGCATACTAGTCCTGCTCCTCTAAGTTATAGTGACTATTGTCCACCTGTTTCAAGGCCCTCTTCACATGAAGCTCATGCTTTCCTTAGGAAGGTTTTAGATATTTGAGGAAAGACGGGGGGGGGGGGCAAGGTAAGTCTCCCTGGTTCCCCAAAAGTGTGAGTTCTCTTGGGTTGCTGAGACTCACAAGAGGGCCTTTGCTGTTCTTAGGAAATGGCCAGATTTGTATGGCAGAAGGCAGTCCTTCAGATTTCCAGGTCCAGAATTATGAATGGCTTTAGAAGGTCATCACTGGCACTTTGAATTGGACCAGGAAACAAATTAGAAGTCAGTGCCATTGCTTCAGTGGGGGAGTTACATTCTCCCAGTATGTGGCTGTTGAATTCTAGACCAAATGTAGCTTACAGGCTTACTGTTCATAGGCAGTCTTACACACAGCACATTACAGGAACCCTGAGGCCTGCGAACATGCAGCCTCCAGGAATGAACATACCTGATGCACTAGCCTGAGCTACATCCAGGATAAAATCAAAACCCATAGCAACCCTTCAACTACAAAACTGCAGTCTTAGTAACTTAATTCCATGCATTACTGCATTTGACCAGCCTTCCATTTTGCTGTTTGCTGTGGTGACTAGCAGGCTCATAAACACAGTGCAGTGCTATGTGATCTTCATGCCATCTGCTTCCATCTTAAAATGTTAACTGGCCTTTCAGTGCAGAAGAGAGAAATGCACATGACTGGAGCAAATGGAAAAGAGCTGAAAATAGGCAACCACTTTCTTCCACCCTGAAGGCTATCACCTTTTGTGTATAAATTGATAGGTGCGAAAGTGGCACTGTCACCTCAGAACAAAGTCATTTGATTGCATCACCTTCAGTCCTACCATAAATGTATTGTGCCTGCAGACATTTAAAAAAGAGCTATGGTTTAGTAACCAACAACATGCTCTTCAACCAAAAAAAGTCAGTCAGAGAACTTGATAGTATTTCTGCACAAGATGCTTAAGCAATAGCTGCGAGTCAGAACCCAGAGTTCTAGGTTAAATAGTGTATTGTGTATAAATAGTGTATAAATCTTTTCATCACTGCAGAAACTTTACTGCTCAGTGATAACCTCAACCTACCATAATGTATAATGTCCCCAATATATCTTGTTATTTCTCCTCCTCTTCTCTCGTATGCCTACACATCTATCAGAATTCGATTAGAACAAGTGGAAGCTGCAACGAAATGCTGCAGCGGGGATGCTCCTGTTAACAGTCTGCCACACTCTCTTCCATCATACCTCATTCTATTCCTTTCACTTGGTTCTTCCTTCCCTCCACCTTCCCAGCCAAGAGTAAGTCACCTTTCAGACCTGACTGTGTATACTCATTTCTCACTTGGCTGTTTTGGGAGTCTTCCCCCCCCCCCCCCCCGCTTTAGTCCCACCCCACCCCACCACCCCAGAAGATTACTTAGGGATATTATCAAGAAGAATAAAATTCCTAAGCTAAAATGAAAGAGTAAGAGGAGCCAAAGGAGAATGTAACATGTTTTGGTGAGGAAGCAACAAACAACTGAAGAGGGGCCAGCAGCCTATTTCCTGTAAAAGCTACTTCTTCCTTTGTCCACTAGAGGCGCAGGTAAGCATAACCCAGTGATGCTACACAGGCAAGTAAAACTGAGGCCTTTACATTTCCCATCTCATTTACCTACTGTCAGGGGACTGCCATCGGAACAGGAGAGGGAGGCAGGGGGGCCGTTGGGATACAGAGAGCCTCCGAAACTCCTGAGGAGCAGTTCCTCTTCCAGCGGTGGGCAAAGCCACACCTCCAGTGGAGAAGAGAGGGAAGGGGCCAGCCAAGAGAGGAAAGGCTCTAGGATGCTGCTGAGAGTCCCAGCACCTCACCTCATCAGGCTGGCCAAGAGGGACACACGCCACTTCCGTCGCCCAGCTTGCGCAGAGAGGTGAAACGCAAGGGGGGGGGAGGCTTGGGGTGCCGAAGTTCTTATGTTGGGGGAGAAGCCGGAAGGGGCCACTCCTGGATTCTGCAAGTGACTAAGATGGACATGAACTTTGTAGATCTGCACTGTAAATAGTTTGCACAATAAAACCTGTAAAAGACAGGTCAGAGTCCTGCCTGGTTACTCACAAGCAACCACCATCAGCATCTGACAACCTACAGTCATTCTTTTTCATCCTGGTCTCTGATTCATCCTTAAAGAGAAGAGGCACAACTTACCTGTCTGCTAGAACACACTGGTGAAAAAGCATTGGTACCACAAGTGAAAACTTTCTTTCCATACACAATCAGAACACGAACATAGTTCTGACATTCCTCCTGAAACGAAAAGCAGAAAAACACATTTCCAAGAAAGAGTAACAGCCTGTGCTTAATATGAGTGGACATTCCCCAGGGCTTAGTCCAGACTCTGTTTCTGATGTCATGCTTTAGTCCTGGAAAATGTGACTTGGAAATAAAGACTAGTGTGTCTCTGAGCACATGTCAAGTCCATTTCACTGATATAACTAAGCTTCACAGAGGATAATTTCCAGAGAGACTGGCCTTGGCACCTATAATTGTTAAAATTAAAACACCAAGTCCCTATGTTCATAAATCTGCTTTTAATGTGATCAGGGAACATTATATTCAAGAATGATGCGCCTAGTGTCATGTATGTGACTTCCCTTAGTCAAGCCTTATGCTGGTAGTGACTACCAAAAAGCAGAAGATAGCCAAAACTTTAAGCATCTGCTTTAATGGAAAGCACAGCCCTTTCAAAAGTCTTATAATCCCAAAGGTACAAGGAGCACAAAGCAGGTGTGGAACTACAGTAACTACAGTTACTGACTATTTTTGGTGAGGATTTAAAAAGCTTACCTAACAAGGCTAAGATAATCAACCATTTGACGATGAAGTTGTACAATGAGTAGCGGGGTTGAGTTAAGACCATAATAAAATAAATGGAGCCCTGATGATCAGGCAAAAAGCTCATCCTGTTCTCACAGTAGCTAACCAGATGCCTATGTAAAGCCAACAAGTAGGACCATAGTACAATGACACTTTCCTCACCTGTCCTTCCCAGCACCTAGTTTTCAGAGGCACACTGCTTCCAATAGTGAAGGCAGAATATGGCCATGATGGTTTGCAGCCATCAATAGCCTTTCCTCCATGAATTTGTCAAATGTTCTTTTAAAGAATTAAAATTGGAAAGAGGTTGCAGTGAATGTAAACATAATACAAGAAGTCTTTGCTGAAGCGTTTGTTATAATTCAGCACTAAGTAATCTGGAAAATGAACCTTCATAAAACTAACAATCCATGTGTAATATATTCTATAAAACGTAATTAGATTATTGGCAAACTGGGGTGGGAGACAACATATGACTCAATCACCTGGAAAAAAAAATTCAGTATATTTTGTTCATAACGATCAATACCTTTGTCTGGTTGTCACTTTCACCATCTGGAAACTGGAACTTAATATATCAGCTAAATTCAAGAAACATGGACACAAACCTATGATGATGCTTGGTCCACCTCAGAATAGGATAACATTTGTTAAATTACAAGTAGGGCTGCTCCCATCGCCTACATAAAAGGCAAGAGAGAAGCACTGCTTCCCATCCAGCCCATAAACAGCAATAGAGCCATACAGTGACTTTGGTGTGGATATTACTCTCCCCAATACATAAGAGTTAGATAGCTTGAAAAAAAACTATGCCTTTTCCTCCTTCCCCTAGAGAAGTGATGGCCAAACTTGGCCCTCCAGCTGTTTTGGGACTACAACTACCATCATCCCTAGCTAGCAGGACCAGTGGTCAGGGAAGATGGACCACCTACCGTAAGAGGCTACAGTATTTTGGGTTACAGTTCTAATTTTTAAAAATCATTCTCTGATGTACTGCAGCTTGGACAAAACTATTATAAATTGGAAGAACCAGCCTCTTTCCTCTTGAGCAAAAACTTCATTTCTACATCCCATGTCACAAGCCTGCCTGGTGGCAAACATTTCCTGGGAGATGTTGTTTCTGCATATCAGGAATGCAAAAGCACTCCAAATCACCTTGGTGGGAAAGAAAGATCCCACTCTTTCATTTGTGATATGGAAACCAACTCATTGAAAGGCTATCCATAACAAATGGCATCATAGCGTTGCCTATGTACAAGGCACCATACGTGCTTGGTGTTTGGGGATGTATTTTATCAAGGATACTGAGAGACTCTATTGTGCAGATAGCGGGATCTGAACTACCAGAGCTGGCCGAGGGAGCATTCAGAATGAGCATGTCAAGACCGCAATGTTCCTTGGAGATGCTTCACATGCCTAACTTTTCAATTCCATTATGTCTTGATCAGATACACAGGGATCAGATTTGAAATACCTCTCAGCCTGGAAGCAAAACTTCAGCTGTGGTGATTCAGCTCATAATCTTCCAGAAATAGATAAACTGTGGGTTATTGTACATTGGCCTATCTGATGGAGCCTTAAGAAACAAAGGCTCTGAGCTGAATTCTGTGATCTCACCCTTCTGGCTCTCCCCCAGCTACATTGTAAGAGAGTAAACTTATCAACTCGGCCAAGAAAGGTTTAGCATGGACCCTTTCACTGATGTGTTTGTATACTACCTACAGAGAGCTTTTTATACAGAGGTAAGCAATAATAAAACCACAGTTCACCTCCACCTGTATTCTGAAATGTCACAATGTATAATTTTACCACCTCAGTCTACCAGCTTATTCTGCATTAACAGCACTGTTTGCTGTAGAAAATACATTTACCCATGCTGGGCAACACATATTACATTTGAATCATGTGGCCTGCCTCTATGCATGGCAGGAATCTAAGGCATAAGTGCAGAATGCGCTGGTGGTCAGATGCTTGCACATGAAATCCAGTTAAATTGGTATATGGCACCTGATTCAAAGGCAAATCTGCCTGCATATAAGTCAACAGCACAGGTAAAGTTTCATTTACACACCTACTATCACTTTTAAATCTGGTCTTGTCAAATATTTTCAGTCTTCGTAGGTTTCCTTCAGGCAAAAAGCTCAGAAGAAGCATTTTTGGCTGAATTACACATGCAGAAGCAGGATTTATGATGACTTTGCTTGGTCCACTTCACCAAAGGAAAGCACAACACATCCCAAAACTAAGCAGTAAGGAGAGGGATCTGTTCAAAGACTTATTTCGAGTCAAACCATAGCTTCAAGGTTTCTAGAGCCTAAAATCTGATTTTTGCACCTCAAGATTCTTACATTTAAATCAGGGGTCAACAAACTTTTTCAGCAGGGGGCCAGTCCACTGCCCCTCAGACCTTGTGGAGGGCTGGACTATATTTTGAAGGGTAAAAAAGAACAAATTCCTATGCCCCACAAATAACCCAGAGATGCATTTTAAATAAAAGGACACTTTCTACTCATGTAAAAACATTCTAATCATGTAAAAACACACTGATTCCCGGACCATCAGCGGGCCAGATTTAGAAAGCGATTGGGCCTGATCCGGCCCCCAGGCCTTAGTTTGCCTACCCATGATTTAAATGAACCCCCTAGAACTTAATGGGGTGCATTTAGTAAACTATTAAATAAATTCCAATATATACTTAATTAACATTTACAAAATGTCTCCTTCTTGTCCTACAGATGTGTATTTCAACTAATAACTGTGCTTGATATAAAAAGGAAACTTGGTTCACAGGAGCACAGGAAGCTATTTCAAACGAGACCATATCAAGCCCACAATCCATCTACCTCAACTCCCATCATCATTGGGCTAGGCTGGCTAGAGCTGATGGAATTTGAAGTTCAGCAACATCTAGAGAACCACAGATTTCGCGTCCTTGGTCAGTACGCTTCTTCCATTTATTAGCTTCACCATTATCACAAAACAAATGTTTTTTAAATCTCTCAATAGCTCATGGCAAAATATATCCTAGAGAAATGGCAACGAATTATGACCCCTTAACCTGAGGTTTTTGGCCGACAATCCAATGCAGGCAGCATTTGCGTTAGCTGTTCATATAGGACCAAAGACACAAAAAAACCCAGCAGGAAATGCATGACAGGAGAAAGAAAGGTCCCCTGCGACTGCATAAAAGCCAACTGGGAAAACAGGACCTGAAACATATAAAGGCAGTCCACCTCCTAACATGCCAGGAAATTATTTCCAATGGGCTTTCTGCAACAAGCATTTTGTTACCAGACAGCTAGAGTCCATGGTTTTCCAATAGCATCATAAGAAAGCAACCTTGTTACAGACTGTATTTGGAAGTCTGGTGACTGGGGCGGAAGGAAAAGAAAAAGGAAAAGAGAAAAAAAAAGAAAAGAAAAAAAAGAAAGCTCTGCTCTAGCTTGCCTTTTCAAAGAAATTTCATTCAGGACTGCAGGGAGACGATTGTAATGTGTTTGCTGCCGTCTGTCCTAATTTTCTTTGAACACCTTGCAGGCTGCAAAACACTGTTATTAACACGCTCTCAGATATTTATATTTATTTCTTTAGACAAACAATTTCATTAATCAGTTTTGCCCAGCATCCCAGCCAAGCTGTCTTCTCCTGGCGTGCAGAAGATACCAAACAGGATTTACTAATGATTTTCTGTCTCTTGTTTGTTTTTAATGTCTGCAAGATTCTTTATTGCCAAGACTTACAAACCATTTTTACGGAAGACAGAGAGGACTTGTACTGCAATCCACAGGGAAAGAATGAAGGAAATAAGCTCAACCATTTGGAAAAGGTACGGCATTGTCCTTTCTGTCTAGGGCATTTTTTTTGTCAAGCTATGTCCTGGGGAACCTTCCCAAGCCAAGAAAACAAATGAAATCTCCATGTGTAACTAAGACAAAGCAAACATACAGAGGCTTACACAGCTCACTTGCATAACCAGGGCTGGGACTAGCCCAATCAGTAGGAAAGGGACTCAACCAGGATAACACTAACATCAGCATTGGAAAGGCTATCTAAGCACATGGAAGGTGGCAGGTGCCAGTCTGGAAAAGGACTAGGACAGGTAGGGTTAGTGGAGCGTTGCACAAGAGAGCTTCAAGCAAAGGATGCAGTTCAAAAGGGCTATGCATGTGTTAGTTACATCCTGGCTGGACTACTGTAACACACCCCACATAGGGTTGCCTTTGAAAAGTGTTCAGAAGCTTCAGATGGCCCAAAATACTGCACTCAGACAGCTGACTGGGGCTCAAGACAGGAAGCATGTCACTCCCCTGTTAAAACAGTTTCACTGGCTATTGGTTTGCTTCTGGCCATACTTCAAAGTGCTGGTTATGACCTATAAAGCCCTGTATGGCTTGGGCCCAGGCTACCTGAAAGATAATAAAATTCCTATACAAAACTGCCCAGGTTAGCTAGGCAATTATGTGAACCCCCTTAACACATTTCTAATTAGGACCTAGTAACTGTGGGTAGCATAGTTGGAATAGGACCTACCGGTAAGTCACCATGCAACCTCTGAGCTAGAAGATATTGGTAGGACCAAGCAGGAGAAGATATTGGATGGATAATGCCTGTAGGCTGCCACTTAAGCATCTCAGACTGTGTTCCCATTACCAGGTAAAAATGCAGTTAACACAATCTTTTACTCAACTCAGATCCAAGCCGGATTGGGTGGGGGAAATGCATCAAAACATAGTATTTCATAAGATTTGGCTGGATAGATATGGATCGTGGCTGACATTGTGTGAGCAGTGCTCCCAAACCAGTGGTGGAAGTACAATGGATGCAGAGTGAACTGGAGCATGGACACAGCTTTAGATACAGAAATGTGCTCTTCTGCAGTTACAGTAAAAACAAAAAAGGCTCATGTTGCTGAGCTCCAGACATCTGATGCTGAACACTGTAAGAAATTCTGGCTTTAGCATCATCTATTCTGCAGTAAACCACACTCCTAGCCTGGCACCATTCTGTTCCATTACCTGCAACAAATTGCACCACCTCCAGAAGTAAACAATCTTAAATTCTCATGGAATAATTGTACTGTGGGTCATAACGAACTACCAGCATTTTATATATACGTATTTCACATATGTTATGGTAGCATCATATCAGACTTCTGACATCAGATGTTTTGTTGTGAACATTCCCAAGTGGTATTAAAATCAGGTAACTATGGCTGTATGCGGGGGGGGGGGGGGGTAGGTGGCGAACATACCTCAGTTTTTCCTTTACTCTGACATGATCTCCTGGTGTCTTCATCTGAACCCCATTCTGTCGCCTGGGGAACCAAAACAGAGAAAAGTTATATAACGGTACCATGCACTATTGTTTTGTTTTTTGGGGCCAGCCCTCATTTGAAGACACAGGGGAATATCTAAAAGTGAGCTACACTGGCCAATTTGCAGCAGCAGACATTCATTGTGGTAGATTCTCTTTTTTGCATCACTCTTACAGAGTGCAAAGAAGAAGCAATCAATAAAGGAGATAAACCCTCTAGGGGCCGAGGCATAAATCATACGAACATCGGAAAGAATGGTTTCTACATGTTCATATAAATGCAACAACACTTTATAATTCAGCCTTAACTAGCTCAAACTTTAGCTCAAACTTTTCCAAAGGACTTCATTTATATGAAAATCCCAAGAATGGAGGATGTTCTGAAATCTCAACACATTTCCATCAGTCATGCTGCATTTATCATAGCGTTGTGTGTGCTTTGTCTTTGACTTCAGTGGTTTTGGGTGCCCAGGGCCAAGCCTAGAGCTAAGAAATCCATGATCAAGGTCTTCCATGTTTGTATTTGAAGTTAATAACAGATGCAGGAGTTGAGGAGAGGAATTTAGTCCCTTCTCCCTGTATGACCTCCCTGATTAAAATCAACCGTCCCCAAAGCTCCTCTTTGTCTTGAGTGAAAAGCTTTCAAGTACCCACCTAGTACCTCTAGGTATCTTCCATGGGGCAAAAAAACCAAAACAAACAAACAAAAGCTGGTAGTGGGTTGATGTTATTGTTTTGTATAGTTTCAAACAGGAAAGTAGTTCACAGGGAAAGGATTAAACCCCACAGAGTTCCCCAGCCACTACTAATTTTTATTTAAAAATGCATGAGATCCTGGATTAAGGCTCCCTCCTACATCTCATTTGTTTTGTCCCTCAGACAAATATATACCTCCAGTTTAGTTCTGGGCTCACATTCAGTTATGACCAAAGTAGCTGTGGCTGAGTCCTAGCACTGGCCACTTATAAGTAAGTGGGGAGCTGCGGCTGGCTAACACTCTCCAACAATTTGAAGCAGTTCATAGAAGACAAACACATACTTTATCCAACACAGTGTACAGTACATGACATGGAGCAGCATGAAAAGTTCAGTGGGTGGCTGAGATCATTACAGAGAATCACAATATCAGTCACTACTCTTTAGGAGATCACTTACACCTTACTCTACTCTCCTTAACATTACAGTCTGAAGCTCTCATTAGGCTTTTCTCTCCTCCGTTACCTTTCCAGTTCCAATTTTACAGGGCGACTTATTTTCAATGTCATTATGACCCAAACTACTTCACTTATTGAATTTGTATCCTATTTCCCTCCCAGAGAGCCCAGGATGGTAAATAAGGGGATCATCCCATCTGGAACAAAAGCAAACAAATCTCCATAAGGTAGCTTAGTCTGAGAAAAAGTGCCAGAATGAATGACATCCAATGAAGTCCATGGCTAAACAGATATTTGAATCCAGCCATCATAAAACAGCAGAAATAGTCACCTCCTGCTCTTATTTACATATTTACCCTGAAAATAATAGAGAACTGCAGAGAAACCCAACATACAGGGTATAAGCTTGTTCTTACTATGATTGAGCATCAGTCTAGAATCAGGGGAGCTGTACCTAAGCCAAGAATTGGTTAAGTAACCACCTTTTCATTTGAACTAATAATACAATGCTGAACTGAAGAATAATCTCAAAGTGTGCTGGGGAGAATTGTCTGCTGCTTCACAGCACAAAAACATTCTGGAATTGAACCTAGCATTGCGCCATTTTAAACTAGGGAAAAATAAATGAATGTTTCTAATAAGCCTCCTTTGCGCATGTTTGTCTCCATTTATAATTTGCGGAGTTTATAGCTAATTGATGAATGATGTAAGAAGCAGGCAAGATGGGAATGGCCATAAGAGAGGCACAAGCTGCAGAAATGGGGAGTAGATAAGGTTGTCTGAAGGTGGGTGGGATGTGGGTGCAGGCATATGTGACTGCACAAGTGAGACAAAGATTAGGAACAGACTTTGCAGGGCAAATGCTCACATTGGGAGTGTTACACTACGGTAGTCATATTACTTAACTTCCATGTAAATCTTAATTTTTATGACAGTTTACTCTTTCCATTAAACAAGATACTATGAGCAAAAAGGGGAATATTAAATAGAGGTATTATTTTCTGTTTTGATGTTTTCTGTTTCTTTTCTTCTTTTATATTGAGCTTTGGGTGCAAATTATGCAAAATGAGATTTTATGTAAAGTTAAGCAAAATGAGAGTTTCTGCCAAGTTAACTCTGTTAATACTCTGTGTACAGTATGTCAAAATGACATTTCATAAATAAGGAGTTTGAGTAACCAAAATAATGAAGTCCCGTTGACTTACAGGACTTCGCTATTCTGTAAGAATTTACATTGAAAGCACAACATAATTACAGTGAACAAACAGGCATGCTTAAACAAATTTATTTTGAAAAGCCACCTAAACTGCCCTGCGAACCTAATAAGCCATTCTCCCCTGAAATATTATTATCTGCCATTAGCATAAACTGGGCCATTGGCCACATCTAATAACAGTTTAGGGTTTGGACCTGTGTTTTAGAAAACAAATTCTCATCCCCCCCCTTCTTTCTTTTTTAATGAAAGCAGAACATGGGCCCAGTCTCATGATGTTACACTATAGCTTAGTGTTTTGTTTGAGCACACCCAATCATTTCATTCTGGAAATAAAATTTCCCTAAACTTAAAAACAGGACAAAAATCCATCTCATGTCATACTGAGGAGAACAAATGTTCCACCTCACCATATTCCACCCCCATACATACAACTAAAGCAGAAAGAAGATTAAATACTAAAGTTTTTCACATAGTCATATCTGTTGCCAGAAAGATGCAATGTTTTCTAACCTCACATCAATTTTTGACAAGCTAAAAGGAAAAACAAAACCCACTCTAACAACCTCCAGACATGAGATGGCTTCTCTTCCCATTTCAGAAACACCCAGATACATTCTCCATTACTAGCCGAGTTTAGCTTGACAACACTTGACAGGACAAAATGAAACAAGATTTTATGTTATTGTTTTTACTTTCAGCAACCAATACAACTCAGAAGGTAAATACTCTGGCCTCTCTGGGAACTGTACTGATGGAAGTTAGTATATAAGTATACACACAAACACCTCAGTTTATATCAAAGAATGGCATTCCCATGGCTGTGTGAGAGCAACACTGTCCTTAAATTTGTCTAACCTTAGCAAGTAGCACAGCGAGATCTGTTGATAATAGAAACCATTGACAACAGAGAAAATTATGGGAACATGTTGCTGGTGACTGCTCCATTAGTCAATTCAACTTTAATTATAGTCAAGGGGGCAATTAAGCAGAAAGGAAGGGCAAGCTATGTTTTACTAGGCCTCTGAATATGCCTGGGGTATGTTGAGAGGGAAACGGACAAAGACTAAGAAACCCTGGTACTCCAGAGGAAAATTAATGCTGCTGGCAAAACGGCCTGATGAATCTTGCCCCTAATAATGATCTAACACACACTGACACAATTCCTCAGATCTCTTTCTCCACAATGTACTAGTATGGCACTCAAACTTCCTCCCTTTCCTTCAAAAGTCACCTCCTATCTACATTTCCTTCATGAAAAACATTAATCTCCCTTCATTAACTGTTCTCCTTTGGCTACCATCTTTCCTCTCCCAGTTTTAGTATCTTTCTTTATGTTCCTCCAAGAAGACAGCTTGACACTGCTGTACTTCTTTATGGCCTTCTGCAGATCTAGTGAACCTTTACATCACAATTGTGTAATAAAGCTTTTGACAACCTCATTTCCCAACCCTTTCGATGCACTGAAAGTTCCCGTTAGGTCCCCTTAAGAATCTTAGCTTGAAAGATACGCTTCAACCAGCCTTTTATGTCAGCAGAAATCATTTTATAAAATGTGACGACACTATTAGCACCACTATCACTTAATGTTTGCTTATTTAATGCCAACTGCATGGTAAATTGAAGACCTCATGAACAGGAACTATGACATTCCTTTTATGTACAGAGTCTCAAGTACAACAGATAAGACCAAAGAGACAGAGTGATCTTAATAAAGGAGTACTGATGTTCCAGGAGAAGGCTGATGAAATACATCCAAGAACATAGAAAAATTAAATGGCAAAGTTACATACAGAGTACTTTAAATGCTGGAATGCAAGAAAATGCAAAATCGAGCACCCTTGCCACTACAACACCAGTACTCTTGTGGTGGTACCTGTGTAAAGGGAGTGTTCTGGGGGGGTGGATCACCATACAGTGACAGATCCCCTCCCATCAGTCCTGATATTTCCCCCCCAGAAAAGAAAACATCAGCCCTAAAAAGGAGGTGAAAATGGAGTGGGGAAATTCCACCCTACTTGCCACTCCACTGGTGCCCAGGTATTTGTTGGATCTTCCACATGGGATAAACCCTCTTCCCTTTCTCCCCCACCCCACCCATTTTCAATTGCTCTGCTAGCTCAGTACTGCAGCATGAAGCAATGAAAGGAATAACACAATATATGTGACAATTGAATGCAAATATTTATTTGAAATATTTATCGCTAGCCTATTAGCCAAAGTTCTCAAGGCAGCTGGCAATATATTTAAAACAAAACAAAACAAAACAGACAATTGTTATGCAAACATGCACAGGATTATGGAGAAAGCTAGAGAGTTCCAGAAAAAACATCTACTTCTGCTTCATTGACTATGCAAAAGTCTTTGACTTTGTCGACCACAGCAAACTACGGCAAATTCTTAAAGAAATGGGAGTGCCTGATCACCTCATCTGTCTCCTGAGAAATCTCTGTGGGACAAGAAGGTACAGTTAGAACTGGATATGGAACAACTGGATATGGAACAACTGAAAATTGGGAAAGGAGTACGTCAAGGCTGTATATTGTCTCCCTGCTTATTTAACTTATATGCAGAATTCATCATGCGAAAGGCTGGGCTGGATGAATCCCAAGCCGAAATTAAGATTGATCGCTGAAGAATTGATGCTTTTGAATTATGGTGCTGGAGGAGACTCTTGAGAGTCCCATGGACTGCAAGAAGATCAAACCTATCCATTCTTAAGGAAATCAGCCCTGAGTGCTCACCGGAAGGACAGATCTTGAAGCTGAGGCTCCAATACTTTGGCCACCTCATGAGAAGAGAAGACTCCCTGGAAAAGATCCTGATGTTGGGAAAGATGGAGGGCACAAGGAGAAGGGGACGATAGAGGACGAGATGGTTGGACAGTGTTCTCGAAGCTACCAGCATGAGTTTGACCAAACTGCGGGAGGCAGCGAAGACAGGAGTGTCTGGTGTGCTCTGGTCCATGGGGTCATGAAGAGTCGGAGACAACAAAATGACTAAAGAACAACAACAACAAACAACAACAACAACAACAACAACAACAACAACTCTTCACTTGTGACAGCAGGCACTGGAGGGCTGTGTGGGCCTCAGCCATAGCCCTCACTATCAGTGGGAAGGCAGGCAAGCAAACCAGACAAGCCAACCCTTCCTTCTTCTTAACTTCAACACTGCTACCAAACGAATATATTTCATTTTCCTCACACTACACTCACTAAACAGCCCCTATAACTTCTTGTACATTAGCTGGCCCAACATACTCCCTATACTGGCTAAAGCACTTAGGCATGGAGTAAATAACAAGGCCTCAGACCAACTTTTTCCAAGACAAATCACGCTTTTACATAAAGTTTTAGTAAGGCAATAAGATAAACAGTCTGAGAAAACGATTTTACAAGATCAATCCATTGTACAGTTTGAGTAAACAAGCAGATAAATGCTTCCACCTACACCAGTTCGACACAATTTTTCTAACTGAGTCAATACTTATCAATTTGCATCCCTCACTTCAGCTTCTGAGCCCTTCATGGTCCCTTCTTCTAGTTCCTTCTGTTTGCATCTCTTCAAGTATCTGACTCTCAACTATCTGACTTGCCAAATTTTCTAGCTTAATTTATATCGAATACATTTTCATTCCCCCCCTTTACTCTTCCAGCCAATCAGGAAAGTATACTGCAAGCTATACTTTCATTTCCCCCCCTCTACTGCCAGTTTCCTAGGCAGGAGGACCTTTAAGCGGTGGCGGGGGGGGGCATTTTTTACCCAACAACTGCAATGCCCCATGGGGAGGCTGCATTTGCTCAAGGGAAACCTTCTGGAGTGTGGGGGCAAACCAGTAGTGGATGGGGCCTGAGGCAAAAGTGGGTATAGTAGTGAATGTGATTCTTATCTTTGTACAGTAGGCCACACATAAATCCAAGATTTCTAAACACACACAAACCTTTCCATCCTCCATCCAGGCAAAGAATAGATCACTATCACAGTTCAAGGACACTTTCCAGTCAGACAGCAGCACTCAATAATGGTCTGGAGTGGGACCAGTGCAGGTGCAACTTGGAGAGTGGGGCCTGGCCAGGCCCAGACAGAGCTGTCTGAAGGTCCACATTTGGCCCTGGTTCTGTGCCTCCCAACACCCACCTTTAAGAAAAATACAACCATTTTAAAGCCCAAGTTTTACAACTAAAAACCACACTCAAAGTGACTGGAAATCAACAGAGGCAAAGGTGGTAGAAGCCATCCTCAGATATTACAATGTGTATACTTTAGCTACAATTTATTAAATTAGTATTTTTATGGGGAAATAGGCTTCAAAATCTTGATTTTATGTAGTAATTCATGAATCATATGGTCACTGTCAGTCACCAAGCTTTGGATCAACTTCAGACTTATCCATCACTGATGGATAAATGATGTGGCTGCCTCAGCCTTTGTCAGAAGATTTTTTATAGCCTCTTTTTGTCATAATGTCAATAGTATTTTTGGTCACTTCGCCTTATCTGGTGTTTTAAACAAGTTGTCATTAAATATAGCCTTTACATAGCTATAAGAGTAGAGACAGAGTCCTTGATTCAAATGTCATGGACACCAACTAGCCTACTGAAAAAATGAAGCTTACTGGTACTAGACTAAATTCTTGAAGGCTACAGCTGATATTAATGGATAAGACACAGGGCTGAAGATTCCTGAGGAAGAACTAGCCTGATCCCTTGGCATACCTGATTCTAGTCTTGCCTGGGGGAAAGGACCTAAACTCAATACAGTGGTACCTCAGGTTAAGAACTTAATTCATTCCGGAGATCCGTTCTTAACCTGAAACTGTTCTTAACCTGAAGCACCACTTTAGCTAATGGGGCCTCCCGCTGCCGCTGCGCCACTGCTGCACGATTTCTGTTCTCATCCTGAAGCAAAGTTCTTAACCTGAGGTAATATTTCTGGGTTAGCGGAGTCTGTAACCTGAAGCGTCTGTAACCCGAGGTACCACTGTAAAGCTGAAGTTCCTGAACTTTTGACTATCTTGTCCTTAACTGGGGCTCCCATTTGGGCCTGTTCCCCACAAGACTCATGGATCGTAGGGCCTCCAAGGTGCCCCTCCTGCAAACAGGCTCACAATAGATGCTTTTTGTTTATTTGTTTGGTTCTTCACATACACAGCCCAACCCCCCCCCCCTCTCTCTCTCTCTATATATATGCGCACATGCATATACCATTCATAGCTGGAAGAAGAAGAGGAGAGGACAGAGGGTGAAGAAAGAACTGTGAGTGGAGGGGGGCACCTTTCCCATCCTCCAGACCCTCTGGGAAACTCAAAAAATCTGCTGCATCTGGAACTGGATGTAGAGAGTGCAGCTGCATGGGACACAGTTATGGGTTGCCTAAGGAAGTACCATCCACCTTGGGTCTGCCCCTAAAAAGCAAGCCTAGAGTGAAAGACCATTGTTTCCAATAACTCTTCTCGTGAGACTTTTGTGGGTGGGCTGAGAATTTGTTTGGACTCTGGGTGAGACTCTGGAGGCTAAAGAGAACCCAAAAGCTCTTTAGCTAAATGACAGATTGTGAATACTTGGTACAGATAAGAAATTGACATGAATTAAAGGGAAACTCTTAAGGGAAGTTTCTGGTAAATAATGGAAACGGAGAAAATGGCAGAAGGGAACATCAATAAAATGAAGGGGAAGTCAAGGAACGGCTTAGATGGTAATATGCTCCAAAGCAAGATAACATGTGTGACTAGTGGGGTGCCACAGGGTTCTGTCTTGGGCCCGGTCTTATTCAAGATCTTTATCAACGACTTGGATGATGGACTCAAGGGCATCCTGATCAAATTTGCAGATGACACCAAATTGGGAGGGGTGGCTAACACCCCAGAGGACAGGATCACACTTCAAAACGACCTTGACAGATTAGAGAACTGGGCCAAAACAAACAAGATGAATTTTAACAGGGAGAAATGTAAAGTATTGCACTTGGGCAAAAAAAATGAGAGGCACAAATACAAGATGGGGGACACCTGGCTTGAGAGCAGTACATGTGAAAAGGATCTAGGTGTCTTGGTTGACCACAAACTTGACATGAGCCAACAGTGTGACGCGGCAGCTAAAAAAGCCAATGCAATTCTGGGCTGCATCAATAGGAGTATAGCATCTAGATCAAGGGAAGTAATAGTGCCACTGTATTCTGCTCTGGTCAGACCTCACCTGGAGTACTGTGTCCAGTTCTGGGCACCACAGTTCAAGAAGGACATTGACAAACTGGAACGTGTCCAGAAGAGGGCAACAAAATGGTCAAAGGCCTGGAAACGATGCCTTATGAGGAACGGCTAAGAGAGCTGGGCATGTTTAGCCTGGAGAAGAGGAGGTTAAGGGGTGATATGATAGCCATGTTCAAATATATAAAAGGATGTCACATAGAGGAGGGAGAAAGGTTGTTTTCTGCTGCTCCAGAGAAGCGGACACGGAGCAATGGATCCAAACTACAAGAAAGAAGATTCCACCTAAACATTAGGAAGAACTTCCTGACAGTAAGAGCTGTTCGACAATGGAATTTGCTGCCAAGGAGTGTGGTGGAGTCTCCTTCTTTGGAGGTCTTTAAGCAGAGGCTTGACAACCATATGTCAGGAGTGCTCTGATGGTGTTTCCTGCTTGGCAGGGGGTTGGACTCGATGGACCTTGTGGTCTCTTCCAACTCTATGATTCTATGATTCTATTCTATGATTCTATGATTCTATGTCCCATTTGGTAGTATTCTTCATCTATGAATACTTATAGAATTACAAGGAGAAAAGGGACTTTCTGGGATCAGGTTTACACTCAGATGGACCTACCTAGTAGCAAATAAGCAGAGCACAAACCACTTGCATCAGACTATCTGCATTCATCTGTATCGCTGCCACCGATACAAACCTTTCACTACATCTGCTTCTACCGAGTTCAACAGCAGTTCACAATTAATTCAGTTCTGTGTTTGTGCCAGCCAGAATAAGCATCTAGACTCCTCCTGTTGGGCTTCATTTTGCTAGATGAATTGATTTTGACCAATATTAAGAAGAAAAGGTGGGGGGGGGGGGAGAGGGAAGAAGCTGTAAGAAAACAAGATGTGTTTCTGACTTAATCTGGAAAATGAAGACCTAGCTTCAATTCCTGAATTCTTTAATTACAAAGCCACCCATCTGCTATAATTCTTGCTTACATTAAATATGTGTTTCCACACAAGCTGCTCCTCATCTGCAGCCAGGTTCAGAACTAGACTGTTCTCTTCAGTTTCCCATTAAGAAATTGGATGGATAGATGTTTCCATATGTTTCCTGTAAGATGCTGAGCCAAATACAGTGGCGGGAGTTATAAAATATATTCTATGCGTTTAGGAACAGTCCTATGGGTGACTGCTTAAGTCATGACCTCCACTTTTCCTTCAATCTACAGCAAATGCACACACGCAAAATAACCTCATCCCAAAAGCTTACCAGGGTACATTACTTAGACCAGGGGTTGTCAACCCGGTCCCAACCACCCACTAGTGGGCATTTCAGGACTCTAGGTGGACGGTAGGGGGCTCTGCGGCACAAGCTGAATCCTCCTTCCATCGAGCACTGGTGGGCGGTAAGGAAATTTTACCATCAAGAAGGATGCATTAGTGGGCGTTAGGTATAAAAAGGTTGACTACCCCTGATTTAGACACTTGTTTGATGTAGAAAATGCTGAATATTGGCTGCCAGCTACATCCTCCTTCACTGAGTTATGCACATAAGAGGTAGGGCAGGAGGTGGAGTAATATGACAGCTATTGCACCCTGGAGACCTGGAGTGCCAGAGTATCTTCCCGTCCTCACGTCTTCCTTTCCAACAAATTGCACATATCTCTAGTAAAGCATGACCCTAGGAGTAGCTTGCTTGGAAAACTTCAGGGTGGGGGGTCCTCCACTGAACAACAATAAAATACAGCCTCCAATATTTATTTAATCCATAAAAATGGTTAGAAATTAGAAGGCAGAGGAGGGAGAGAGAGAGAGAGAGAGAGAGAGAGAGAGAGAGAGAGAATGGGTTACACTGGAAGCTGACAAATCATGACAAAGCAACACCTATATGATACAGTGGTACCTCGGGTTACATACACCTCAGGTTACATATGCTTCAGGTTACAGACTCCGCTAACCCAGAAATAGTACCTCGGGTGAAGAACTTTGCTTCAGGATAGGAACAGAAATCGTGCTCTGGTGGCGTGGCAGCAGCAGGAGGCCCCATTAGCTAAAGTGGTGCTTCAGGTTAAGAACAGTTTCAGGTTAAGAACGGACCTCCGGAACGAATTAAGTACTTAACCCGAGGTACCACTGTACTTTAGTAAAAAGTAAAATAAAATGAGATGCTTCAATTTTAAGGGAAAATCTCCCTTTACAAGATATTCATTCACCAGTTATCTGGATAAAAGGAAAACTTGTCTTTTGCAAACACCCCAAATTCCTCCCAAAGCTTCCATTAACATTATTCTCACATGCACACACAGAAACCCTGGGAAGAGATTCCTTTATACTGACTGCTTTCTCTATCCCTACAGCTTGCCTTGTTTCACTCTCTTCCTCTTCACTGTTAGGCATTAGCACCTGATGCTACAGCCATCTGTGCAACCCTCCTTGTCAGTGAAGATTTCACTTGCTGCTTCTGCAAATAAAGCTCTAACACCAAGGTTACTTTTTTTTTTTTTAAAAAAGAAGAATTTCTTTGCCAACTCCTTTGGTCTTCTCTCCCTCTGCTCTTTTGCCATGCTGCCATTTCTCTTCCAATTTGCTTCCTTCTGAGCTCTGCCCTTCATTTCCCATAGCCACCTGTCTCCCCTTCAAAAGAACTACACTAAAGCATCATGGAAGGCCAAAGGCTGGAGAAATAAACAAATCCAGAGTATAAACTTATATAAATTGCCTTTACATTTCTCCAACATTGCACCTTTTCTTTCCTCCAAGTATTCCAGTCTGACACGCTCTTAATGTAATATGGTGGGAGTGAGGAATTGATGTTTAGCTTATAAAAGAACACTCTGCTACCAGGAATGAAGCTAAAGGCAAGGTGACATTAGCTTCATTTTGGAAATGGATATTTGGCAGCTGCCTGAATATCCTATGCAAAAACACTTGCTATTGAAAAACAAAGATATTGACACTTTTCAGAAAGCCAAATATCAAATCTCCCTTGTACCCAGCCAGATGCAACAAGCCTGCATGGCTTCCACCCGGAAAAACATCAGCACCATCATGTATAAGACCACCAGTGCAGTAGAGCTGACATCTTTCTGACCATGTGCTAACAGGCTTGTGGATAAGATAACAAAGCAGTGAGAAAGGTGGGGGTTTGAGCACCTGCTCCCAATTGCCAAGGGGAAAGGACTATTAGAGCCTGGAAAAAGGCAGCATCCTTGGGACAGATACTTTGCACCCCCACTGAGTGATGAGATGCATCTCCCCATCTCCCCAAACTCCTCCGTGCTATGAGATCCTTAATTATCCAGCTAGCAGCATCCAGAGCAACCATTTGTCCGCAATCCTTTCAGGCTCTTTGACTTTCTGACCTGTATCCAAGAAATACAGGGTGTTTACCTTTATCCCTTAGAAGCCTTTCCTTCATAAGAGTCTCAATGGTTCTTTGATACCGTGCTTCATATCACAACACTTCTCACAATAGCCAATTAGAACTCATCTAGGCCCTATATTTTGAACATTTTTTTAAAAAAAAACCTATTGCATTTCACAAACATAAAACCACAGTAATATGATGTTCCATCAAAATGGTCCTCATTGGAAGCAAAAAAAACCAACCTAGGACAGAATAGACTTTTGGTCTGATCCAGCAATTCTGATCCCAGTCCTTAGGTTCTTATTCACAACGTGGCTTGACGATCTGCTCTTCCCTTGAGAAACTTGATTCACTGCTTGAGGCTTTGATAACTGATCTAGTGACTGAATCTTGTTATCATTGTAATTTGTATTTATTGTAAAGTGTTTTTATTGGATTTAAATTGTGTTTATTGGATTGTCTTCTAACTGCCTTGGGATTGGTATGGAAGACAGTATATAAGCTTTCATAAATAAATACATAAAGAATCATAAAACACTTTTTATAATAGGGAAAATCACATAATTGAAGTTTGTTTTTTACAGAAAAAAGAAGGAAAGCACAGTTATAGAAGGTAGCCCATCCTTACAAGTCTGATATGTCTCTTCCCATTTACGTAAATGGGCATCATACTTCTGATTATTAGACCTACAGGATATCCCTGAGGAGCTTCCTCAATAGTTTCCACAGAGCAAATTTTCATTAGGCTAACAGAATTTCAATACGTTCTCAAAAAGTTCCTAGCTGTTTCAACTGGCCTCAATGCAAGTGTCCACAGATATTATAATCTCTTTACCGTTCTGCCAACTACTAGTTCAAACCAATCTGGCACCTCATAAATCAGTTACCTCTCACCCATCAAGCATAGCTGTATTCAACAGAGGCATTTGACTGGAGTTCTCTCTCTTTGATCCTCTGCAAACACAACCAAATGTTTGCAAATTCTAGTTTCATCAACACATTAAAAGTCTTTCCTTATTGCCTGATTCTTTGGGTTTGAAAAGTTCCCCTGAATCCAGTGACGTGGATTACACATGATACTTTGGCTTTGAATTGCAGAAATGCTGGCTGTGTTTGCAGAACAGCAAACATTGTTTCATGTTAGTGTTTTCTACACTGTCAATGCAGAGTGGAATAAACTGGAAAATGGCAGTGCAAACTGTCGGTTTAGGGCTGGGGACACACAGGTTCCGCCATCTACACAGCCATGATGCTCACTGGGTGACCTTGGACCAACCAATCTCTCTCTCTCTCTCTCTCTCTCTCTCTCTCTCTCTCTCTCTCAGCCTAACCTACCTCTCAACCTAACCTACCTTATTATTGTGATAATAAAATGGAGTGGGAAGGAGAAACCATGATAGTTTTCTGCCTAAGCTTTTTGCTGCTGTTATGGGGTAGGTGGGTGTGTATTTTTATTTAATGGATTGCACTTATTTCTGTGTAAATGTGTCAATGCTATAATGCATTTTTAATTCTAAACCGGATAAAAATGTGCCCACCATTTCACAATACTCTGAAATCAAGCCATATGTTTCCCACAAGGTATGGGCAACTCACACAAAGTTCCAGTGCTCTTCCCCTCCCCACCCCACCCCACCCCACCCCACCCCACCCTGCATTTATGTTATTTCATTTGTCTTTTTGCTGCCCATAGCAGCCTGACTTAAGAAACAAGGTTTCTTAAGAAATTGAATGTGCTTACACCACCCAATCCATCAACACAAGAGGCAGTGATTGAACTATTCCAGCCAAGTAAAAATGTTGACCGCTAGTGCTTAGCACAGTATTATGACACCGAGCACCAGGTTTTCCTTATAATTATGTATCTATGCCAACATATAATTTCACATATAATACCAGACCTTTTCATTTCTTATGTGTTGATATACCTAGAAAGAATTTCTTTACCACCCTTCCCATGGTGTTCTGCTCTTCCCACCCTGCTGCCAGAACACCGCTGGCATTTCCCAACCCCCCAACCGCACACATACTGTTTACAAGCATTGCTTTAAAAAATAAAAACAATTATTGTGAACAGCCTCCCAATTCCCCACCCAGCAATATATTCTATATAAATATCTGCAACCTCCAGAAAACCACCAGGCTATTATATATAGAGTGAGTCCTGACCCTCAATTATACCTGGTTGTCACAATGAACCTTTTGGAAAAAGGAAATATTGGAAATGCCCTTAAAAAAAATAATACAAACTCCAAGATGCAACATAAAATATCAATGCTGTTGGGGACAGGGCAACCATCTCTGTCTTTCAGAAGCCCAGTGAACCTTGAAGTAACCTCAGTATTTGAAAACTGATCTCTTGTGATTCTCCCTCTTGACATTTTAATAATTGGTGAGCAGTTCTTGCATACTGACAGGAAGAGCACGACCCTGCTAGTTTTAATGGGACCATGGTTCTCCACCCTCTTCCTTGCCTTGTAGGTGCTAGCAGGGAGTTTCAATGGGTAGCAGGAACTGTACCTATATACAGTGGTACCTCGGGTTAAGTACTTAATTCGTTCCAGAGGTCCGTTCTTAACCTGAAACTGTACTTAATCTGAAGCACCACTTTAGCTAATGGGGCCCCCCACTGCTGCTGCGCCGCTGGAGCATGATTTCTGTTCTCATCCTGAAGCAAAGTTCTTAACCCAAGGTATTATTTCTGGGTTAGCGGAGTCTGTAACCTGAAGCGTATGTAACCTGAAGCGTATGTAACAAGAGGTACCACTGTACGTGACTGGCTAGAGGTGTGTATGGTGTAGCACCATGGCTGGGAGGAGGAGTACACAGTGCTATCTAGCAGTGCATGAAGGGGGTAAGTGTGGCATACAGTTTTCTTTGGTTGTGTAGATTAAAATATAGCCTTGTCTGCAAAACCCCACAGATATTCACTTCCTCCCAGTTGGAGTACAATATATTCAAAATGTCATTAAATGCAAAAAAGATATAGTCTGAGACAATTCAATTGCAGTTTAAACATATGCAAGATAAGTACTGTGAGCATTCACAACAGCCGTATCTGGTATAACGCAGTCATCTTAGCAGTGCCCTTTTGCCTTGTACATTAGACAAATAGGTCAGCCTCTCTGCAGAAGAATCAATGGGCAGAAATTTGACATTAGAATGGAGAACATTCAGATCAGGGGAACATTAGAATTGCCCAAGACGCTCTGTTACTGACCTAAAAGTTTCAGATCTCATACAAAAGAAAATATTTCAGTTTGAAAATGCAAAATTTGAACTTATCAGGATGTTAGATCATATTCATTAAGCGATGAACAAAGAGATGGTTTCATGGCCCACTGCAGCATTCCCATGAACTTGAATTTCCTGGGCTAAGTATTTTCTCTTTTTTTCTGGTTTTTTAACTGGTTTGTTTTGTGCTTTAAGTTTTAAATATTGATGTTTTAATGCTTTGATGAAAATATTCTTTAATGGATTTTAATTATGTATGGATTTTATAATTGATTTTATACTTGTAAACCACTTAGAAGCAGTTCTGGCATGTAAGCATAATAATAATAATAATAATAATAATAATAATAATAATAATAATGTTGAGCTAGCTCAGCAATGCTAAGATTATGGCGTTATCAGCAAATGCTGTATTGTGCATTTTCACGAAATTAAACCCAACAATTTACTTCTTTCCTACCCCCCCCCTTCACCCATGACATCTGAGAATAATGTTTCATGCTTCGGATTTAAGTGGGATTTAGTCCACAAAAACCTTTGAAATAATAAAACTGTTAAGTCTATAGGATCCTTGGTTGATGTACCAAATTAAAGAGTACAGCTTTTGGAGTTGCCTGCTTCAGTACACCATCTGTGAATAACGGGCAGACTGCTAAATGTTACAAGTTAATTATGCAATATTCAATACTCCCTGGGTCAGCCTGGAGATAGCCTCCACACACTGATTTGAATGAATGCTTGCAAAGTAAGGTAGTTACTTCAAAGTACATTTACAGTATTTACAGCTATCCAAGTTGGGACCTGAATTCCTTTTTGTTCCCTTAACACCTGGCCCTTTAATGTTCTTTCCAGCTTGGAGGGATGGAAGTCTCTTTGAACCAAAAGCTTCACCAGGGTATAAAAGGATTCAAGGCAGTTTGTATCCTCACTTGCGGACTTGAAATCAATGTCCCAGACGAGTGATTAATGAACTGGGCTTCCTATTTGTCTACCAGCTCCAACTTTGCTACAAGATCAGCTAAGCCATTCAGCCCATGTCAGTGACTTTGTCATGTAGCTTTGGGCTGTGCTACTGCAATAATCCCTCCTGTATTAGCCGTTCATCTGAAAGAAGCTGTAGAACACATGTCAGTTTAAATGGTTACCAGCACAAAAAGGCATGATTACATTGTCCAGGGAAAACTGCAAAGGCTGAACAGAAGCTAAAATTAAATGCTTTAAAACTGTGAGTGGGGGAAAGTAGGCAGCATAAATGAAAGTATGGCTGTTAGCTTCTTGCAAGATGCAAAGGGCTCACTCACACTTTCGTTTGTGCCATGATTTCTAGGCACAAGTCTGAGAGGTTTTACCTCTTTCTTTTTACAAATTTGTTGGCTTTTAAACAAATACAAGAACCATTAGACACTTATCCAGCAGTACACCCAATGGTGTTTGTTTTATCCATTGACTTTAGACATAAACTTACACATTATACTTTCAAACATATTACCGGTACTTAATGTACCCTCTGCACTGAGAATATTGAGTGGTTGGTATAACAAGGTCTTGATTTTGGTCATTAACATAGTTAAAGAAAGGGGTCCACACTTCTTGGAATGTTATGCCTTTAATTACCCTCCTGTGTCTGGTGAGACATTCAGACATTGCTGTGTCCCAGATATTATTTTCCCATACTTTTAGGAGTATTTCAGTCTGGTTCTTCCATTGCTGAGCTATCACTAATCGTGCTGCGGTCTGTGTTGCAGAGTGGAGCAGAACTCTATGTCCAAAGATACTAGGGCTGAAGAAGGATTTGGATAAAGAGGCTATCCTGTAATTGTGCATATAATGGAGAATACTCTATTCCAAAAGTTTTCAACATGGGGGCTTTACCACCCAACATGAATAATTGAACCAAGATCCCCGCAGCCCTTCCAAAATAAAGAAAAAGGGAGGTTTTCTGCAGATTTGTTCCGATTAGGCAGTAAACAGCGGGTTTTCCCGGGGAAAGTGGCAGGACATAAGAACCACTTTTCAGGCATGTGCCTAGAAATCACAGGGAAAATGGAAGTCTGGGTGAGCCCTACGGTTGCAATCCTAAACTCAGTTTCCTGGGAGTAAGCTCCATAAAGAGATTATTCTAAAACGTGTGCGCCAGCTAAGTTCCTAGCTTAGCTGCGCTTACAAAATGTCACCAGAAGTGTAGTGCTGCAGACCTATTATCCCTTCCAGCTTACCCCTCCCAGAAAGGAGGACGGCCGAAAGGTGGTCTAGTAATTGGTATCTCACTGAAGCTGCATTTCAAATTTTCACTAGTTTTGATTGCTCCCCCTTATGCTTTATCCGGGTTGATGTCGGGGGGAAAAGTATCACTGCTAATCTCTAATGTCTACCTCCCGCCAGGGGGTTCGTCCCTTGAACTGCATGATAGATGGGAAATATTAGAAGATCATTTAGTATCATGCCGAGTCAAATATGCCAATAGCCAATTCTTAATTGGTGGTGACTTCAACGCACGTATAGCAGCAAATTGGGCTGATTTAACTAAAGCAAAATGGTGGACTGCTCCATGCCTTGACAATTATGATTTGAGTCATGCCTTAGGGAGAGCCTCAAAAGACTCTAAAGTAAACGAGGCTGGAGTACTTCTTTACCAGATGGCTATTCGCTTAAACTTAGAACCCCTGAATGGCTGCTGCCCTCCTGATATACCGGGGGAGTATACCCACCTAGGCATAAAATCAAACAGTGTACTAGATTACCTTTTAGCCTCGAGTGACCTGATTTCGAAAGCTCTTTCTTTTAAGATTGGCAATATTCACTATAGTGATCACCTTCCACTTGCTGCTACGTTTGACCTAGACTGGCACGGGGACGAGCACGGTCATCTAACTCAATTAGATACTAATGCAGAAAACCCGGTAGAGGGTATTAATACGGCATTACGAGTGAAGGGTATAAAGTGGTCTGTAACGCAGGCTCAAAAATATTCTGAATTTTTTCAGCAGGAGATCATACAAACCTATTCAGCCCTTGGCATAACTTCATATGATCACGATCAAACTATTAATCTATTTGCCAATCTGTTGAATGACCTCACGTCATTCTTTTCTGTCCCAACCCACCAGGCAAATTGGGCCCACCCCAAGATAGGTGCACCGTGGTTTAACCGTAATTGCAAACAAGCCAAACAACACCTTTGTGCTATTTATAATGATTACAAATCCTCAGGGGCGATTACGCTTCCCAAGGAGTACTACCAGGCAAAATCTGCTTACAAATATGTGCAGAAAAAGGCCAAACAGGAATGGCAATTGAACCGCTGGCAAGCACTTATAGCTGCCTCAAGTACCCATAATTCCCGAAAATTCTGGCTGTTGGTTAACAGAAAATCTAAAAGATACCCTTTAACAGTTATTCCTGCCCCAATTTGGGAATCCTTTCTAAGGAATTATTTTGCCTTACCAGACCTTAATATTAATACAATCGATGGAGTCTATGAGCAGCTCCCTCTTTGGCCACCCACTGACCCGGAAGAAATCCACGGACTTATTTCTAATCTTAAAATCGGAAAAGCCCCCGGTCCTGATCTAGTCCCGGCCGAAGCTATAAAACTTCATGCTGACTGGTGGGCGAAAATCTTGGCCGCTACCTTTGATGCCGTAAACAACAGTGGGAAGGTACCAAGAATATGGAAGGATGCGATTATTGTTCCAATTCATAAAAAAGGCTCGACAGATGACCCGGGAAATTACAGGAATATCAGTTTATTGTCATTAATTGGGAAAATATATGCACGGTTCTTGTTAACTAAGCTTACTAAGTGGGCCGAAGAGAACAACCTGATTGGGCCTGAACAGGCTGGTTTTAGACCGAATCAGTCAGCGGTTGATCAGGTCTTAGTTTTATACCACCTTGCCCGGAAATACTCCTCCCCAAATAGAGGCCAACTTTGTGCGGCCTTTATTGATTTAAAGGCCGCTTTTGACAGCATCCCCAGAGGATTGCTTTGGGGAAAACTAGCCCGATGGGGAATAGACAAAAGACTATTGTGGCTAATAACTAAATTGCATGACGGATCGGCCGCTAGGGTGAGAATCACTCCGGCAGGCGACCTCTCAAACTCAGTAGCTATCAATAGAGGTGTTCGCCAAGGATGTATCCTTGCTCCGACCCTTTTTAATCTATTTATAAGTGATATGAGGGCGCCTCTGATAGAGGCTCAAGAAACGATCCACGCCCCCCGTCTTGCCCAATATCGTTGCCCCCTTCTACTCTACGCAGACGACGCAGTGATCCTATCCTTTTCAAGAGTCGGCCTTAGGAGGGCATTAAAAATCTTCGATGTTTACTGCAAATCAAATTTTCTTACAATTAACCATGTTAAGTCCAAAGTCCTAATTTTCACCAAGAGTCGATAAACCTATAATTGGAGAATAGACGGAAAAGCTATTGACCAAGTCTTTAAATTTCAGTACTTGGGAGTCTTTCTCCAACACAACATGGGCTGGAAGGTCCATGTTGCATATGTATTAAACAGAGCTAAAGCCCTTTCCTATGCGCTATTGCGTTTTTTCTTTTCAGATGGGGCTTTCCATATTCCATCAGTGTTAAAAGTTTTCAAGGCAAAGGTGATTGCAACAATAGCATATGCAGTCCCATTATGGGGGTCCTTTGCTAATCTAACCCATTTGGAGGTAATCCAAAACCAGTTTTTAAGAAGGTTGTTAAAATTACCCAGGTGTGTAAGCAATACTGCTATACGACTGGAACTAAATGTTACATCTCTAGAAACCACATTATGGAAATGCATCCTCTGTTACTGGTTGGCTTTATGGCATAAACTTCCAAATCTCCACTTGATACAATGTCTCTGGAGAGATGATTTCCCTAGCCCCTGGGCAAAAATAATACATGGGAAACTTGTGTCCCTAGGACTATCTCCATCTGAACTATTAAAATTGGATTTAACTTTGGCCAAAAGAATTATAACCCACAAATTAGAGGAGATGGATTTACAATTTAATATTGCGACAGGTGGTGGCACCTGTTCGCCGATAAACCTTGGCTTAACACCACCAACGAAACTTCCATCTTACTTAACTACCTTATCTGTGGTGACGCACAGGTATGCCTTTATAATGGCTAGATTCAATGCTTTCCCATCAAATGTGTTGGGTAACAGACTCTCCAACGGACAGATCTCACTCCTCTGTGACTGTAAAAGCGGATCTATAGAATCGTTATATCATATAATCTTCTGTTGTCCATTACATTCGGCTTCACGGTCCAAGTTTCTGGCCCCATATTTATCAAGAATTGCGGACAGTCCTCAGGAAGCCCAAATAATATACTTATTAAACGATGAAGATACAAGGAGATCCCTTGCAATCGCTAGATATCTGAGTAATGTTTTATTTCAAAAGAGGAGAAATGGATCACTGTGTGTTTCTGACAGCTTAGCTAAACTTAAGAACCATCAATAAGTGCCAGAACTAACACGTATACCCCCCAAAATCTGATGGATCGGAATTGCGGTTTACATAGAGGGAACTTATTGTGTATAGTGTTTACTTAACTAAAGTAAAATTGGTTTTATAAGGGTGTTTTAACTTGGAACTGTTTAAATTGTATTGTTTATGGATAAATTCTGATGTATTGTCTTCGATATGGGCCAATGGCCGTAATAAATCTAAATAAAATAAAATAAAATAAAATAAAAAAAAAGTGCTGCAGCAGTATTATGTCAGTACTGCAACTGATAAAACAATAGAGGGTTTGGATGTTAAACAAATGACAAGTGTTACGGTCCTCTGGTAAGCCACTTATGATTTGAGGGTTAATTTACATCCTTTGTAAGATCAATGCATCTCTTGCCAAGCACTTATACATTATATATAATGCATGACTGAAACTTTAATGCGCTCTTGTTACTCGCTGTTAGTGAGTTTGTTTGTTTATTTACGGGATTTATAAGTTAGACCTTTTTGTGCATGTAGCTGATTGGGAGGGAAATAAGCTAGTAAATGGTGATAAAGAAAGAAAGGTTTAGCAGGGCCAACATTGTTCTGTGAAGGCAAGAGCTTTCTGGATTATTAAAGAATGGCAGTTACTATTCCAGATTCCAGGCCAAATTATTATACAGTCATACCTCGGATTACAAACGCTGCGGGTTGCGTGTTTTCGGGTTGCGGACCGTGCCGAACCCGGAAGTACTGGAACAGGTTACTTCTGGGTTTCGGCGCTCGCGCATGAACAGAAACACAAAATGACGTCACACGCATGCGCAGACGCAGCGCTTCAGACTGCGAACACTGCGGGTTGCGAACATGCCTCCCGCACAGATCACGTTTGCAACCCGAGGTATGACTGTATATTTATTGCAGGTTATTCACATGATGTTCAAATGCAGCCTTTGCCAGTACTTGGCTAGGGTGGGTGTTTAGCCTTTCCATCCTGATAACTATGTACAAATATCAATATACTTCCCATTTTCTCCTTTTTGGTTTTTTTTGGGGGGGTGGGGAGCAAGATGGGAATACAGTAGCAGTTAAACGTTATGTATCATGCACAAAGATGTCACATACCGTGGATTCACAAGTAGTAAAGGTCATTTTAAAACTTGTCCATTTAATGCAGCAAATATAGAACACAGATCAGGCTTCAGGGGGGGAAATCCATAATTCATACTGATTACTTACTGAGTACTCACAGAAAGCCCTAATATAAACCACAAGGCAAGTTGCTCCGTGTGTGTGTGTTTGTGTGTGTGTGTTTTATATATGTGTGTGTGTGTGTATAAAAGTGAGAAGCTTTAAGAGCTTCTCTTATGTTCAGGTTATCATATCTAGGTTTAATAACCCAAGATGTGAACAAGCCTTTTGCCAATACACGGTGTCCATTCACTCCACCATTTACATGAGCCAGCAGACAAATGAGAAAGTCTTTCATTAATTTATAGTTTCTTGTTTCATCTGAACCAAGAAGTTAAGGTTAAAATCTCCAGAATAAGCCACGATATTAAGACACAAACCATTGCTTAATATCCTGGCTTGTCTGAAGCAATTAACTATTTCATCCAAACTGGAAAACTATGGTTAACAGACTTCTTGGTTATTCACTCACTCACACAAAGGAGCTACATAAGCAGTCAAAAGGTCCACTCAGCCATATTCATATTCAGCCAAGATATGATAGTCCAAATGGAGCCAGAAAATTGTGGCCAAGGCATAAAGTTTCACTTTTTTATAGAATAGAAGGTATGAATATACGGACAGGCAGACAAAAAAGTGAAATGAAAGATTTGCCTAGGGGTTAAAAACAGAAGTGAATGTTTGGTATTTAGGCTTCATCATTCATCACTGCATATAGAGCAGAGAGGCTATATATGAGGTAATTGCTATCAATTATATCTTGAATATCACTTTCTTCTGGAAAAGTGCCAAAAGATAGCAATCCCCCCCCCATAAGACAAGTCTCCCCGTAAGTAATAATAATAATAATAATAATAATAATAATAATAAAGGCTAATTATTTTTGCCATTAATCACTAATTTGTTTTTAGGCAACACAAAACCTTTGACAACATGGCTTATTTTGAGTATGTGAAAACAACGTTTTGCTGGCTGAGCTTTACCCACTCCTGCCACATACTGTCAGCTGAATTCCCTCTCCAAAAGCAACATTCTCCATCTTCTACACCTTTCGTGCTGGATTTACGTATAAGCTAAACAAGTTATAGCTTAAAGGGGGAAAAAGCTGGATGTACATTTTCAAAATATAAGATAAAAAAAAAATAAACCTACATACAGCAACAGTCTTTTGTGTTATGTAGGCTCCTATGATGTAAGTAATGCCAGCTAGCCTGCTCCCTCAAATATCACTGGTTTGCTCATTTCTATATATAGGGTGCCTACATTCTGCATGGACTGGTTGCATGTAAACATGCGCAAATGGCTTTAGATCCTGTATACCTGAAGGAGCGTCTCCACCCTCATCGTTCAGCCCGGACACTGAGATCCAGCACCGAGGGCCTTCTGGCGGTTCCCTCATTGCGAAAAGTGAGGTTACAGGGAACCAGACAGAGGGCCTTCTCGGTAGTGGCACCCGCCCTGTGGAACGCCCTCCCTTCAGATGTGAAGGAAATAAGTAGCTATCTTCTCTTTAAAAGACATCTGAAGGCAGCCCTGTTTAGGGAAGTTTTTAATAATTAATGCTGTATTGTTTTTAACACTTGATTGGGAGCTGCCCAGAGTGGCTGGGGAAACTCAGCCAGATGGGCGGGGTATAAATAATTAATAATAATAATAATAATAATTATTATTATTATTATTATTATACCTATTAGGTCCATAAATTACCATATAGAATATATTCAACGCAAAAAACAGTGAGAATTTGTTGTTGACAAAGGACAGTTGGACATATAAAGGGCCTCATTACTTTCAGTGGCTTAGGGCCTCATCAAACCTAAATCCGGCCCTGTACACCTTCCCCACCTCATGTTAGAGCTCCCCAGTTTGCTGGTGGGAGGGTCACACACAGAGTCAGCAGACTGCATGAACTAAACAGCTGGAACTCACTGAAATGTTTTCGCCATCACTTTAACTAACATGCAACAACAACATCATCAACAATTACACAGCCCTGCAGCACTCCAGTCTGATTAGCGTCAGTACAACCAAAGCTAAATCCCAAACATTGCAGTTGAATCTGCATTCATTTATTATTACTTATTTATTACATTTATATCCCACATTTCCTGCAAGGAATACATGATATACTCCCCCTACCCATTTTATCCTTGCAAATCCCTGTGAGGTAGATAAAGCTGAGAGACAGAAAGTGACTTGCCCAGGGTTGCCCTGGGCGCTGCTTTTTATTTTTATTTAATTTATGTTTAAACTTTATTTTTCAGTTTCAGAAAATACTTGGGACAATATACAGATACCCACACACACATTCCATGCATAAACAGTGCAAACTATAACAGTCAAACATTAAGCAGGTTTGTGCAGTAGTCGAGAGTTCATTACAGCAGTGTCCTCTATGCTCTGTCTTAATCAATTGTCCCTGGGGGAGCTTAGTGAACCTCTGGACTGAATGAAGCAATTGCATTCTCTTAAGAGAAAAGTGTGGCGGAGGTTAACCCAAATAAACTTCCTAAATAATTCATTATATAACCCATTATATAAACTTAGGGAACATATAATTAAATGCTGCAAAGTACACCAAGTTATTTGTGACAACACACTTGTCTGTGGTGTGTTAACCTTACCCCAAACACTAACTTTAAGTAATGCCCATCAAACCAAATCACTAGAAACCTCCTTTATCAACTTGCTCAGATTCAATATAGAGAAATTATCTCTTGGAATCCGAATACCTAAACACGTTATGACCTGTGCAGCAGCAAAATCAGTATACAGTATACTGGTATCTGCTCTAGCCTCATAGCATTATTATAGATTTTAATCTGAAATGCTACCAAAACTATTAATTATGGTATAGATGTTTTAGGTCTACTAATAAATAATAATAAATCATTCACATACAAGGCTAACTTAAACTCATAAGACTACTGGCTTAATGAAGACAACAGCAGCCAAAGAGCATGAAAGTCCTCAGTGGCATTTATGAATTAGGCCTCTGCATCCATTTTCGCTGTAAGCACAGGACAAAACTGTGCTGGATCAAATGAAAGTGATTCACCAGCACTGCTGATCAGTCAGCTGCAATCCTGGATTGTTTGTGGCCAGATACTAATATTGATAGGAACACTGCCTCTGAATAGTGGATTTTCTATTCAGTTATAATGACTAATGGCCATTGGCAGACCTCTCTTTGTGGGTCAAATCCCTTATTAAAAGGAGCCTCAACCTGTGGCTTTCCCCAGCAAATTCATGGAAGCAAATTCTGTAAGATAATTATGTGTTGCATGGAGAAGTACCATCTTATGCTTGACCTTAGTCTAGTGCTACTCGGTTTCATCTGTATGGATGACCCTTCATTCTAACATGAGAGAAGGATTGAGGGCTACCAGGAGGAAACTGAAGCTGCACGGCCTTCCCAAAACACTGCAGTCCTCACCTGATGAATGCCATATGCAAGGTAGCTCCAAAGGAGGGTAGAAAATAGGTGCTGCAACAAAACATGACAGTTCACACAGAGTGAACTGCAATTCTAAAATGGCGTGTTTCTCAGTATGTTATATTGTTCTGGTTTGTAAACATCGTAGTGCTGATATTGATAAACATAATCTAATCCAGGGTTTCCTAAACTTGGGTCTCCAGCTGTTTCTGCAGTACATTTCCCATCATCCCTGACCACTGGTCCTGCTAGCTAGGAATGATGGGAACTGTCGTCCAAAAACTGGAGACCCAAGTTTGGGAAACCCTGATCCAATCCCTTATACTCCACCTCAGTCACTGAGATCATCTCATGGAGCACTTCTGGAGGTTCTCCACACCCCTGAGCTTTAGCTGGCCTTCACTAAGGGCCTGAAGCCTTTTAGTGTATCAAGGTCTACCCTGTGGAACTCCCCGCCAGTAGAGGTTTGGGAGGAACCACCCCTGGCTTGTATCAGACATCTTCTGAAAACTGTGCTGTTTAGACAGGCCTTCACAATATGAATTACTCTTTTTAACCACAGGTATCTACTGATGCTTTATTGGTGTATCTGGTCAGGTTTTATGGATATTTATGGATTTGTTTTATTATATTTTGCATGTTTGTAAGCTGTCTTGATATACTTTAGGAAAGTGTGGGTTTACAAATGTTTTAATTAATTAATTAAATGCTCTGGCAGTCATTCACAAAGAATAATGCCATGAGACAGACAGCACTCAAGAACCAAAATATCCAGAGCACCCTGGATATTCAGAGGTAAGCATGAACATTATGCTTCAAAGAACACTCGCTTCTAAGTACAACTTTGTACCACTCTGCATGACTCCGTACCACCAACTGTGCTCCAGGCGCCCCAGTTTTGCAAACAATAGTAATACGTGCTTTGCTCAGTTGGTTCAGACATAATTTACTTCTTAAAACATGCCATGGGGATTTTGTTTTTAAAAGCAACATTTCCCACCTAATCTCTTAATTGTGAAGTCTACTGTAAAAAGCCCTTTTCTTGGCCTCTGTGTGAATGCCAGGGATTAGGGTTTAACCCTTTTAAAAACACTTATAACACAGTGAACGATGTGTGCAGGAATCATCATTTAGTATTCCTGTTAGGCAGACAGCTGATATAAACGTTTCATCAGTCTCAAATGCAGAAAGGCCATTTGAAAGTAAGAGCCCAGCTATACTGAAGCCAACATTAAAGTTATCTCCCCTTTGATTTCATCAATTAGATCAAGGTTTAAAAGAACAAAACTATATTGCTCGACAGCCTTACAGAAAGAGAAACTTCAAGGCTGGATTCAAGTAACAAGTCCCCCCCCCCCCAGCAGAAGCCCACACAAGAACTTACATTAGAATGAAGGGGTGCCCATCTCTCTTCCCACCCTGCCAAAAAAATTGACGCTGGGGAGAACCCCCAGAACAATTCCTGGGGGGAGAGGATTGTCGCACATGGCAAGCTGAAATGACGGAATGATTGCCATAGTGCTAGGCTGAATTGCTTTCCAAGATGTTGTTTAGTTGCACTTTATGTAAAAGGTTAACATCCACATCACAAAATTTTTAACTAAAGCAATGGAAATGTCGACAGCATCCTCAATCCTAACTGGTGTTCAGAAGAAAATATTAACATTATGAGCCAAACAACATTGTTTCTTTGGTTCAAGGGTATGATAATCTTTTCTTCTTGTGGATAGGGGATGACGATGAATACAGTAAGTGTGATAAATGACCGCTATATGCAAAATGGGAGAAAATGTTCATTTTCTGATTAAAAGAAAAAGTACAACTGGGGGAAAAACCACCCTGCTGTCAGGGAAGAGTTAGAAGTTTCCAGTTTCTCAGAGGGAGAAAGCATTCACCAAGAGGGGAAGGAGAGCGGTGAATCTAACAGAAGAGAGCAAGAGGAACAACAGGGAGGGACTGGCTGTTCCCAGGAAAGGCAAGGGTTAAGTTCTAGCTCAGATTCGGAGGAGGGGAGATACAAGCCAGCTCTAGCCAAGAGGTTAGAAAAAAGAGCGGGAAAGCGAAGGGAAGGGCGCCTTCGCCATTTTGAGAGTGGCTGGTCATGGAGAAGCAGAGCTCAGAAGGTATCTGAAATAAGTGACTCTGAGGAATAATAGTTGAGAACCGTTTATAAGAATGTTTTGTTAATACGCAATAAAAAGTTTTATAAAAGAACAAGAAGCGTTTGTGTGGTGATCTGAAGAGGACAACGACCAGTCCTGACACCTGCATCACTCAGCCCTAGCTTTTACAGTGGTGCCTCGCAAGACGAAATTAATTCGTTCTGCAAGTTTTTTCTTCTTGCGAGTTTTTCGTCTTGCGATGCACAGTTTCCCATAGGAATGCATTGAAAATCAATTAATGCGTTCCTAGGGAAACCGCTTGCCAGGCTGGCGGTGCGGAGAAGGGCTTTTCTCCCCACCGCAAGCCTTCAGGACAGGTAGGGGAACAGAGGGGAAGGCGCGCAGCGCTTTCCCTCTGTTCCCGGGGCTTGCGTGGGAGGAGGGTTTTTCCTCCCCACCGCCAACATTCAGAACAGCATTCTGAATGTTGGCGGTGGGAAGGAAAACCCTCCTCCCACCCCAAGTCTTCAGGAAAGCCATCCGATGCCGGGCGGCGGGAGAAGGTGTCCCCCCCCCGCCCGGCATCGGAGCTTTGTTCCGATGCCGGGCGGCGGGAGGAGGCATTCCCCCCCCCGCCCGGCATCGGAGCTTCGTTCCAATGCCGGGCGGGGGGGGAGGAGGCGTTCCCCCCCGCCCGGCATCGGAGCTTCGTTCCGATGCCGGGCGGGGGGGAGGAGGCGTTCCCCCCCGCCCGGCATCGGAGCTTCGTTCCGATGCCGGGCGGGGGGAGGAGGCGTTCCCCCCCCCCGCCGGCATCGGAGCTTCGTTCCGATGCCGGGGGGGGAGGAAGCGTCCCCCCCCCCGCCCGGCATCGGAGCTTCGTTCCGATGCCGGGCGGGGGGGAGGAGGTCCGAGGACAGTGGGGAAGACGCGCTGCGCTTCCCCGCTGTCCCGGAGATTTCCCTATGGGCTTTCGTCTTGCGAAGCAAGCCCATAGGGAAATTCGTTTTGCGAAGCGCCTCCAAAACGGAAAACCCTTTCGTCTAGCGGGTTTTCCGTCTTGCGAGGCGTTCGTCTTGCGGGGTACCACTGTACTCCATTTCTGGCAGCTAACAAATGTTTCTCGAAATACTCCTTTGACAGCTGCATACGTAAAAATATTTAAAATTCGTCTTAAATTTATTGTTCTTCAGGAAAAAACCACACACACCAGGAAATATATCAGATCTTGGCAAACAGTGAACGAATCCTGAAATGAGGCACAATGTGCCAAAAGAAAGCAAAGCGGGAGCGTTTTAGCAGAACAATGCAATCTTTGTGGGTCAAACTGTAATTTAAAGGTATATTTACATTAAATGTAATTAGACTTAATTGGATGCTTTGGGCTAAATGGCTAACTGTTTATTACGGAAGGCTGTATAGTCCAACAGATCCATTTCTGTCAACTATCTTTTAATACTTTCCCCCTAGGTCTTGGCACTATTCCAATACACTACAATTGTTAATTTAAATATCTTAAACAGACATGTGAAATGGATGCTAAATCATAGGTGTTATCAGTGAATATTGTGTTCGTGATTCCTTGATATCGGAATGGTTCTAGTTGTAAGACAGGGGTGGGAAAACTCAGGCCTGGGGGCCAAAGGGGCCCTCCTCCAAGCCTCTCTAAATTATTATTATTATTTATTATTTATACCCCGCCCATCTGGCTGAGTTTCCCCAGCCACTCTGGGCGGCTTTCCAATCAAGTGTTAAAAACAATACAGCATCAAACATTAAAAACTTCCCTTAACAGGGCCGCCTTCAGTTGTCTTTTAAAAGTAAAATAGTTGCTTATTGCCTTGACATTTGCTGGGAGGGTGTTCCACAGGGCAGGTGCCACTACCGAGAAGGCCCTCTGTCTGGTTCCCTGTAACGTCATTTCTCACAATGAGGGAACCGCCAGAAGGCCCTCGGCGCTGGATCTCAGTGTCCGGGCAGAATGATGGGGGTGGAGACGCTCCTTCAGGTATACAGGACCGAGGCCGTTTAGGGCTTTAAAGGTCAGCACCAACACTTTGAATTGTGCTCGGAAACGTACTGGGAGCCAATGCAGATCTCTCAGGACCGGTGTTATGTGGTCCCGGGGGCCACTCCCAGTCACCCGTCTAGCTGCCGCATTCTGGATTAATTGCAGTTTCCGGGTCACCTTCAAAGGTAGCCCCACATAGAGCGTGTTGCAGTAGTCCAAGAGGGAGATAACTAGAGCATGCACCACTCTGGCGAGACAGTCCGCAGGCAGGCAGGGTCTCAGCCTGAGTACCAGATGGAGCTGAAAGACAGCTGCCCTGGACACAGAATTGACCTGCGCCTCCATGGACAGCTGTGAGTCCAAAATGTCTCCCAGGCTGCGCACCTGGTCCTTCAGGGGCACAATTACCTCATTCTCTCTGGCCTTTGGGACACTCCTCACCCAGCATCGCTCTCTCCAGCCCTGCCTCACACCCTTCTGAAGTGTTTCTGCCACACTCATATACGTCACTGAACCCTAATAATGCATCTAGGTTGCCTGGATGGAGGATAGAGGGTGTGTGTGTGTGTGTGTGTGTGTGTGTGTAGAAACTAGCTTACTGCGCCAAGGTGAAATTTGCATTTGCTGCTCCACCCACTTTTGCTTTTGATCCCGCCCACCACTGGCATGTAGCCCACAAAGGGCAATGTGGCCCATGGGCTGAAAAGGGTTCCTCACCCCCATTTCTACGAGGAGAAGTCTCTACACTTCTGGGAAGAAGGCCTACAGATAGAAAATGACAATTACTCAACATTTTCCTCTGGTTGAAAAGGAAGGTAGAGACACTTGTGATGCAGTCTCAGTCTTTATGGGAGCATGTCTACAAGGCACTCTGGCGTTGTCAAATGTGATCTGGAGAGGGAGACTAACTGTGTCTAATCACTAATCAAACATAAGTATAAATCCTTCCCACTAATACAAATTTCATGCCTGTGTGATTTGATGGGAGGACTTGCCATTAAGTAAATAAAAAGCCACCAGAGGTGGCCTGAAAAGTTGTTTCAAACTGCGCTAATCGCCAAGTAGCTAGATTTCCCCCTGTATCCTAGCCTGCGTTTTACCACCTTCATGAAAAGCTTTTCTACAACATTTGCTTTTGTTATCACACAGCATATACTGTACACTCCTGTTTCTAAACAGATCCAGACTGTGTAGCAGAAAGCTGTTAACTGGCATTAATGGACCCAATGTGCTTTCCCAGAAAGAATAACATAACAGGCAGGAGACAAAAAGAAAGCGGGGAAGGTTTTCAATTTCTACAACTATCCTGAAGCAATGCAAACAGAGCATTGGCATGAATTTCAGAAGAAGAATAAATGGGTAGCAAGTATCAGAGTGCACCCTATTAATTGAGCGCAAATTACTATAAAGTATCTGCCAACAACTGTAACCTGGAACATCACTTCTCCAGGTAACTCTATGGAATAGATATAATGCTCAAGTTAAGTCACAGGAAGCAGAGGCACTTAGTCCACCAAGCCTAAGGAATCAGTGCTCTGACAGGCTCTGTCGGCTAGCCTTTGAAGGGGTGCATTCTGATGCTCTGTTTCATTCTGTCTTATATTTTTTACCCTATTTTTCAGGGTATGTAACCTCACAAGATAGCTTACATGTACAATAAAAACATAGCATAGAATTATAAATTATCCAAATGCAGACCAGAATAAGTACATTTTAAACCATCTGTTAAAAAAACATGCAGGTGCCAAGGGTATTCCAGAGGTCCTGGCCCCCATTTCCTCTTTATTTCCAAGCTTTGTTTGAATATATGCAGTTACCCAGTTTCCAGTCATGGATTGGCTCCTTTGCATTAATTATAACCCCTATCCTCCTGAGCCAGAACAGGCAATGTCCAGCAATGGTAAAAGGGGTTGCAGTACAACAGCTAATGTGCAGCCAAGGTTGGAGAAGGCTGAATCTGAGCAACAGAGGACAAACTGGAACTATTCTCTTTTCAGAACTTATGCCCAAATTCTGAAACTGCTTTTGTGCTGTTCTTTGAAAACCGCTACTTCCCAAAATCAATTGTGGGAGTGAAGTCCTTGACCACATATTTAAAGAACCTGAACCGAGTTTATCCGTTAGAAGAATGCCATGTACACATATGACTTCATGATCATAACAATGTGAAACAAGACTAAATAGGAGCCTGATCCAACTGTAATATTTACCCGCCTGCAGTACTGATGTTATTAAAACCCCATACTACAATTGAACTTGAGAGCAATTTCAGTGATACAGCTAAAGTGGTTTTAAATAATGACTGAATCCCTTGCTACGCTTAGGATCCTTCGGTGAGGTTGCTGCCATCAGGATGAAGAGGACACCTATTTGCAAACAGCACTTCCCTCTGAAATTCTTATCATCTTAACGTGTTGCTACTAAGGAATTCAACAAAATCCAGCTCCTCAGCATTTTCTGCTCATACAGGGCCAACAAAAGCTCAGGAATAGTGATGGAAGAGAATAGTAAAAAGCTTCTCTGATAGCTGCTGACGTCGGCATTAATGAAGGCTAAGGATTTCTTTACAATTGTTTTAGTTAAGCTTGCGCTGGCGATCTGTCACAAGACCCACTTTGCTTCTAATGCGATGCCCATTCCTGGCACCTGTCCATTCCTCCTTCGCTCAACAACACGCAAAGGGTGAAAGAGCTGAGCTAAAAAAACAAAGTGCAGAATCACCATCCCCATCCCCCAGCATTATATTCTGAGTGAGAAGAATGTGCAAAAGGGGTGTGAGCACCACATGGAAATGCATCTCAAAGCAAAGCAACAACATAAGGACCTGGGGGCCCATGTGACCTTGAAAGCCTTATTTGATGTCTTGACCTCTAGACCAATCCAGTTCCACTATTACTTCAAGAACAAATTAGCACCATTTATTTATTATTATTATTAAAAAAGACTATTTGTGTAGCCTGTTAATTATGTAGTCAGAACAAGCATTTGATGGGAAACGTGAACATACCTGAATAAGAGAAACGTTGTGGAGACTGAGTCTGAAGAGGTAGTTCCTGTGTGAGCAAGCAAAGGAAACTTTTTAAGTATTAGAAGTTGCGCAAAACCTTTAAAGTGAATTTTAAAAAAATCATTGCACTACTGTGGCTCAGAAGCAGCATTTATGTAGACAGTGCACCAATCCTGCAGCACCAAGCAATGAAAAGCTAATAAGGGGTCTCCTTGTTTGCTCGTCTTTTAATGAACTTTGTAACAACAAGAGGACTCTCCAATACCCTGTACAAAGAAAGCTGAATTTCTGGCGAGATTTGAAACTTGCCATTCTCTCTCTCTCTCTCTCTCTCTCTCTCTCTCTCTCTCTCTCTCTTTGTGTGGGTGTGTCAGAGAGAGAGACGGGAGAGAGAGAGATAGGGATGGAACCTAAGAACTGGATCTACTTCAGGCTCTAAGCACAGCAGAATCAGAAGTTCTGAGCCTCAAAAGTACTCCAGTGACATGATCATATCAACTTAGATAAGGTGGGGATTGATTGATTGATTGATTGATTGATTGATTGACTGATTGATTGATTGATTGCACTTATATCAAGCTCTTCCCATGGAGCCAAGGACAGTAAACAGACACACAAATTAAAAAGCAAAGCAAAAACATTATAAAACAGTTAAAATAGCCTAAAAACAAGTACAATTTAAAACATCTAAAAGCAGTTACAGTTAAAAACTTTATTCCATCCAATAATCTTGGGGTTGCAAGGAAGAGTATTATTCAACCATCAGATGCCTGAGTAAACAGAAAGGTTTTCAAATTCCTCCTGAAAGTAAATGGTGATGAAGACAGGCACAACTCACTAGAAAGGACATTCTACCACCAGAGAAGAACTACTGAAAATGATCTGTCACAAGTCAATGTCAACCAGGCAGCCCCTGGAACCACCATCAAGACCTCACCTGGCAATCGTAGGGTCTGAGATTGTTGGTATCGAGGTGAACTACTGTCTTAGGTACTCGGGTCACAAGCTATTTAGGGCTTTATATGCTAGTAACAGGACCTTGAATTTGGCCCAGTAGCTTACTGGGTTGTGAGTCCTGGAAATTGCCAACTTACCAGAACATCTGGGGAAGAACAGAAAGCCCAAAAATAAAAGGGAAATCTGAGACCACAGCCTTTCTTCCTATCATTCCACATCAGCACCACAGAATTTCACTATCAAGCAGGAACAGAATAAATAGGCGGGAAACAATCTATTTTGTTTAGGGAGGGTGCACAGAGATGTCTATCTGGCACATAAACATGTTGTCATGTGCAAGTAAAAATGGCTTCTGCAGGCCAGCTGTATTTTGCACACCCCTTCCATGTATCTTTTGGGTAAAGCAAAAGATGCATGAACGCTTTCTCCAACTAAAATTACCCCCCCCCCCAAAAAAAGGGTATTAGCTACAGAATGCAAATATGTTCTGCTATCCACAGCTAATTTCAGTGGAGGAGGGTTGGAAAAGTTACAATTTGGATCAAAACCGCAGCATGAATGGAAAGAGTTAAAGTTAAGTTACTTTGACCAGCACTATAGTAGCCCTGATCCAAACAGGTTCCTATGGCTCTTTTTAAGCCTCTCCCCTCAAAAGAATGACATCAGGAAATCCAATCATGGATCACCCATGCTGCACACAGTTTAGCCCCAAGATTTCTAACATGTACACTTCTTAAGTTCTTTTTTCTTCTTCTTTCTGTGAGCTGAGAAAATTGTTTACTCAAGCAACTGCTTGATATTGTTTTACAAGGTAGCTTGGGCTTTGATTTATGAATTCAATTTTCTCCCACTTGGATTTCAAGTCCTGAACACAGCACCTGCATTTAAAATCTTATCTGGACACACTGCCAAATCCTCACACAAAGCCTACTTACAACATATCACATAATCAACACACTTGCTCTCCATGATGCACATCTAAAAGATTCCTATCTACCTTTGACAGCTACTGACAAGTCAAAAGTTCTTCTTCTTCTTCTCCTCCCCCTCCTCCTCCTCCTCCTCCTCAGATGTACCATGTTTTGCCTCTCTGCTGCTGTCAACAGTATTGTCATAGCTCATGCATCACTCAGGTAACCCCAGAAGCTCCAAGAGGAACTCTGGCACTGCAGTTCCTCTCTACACCAGTATCACCCTGGGTTTGATGGGGACAACACAGAAATTGTGAGGAACCTCAACGTCAGCATAGGCATGAGAACAGTCTTCTTGTTACCCAAGTGAAGCAAGGACTCCAGTCCACTGCAGCAGCTGCCACACCACAAAGGCAATGCAAGAAAGCATCCTTAATCCATATTCTAGAAATAAGCCAGAATGCTAATATATGGGTAACAAAATAACTGTCCTTCTTCAAGTCAGAAAGACCAAGAAGACAGTGAGCAGTCGGCTGCTTTTAGATACATTAAATATAAATTTTTCTGTGTTTTATAATTTCAACAGAATCTCCGTGGTCTCACTGCCTGGAGCTAGCCAAGGCTTTCCGTCACATAAGAATGTGCGGGTACCATGTTTTATAAACAGAACTTCTGTTTACCCAAACATTTGATTATCCACATCCTTTCAACATCTCCAAGGCATTTGGTTCAATGTGTACAAGCTCTGTTGTTACTGCCTAGCAATAAATTTAAGATTTCCATGGTTATACTGTATATCTTATTTATTTTCATTTTTTTTCTTGTCGGACACAGAACCCTGGTGTAGTTTCACCAACTTTGGCTTTTGATTTGTAACTCTAATTCATCCATGCATTTTTCTTACAACCTTTAGGGAAATGTCATCTTGCCATTGCTAAACTAATACAATGCATAATGTATCAAAAAAATTCCAATGTGCTCCTCAGGGAGTTTGACCATTCATAAGCCTGAGGTCCCAGTTTACCCAGAGCAGGGCAACCTGAGGTTTAATGGCTCTGAATTACTATACTGTTGTTAAGAATGCTATTTAAATGCATTGGTTTTGGAAGACTCATAGTAAGTATTTGTTGCTTGTTCCAGGTTTCTGGACATGCTGTATATTTTGACTGAATAAACAACTTTAATATTATTTCTTCCATGGCTACTGAATGAGAATGGGCAGCCAATCTAATGAAGAACAACTCAATAAGGAGTAGCATATTAATTACAGGGAACAGGTACAGTCAGCTTTCTCAGGAGAAAAGGAGAGGCCACTGACATCAATAGAGCAAGTATCTTCAGATCAAAAAGCTGTCAATACAGTACAATTAACTTGCTGGGAAATGTGGCTAGGGTACTCAGGTCACTAACAAGACAAAAGTGCCAAAACCCTCTGTTGGCCTTTGTTTTATTTATTTTTTCTTCCTCAGATGCACCATGACCCCATCCCAAGCTCTTGTCAACACTGCTTATGTAGAATGCCAATAAAATAAAATGTCATGCTATATAAAGGCATGTTGGTGTTGAAATGATGGGACATTTCCACAGTAGATGTAACAGATTTCTACATATGGAAAATGTGTGGTTTTTGTGCCAGAGAAACCTCTACCACTGGCTTCCATATATAGATTCTAGGAAGCAGAGATTTCTAATAGACTTCCAGGTGAAAAATCCAAGTCCACAAAACCAGTTCTAAAGCTGAACCAGGTTATTTCATCTCTCTCACAGCTTTGCATTTCATTAGAGTTTACATGCTGTTGTAACATTAATTTTGGATTCTCAAAATCCTCTTTCCGCCAACTCATCTCATTTAACATTGCCAAATCTGTCTATCTCACAAAACGGACTTTTTCCACCAATGCCAAACAGCCAAGTTTGATCCCTAACATCTATTGGTGTTCGTACAACTAAATGGCTACAAACACTTTGACACAGCAAACATGCATACACAGTGTCTCACTGTGCATATAACCTGAGGACTACAAATTCCATCCTACAGTGGGACTTATGAGCAAATACTCACATGCAAATATTCCTGGCCACCCACGGGGAGGGGAGGGGGAAATGCAGAAACAAGAAACAACAAAGTGACTCAAGTTCCATCAATACAGGTATAATTTATAAGTGAATAACTGAACAGCGGTTAAATCTGAAGGCACCAAACAAATTTGAGCTAATGCCTTAAGATGGCGATTACCTTTCTCTCCAACAGCCTAGTTTATTTTGGGATTACTTAAGAGTTAAACAGCTGTACAAATCTCACAGACAAATTCATCCATAATCTCTTTTTAATTCCACTGTGCCTGGCTGGCAAAAGACAAAATCCTTGCCGTACCTAGCACCATAAGAAAGCATGACCTGGGTCAGGGCAAGAGAACAAGACAAAACACATAGTTAGAAGGAGCTAAGAGGTACTTATCCTCATAACAGTCAATCCTATTTGTTTGCTTACGGAAAAGTCACTTGTGAGATTGCTATCCTGAAAAGCCAAATAAACGTGGCACAAACAACATATTTAATACAAATCATATTACAGAAGGATATTGACAAGCTGGAATGTGTGCAGACATCTGGAAACCAAGCCTAATGAGAAACGGTTGTGGGAGTTGGGTATGTTTAGCCTGGAAAAGAGGAGACTGAGAGGAGATATGATAGCCATCTTCAAATATCTAAAGGGATGTCACATTCCCTTAGATGGAGATGTGGAGCAAGCTTATTTTCTCCTGCTTGGTCTGATGGTAAGAGCTGTTTGACAGTGGAACAGACTTCCATGAGAGGTGGTGGGCTCTCCTTCCTTGGAGGGTTTTAAGCAGAGGTTGGATGACCACTGATAATTGATGCTTGAGATTCCTGCATGACAGGGGGATGGACTAGATGACCCTTCCAACTCTACAATTATTTGAAGACAAGCCCCCACTACCCTTCCTACATATTTGCTAGTTTTTATGGGAAGGATGAAGCAAAGTGTTCATAACAAGTGTGGAAAAACAAATCTGAAGATATTTAAAAGCCACCACCTAACCTGTTTTGTAATGAAAGCACAGAACTTCTTACAAAAGGTTTATAAATATTTCACAGGGTGTTCGAAACCAATTTGTGTGCTGTCTTATCGGCAAAGCTCTTCTCTTCGGGCACTATGCCCATCAGCAGAGGGGAAGTTGCTTAACAGAAATCTCCTTTCTAATTAAAATGAAATTAAGAACTCAGCCATCCTGCTGCATTGTGTGGAAAGTGTTTGAACCCAAGTCCTTTTCTACTGTTTCTGTTTTTATTTCCTCTTGGGATGCTTCTCTCACATATCCACATCACATACACCATCTGACCATCACTATTTCACAGTGATCCTGCATGCACACATAAAACTGATTCTAAGTTGCGTCATTCCTGATAAACTGCAGTACACAAACAGTCTTTCCCCCCTTAAGCTGCACATGATCTGCAGAAAGTTGGTCTGGTCTGGTAGAGGCAAATCTTGATTAACTCAGAACCACCAAATTATGTATACAAATCCATTTTAAAACAGATTCCTCCTCCATCCCTGCTTGCACTACATGCGGGATGGAGATAACATGTGGTTGGTGAGAAACAAAGAGGGGGAATGGTCAAAGGGCACTCAAAGATTAGTATTAACTAAAAAAAAGTATAGAGAAGGACCTGGAAAAAAAGTCACACAGCCTAAGTCCAACTTCCTCTGGTTTCTATTATCCACATCAGCTAACAGCTCTGCCAGAGGATCACATCTAGCCCTGGAATATATGAAGTAATAATAAAGAGGGGAAATGCCTTTGAGCATGTGTACAGTGGAGAGAGGAACAACAAGCAAAGTAGAACAGCAAGTCAGCAAATATAGGAACTCCATTTCAGTTACTAAATTTCACGCGAAAGAGTGATAGTCAATCAATCTGGATTGGCTGAGTACCAAATGAAATATCAGTTTCCTAGGCAGTTCTCAACTCAAGCCTGCCTCTTGTTTAAAACATTCCTTCAATGCAGCACTGCATGTTCTCTCATGTGTGTATATATATAATGCCCATCAACTCCAAACAAGTTCCATAAAAGCAGAGCTATGTGTATCAACAATTTAGTTGAGATGCTGCAGCTTGCAAAGCTTTTGAATTAAACCTATTTGTGTGTATTTGTACATATTATTTAGCTTCCACTAGCCACAGAGAGCATGTAGGGTATATATAGAGGCATATTCAGTAGACAGCTCATACTTGGGACTACACTATCAACAAAGGCCTTCACAAAAGGCTCCTAAATAATCTTAGCTGTCGCGGTATAAGAGGACAGTCAGGACCTCTTAATAGCTTTGCAACTTTCCAAGAAGCAGGGAGCACAAATAAAGGAACTGCTTTCACAATGGAGCTAAAGTAAGCAGCATAGACCCTCCAAGGATGGGCGTGAGCATCCAAGTCTGTGGATGTCACTGAATTATTAATCTTGCGCTTACCCATATATTTTCCATAAATAAAAATAGCTGGAGAATTTTCAGCAGAAAAATGGCATGAGGGAAAAGGTTAAGTTCCCCTCTTCCTCCGTCCTGTTTAAAGACAACAAAAACAAACTTCATATTGCAGTCTCAGCAGCTGCATTGTATAATTGTTTTAAAAAAGAAGTCTCTCCCCCCCCCCCCGCAAAGTTACAGAACTATGCATGACTCGTAATTCCAACTTTAGCAACCTCCAGAATCCTCTCAACCTCAAAATGTTACATTCACTTTGCATTCAGGCAGTTGGTCGCAGCTGTCACAGTGCAGAGCAGCTTCCCTCCTTATTCTATGCTACTGTGACAATTTTGCTTTTTAAAAAGGATTTGAAATAATGGGTTCCTCACACAATCACTTACCACAAGGTTACCTTCACCTTAGCAACTGCCCTCTCCAAGTCAACTTCAACACCCTTTCTTTGTGAGCCAGATCAAGCTATGGTTGAAATTTCCATCCTGTTTCAGACTGTCTACAGGTTTAAAGTACATACACACACTGCACTGAAATTACCCTTTCTGTTTCTCTTCTCTCCCTAGAGAAACCTTGAGACTTTTAATTACCTGTTTCTTTTCCTGTCTATCATAAATACAGCTTCCTAACTAATTTTCAAGGGTTCTTTACATCTTGCTATAGATTACAAAGGGGCTTTTCTTTCCCACCAGGTCGTTACTAGACGTGAGTAGCCCGTGATGTGACTTTTAAATCTGTGCCTTTCTTTTGTCTCCCAGGAAACACAGCAGAACCATGTTGGTAGAATGGAGGTTGTTTACTCTCCACAGTTTCTTTCGCCCCTTCCTCCCAATAATGTAGATAAAATCTACACAACTCTCTCTCCCCCTCTCTCTCTCTCTGCATCCACATTAACATGTCAGACAGGCAAGATAATTTCTCATCACTTGGTAGGGGGTAAACACAGCAGATTACAAGATAATACTAAGGCAGCCTATTCTAACATCGATAACTCATCTTAGCTCATTCAGTCTTGCATATACATTAGGTTTAAGTCTGCTGTATATCATGATTCACTATAAAGAGCTGAGGCACACAAGACATAATTAAATCCAAGCTTTGAACTGAAGAATATCACATCCTTAACTCTGTGCACATTAAGGGCAAGAGATCAGGACTGAGCCTATGAGGAGCCATGGAGGCAAGCATTAGCACACATTAGTCACCAGAACCACATCCAAGGCTGAGACCTGAGTCTTCAAGATACTGCCTAAGTAAAGATGTCCACATTATCCTAGGGAATCATGAGACCCAGCTGATTGCTTTTTCCTGATGAAAGCTAAGATTTTGAGGACGTAAAATCCTGAAACAGATTCCACATGCTAAGCAACATCCATTCTTGTGAAATAGTAACAGTCTTGACTACACAAATAACATCAGCCAACCTTTCCTGGGCAACTTTACATCAGAGTTTCCTAGACACATCATGTTGTGAATAGAATGTACATAAAGTGGTACCTCGGGTTAAGTACTTAATTCGTTCCGGAGGTCCGTTCTTAACCTGAAACTGTTCTTAACCTGAAGCACCACTTTAGCTAATGAGGCCTCCTGCTGCCGCCGCGCCGCCGGAACATGATTTCTGTTCTTAACCTGAGGTACTATTTCTGGGTTACCGGAGTCTGTAACCTGAAGCGTATGTAACCTGAAGCATATGTAACCCTAGGTACCACTGTATATCTAAACATTATTGTATACCTACATAAGAATCCTGGTTCAACCAAAGCAAGAATAATGCATTTATATTTAAATGTTCAATCTCCTAAACTCCGTGTGTTCTCCTTAGAGATGGTGATGGTGACAATTAACATTTTTATGCCACATAACTGTATATGGGTCTTCTGGTTCTTCTTTAATCCTCACCATAACCTTATGAGGTAAGTTAGACTGAGTGACAGTAACTGCCTCAGGATCAGCCAGTTAAGTTTCATTAAGAATCTCACCCTGAGTATCCCTGCTCCTAGTCTAATGCTCTAACCCTCACACCACACTATTTTCAACACTACATAATTAATTCCAGATTTATAGGTAGTGAAGCTCTATCTGAGACAAAACAGACTAATGTCAAATCATATATGCATGTATATATTAAAAATGAGAAAAATGCAGTATTTGCTCATAATGCATCCTCAACCATGGGCAAATCACCAGCTTTTGACTTTGAAGCGGCCTCATTATTGGAAACTGCCATAACGTTTATTGATCATTTACTCAGGTGATTTATAACCCACTCTTCATAAAATAACTCCCACAGTTGAGTACAACACAGAAATGTATAACATTGTGTGTATAAAAATAACTATAGTCAAATATAGGTTGCAGTATAAACTCTGTCACAACTACTCCTCCTCTAAAAATTATTACTTTAACATTTTCTTTTGAAAAATATTTATTTTCAGATATTTTCATAAATTCTCAAGGGGTGATTACTACCATCACTCCTGACCACAGGTCATGTTGGTTGAAGCTGATGGGAGTTGGAGCCCAGCAACACCTGACGGGTTTCCCACCACTGGTCTACAGTGAGGGGGAACAACATGGCCAAGAGAGCGTGCATGTCAGGATTATAATTGTAATCAAACATGATTCCAAGATTTTATTTATTAAATTTACACCCCATTCTTCCTCTCAAAGAAGCCCAACAAGAGATAAAATGATTAAAACACCTTAATTTCAATACAGATGCAGCTTGGGAAAGGTCTCCACTTGAAATAATGGTCAAAAGAGGTAGGTCTTCAGTAGGTGCTGAAAAGACAGCCAAGATGGCGCCTGTCTGATATGCAAGGGCAGGGAATTCCAAGGGGCAGGTGCCACAACACTGAAGGCCTGATTCCTACATTGTGCAGAATGGACTTCCTGATGAGAAAGTATCTGCAGGAGGTCCTCCACCTGCAGAACATAGTGATAGATTGCATATATAAGGGGTAAGATTATCTTTCAGGTATTCTGGACACATGCTGTACAGAGATGTACACACCAAAACCAGCACCGTGAACTTAGCCTGGTAAGCTAACTGGTGGGCAGTGCGATTCCATCAGCAGTGGAGGTAGAAGATAAAGGACCCCTGTACAGTTAAGTCCAGTCAAAGGTGACTATGGGGGTGCAGTGCTCATCTCGCTTTCAGGCAGAGGGAGCTGGCATTTGTCCACAGACAGCTTTCTGGGTCATGTGGCCAGCATAACTAAATCACTTCTGGCACAACAGGACACCTTGATGAGTGCCAGAGCGCATGGAAACGCCATTTACCTTTCCACCGCAGCGGTACCTATTTATCTACTTGCACTGCTGTGCTTTCGAACTGCTAGGTTGGCAGGAGCTGGGACAGGGCAACGGGAGCTCATGCGGATTCAAATAGCCAACCTTCTGATCAGTGGGGGTAATGTGTTGGCAATATCCCTACCTCACTGAGCAACTGACCTGACATTGCAGCTTCTGGAACAAACTCAAAGGCCTTTCCACCTTAACGGAAAATAATATGTGCATTACACAGACATAATGAATTAGGCAGTGCTGAACTGTTTCCACAGCCAGACAGGCTTGGCCCAGAGGCCCACTGTTGAGGCAATGTGAGCTGCTTGCCTCGAGTGACGGAAGTCTTGCCTCTGATGCCCATTCCAAAATCTCCCTGGAAGCTGGTGCTGATGCCAGCACTTCACAGGCAGCAGCACACAATTCAGGTAAGAAAGGTGTGGTACCAGCATGATGGGGGCAGAGGGGCGCACGTTCCCATTTCACCTCAAGTGGTGAAACAGGATGCATCACCCCTGCAGTCAAAAGTGTTGTAGCAGCAGAGGTCTCGCTACCACCACTACTGGCATTTCAAAGCCACCAGATCTAAACTACTTGGCTGTGGTTCATCACAGGCTAGTTCCAGCACTGAAGATCCAGGTGATTTACCCCTACAAGCTAAGGGTTCCTCTCTCTCTTTGCAACTCCTCGGGTTTTCTACAACAAGCAAAGGAAGGCAATTGGTGTTTCTATCAGACACCCAGAATCATCCAGTACTGTAACCATCCAATGTTCATTTGATTTCTTTATATTTAGGTCTCTCTTAGAAAGCTCAGAACAGCTGACATGGAGCGAGCAATAGTCTACCATGCAGGCACCACACCCACGTGTCTTCAGCAACAATATAGAGTCTTGTTTTTCAAAGAAGGAAAACACTCACACACATATCTGGCACCACAAGCAAGCTGATAATACTATGCTGCAGACTTTTCTTAAAATGGCTAATGCTGCTTGGGTCTATCAGTGCTACCATAGAGAGTTCTCCAAAACAGCTTCCATTTGTTGCAACCCAGGAGCATACATTAAAGAGGAAATGTTGTATAACACCTTGGCAAACTGCCAGGTCCAACAGAATCTTGGAAATGGAACAGAATTTTTGCAGTGATGTATTCTGGCTGTTTCCGCCTCCACTCCCCAGCCACTCTTGCTGCTGCTGCAAATGGAAGACTGTCTTAAAAATGCATCTCTCACACCCATAGATCCAAATACCTCTAGCACTGCAAGTCCACACCTCCTGCTGCCTTTTCAGAGGAGATGATGAATGCTTCTTCTTAGGTCTCCAACACACCTTTTGTTTCAGCCACTTGTCACTGTCCCAACCTGTAGATATGCCTGCATACCCATGCTGTGTCTCACAACTATCCCAATTTGGCATTCCTGTGCAGCATTCATTCTCACCAGGGTTCTTTTGAAGCCATAGTTTCCTTATCTGTTCCTGACATGGGCAATGTTTCAATGAATCACAAGCACCTTTGACAAATTTGAAGGAAACCGCTGCTATAAGGCATTACACCTCACTCATACATTTATTTAGCTGCTTTTCCCCCTAGGTATCCTTGTCTGAACAAAATCTACCATACTCGACATGATTCATAGGCATTAGAAGGAAAAGTATTGTAATCCAGGTCTCTTTTTTTATTTTGCTCTGTGTGTTATGCTTATTTCTAAATTGGACACTTAGTCTACCAAGGGCATATTATCCAGTGATGAAGAGACTGCAGAAAACACCCACAGACCCCTTTTTAATGCCCTGGGCATGGACCCAAGTGGAGCCCACAGGCCCAGCCAGGTCCGCCTCCCATGCCAGCTTGCAATTGGTCAATTGTGTAAGCAGGCAGAATGTACCTCCTGGGCAGCAAGCTCAGTTGAGGGACATCCTTTGCCGCCCAGGAAGTGACCTGAAGGAGAAGCCTTCGCTGCCAGATCACAGCATGTGGGAGGAGTGCTGGCCCACAGAGGCGCCCACCTAAGAGGGTGTGCGGACCTGTCATTAAAAAATGGTGAGTTTTGTAACAATGACAAATGGAACCTGGAAGAAACCTGAGAAGGATTGAATATACCCAACCAGATGTAGGCCTGAAAAAGATGTACTACAACAGCAGAGATTTGGAGAGGGAAGATTCACAGATAACCTCAACTGCCTTGATGAGAGAGCAGCAATGTAGAGTTTTCCAAATTCACCTAGCAAATTTGGCAAGCAACTATACAAATACTTAGTCAAAAGAAAGATGTGAAAACTGGGTATTGTACATTGTGTGTGGAAACTTAATTATTTTTCATAGGAAGCTGGCATCATAAAATGGATAGGACCATGACATCTGAACAGGAACTATCCTGTTCCAATCTTACCTTAGCTATGAACTAAGTAGAAGGACTCAAGCAAACCACTCTCCCTCATCCCTAGATCCCCACAAAATCAACTGCTAGTCAACTATACAGTGTGATTGTTAAGGATTGACAAGAAAATTCATCAGTCATTTTGAACCCTTGGGAGAGGGAGAAAGCTACAAATGCTAAATACTGTTGTATAAATGCCATTTAAGAACATACCATGAGTACTAATTTTATGACTGCATTTAAAATCTTATCTGGAGTTTTTAAAGCCTTTTAAGTATCTGATCACTATATATTTGGATGAGGAAGAAAGCTCAAAGCTGTTTTCTTTTAGGAGTGTTAAAATCATGAGTCACAGGGAATCACACTACCTTGCCAAGGAACCTATCAAGGACACAAGTTGTCAGCTCCATTCAAGCCAAGCTTCACAAGGCTAATTGACTTACATTGTAAGGATGCATTGCCCTGACAACCTGGGCATATTCTCTACTAGTGTGCCTAGTTCTTTCTTTTATTTAAATACCACTATGTGAGTTCTGTTTTTGTGCATGTGGACAAATCCTAACTGAGAAAGTCTTTGAAGCATCTGTGATCCTTGGGAGACAACAGCTTTCTGCTTCATTAACTACTCATTTTTATCACATTTCCCCTTCTAAAATGAATGGCAATTTTCTCCTCTTTGGCATTATTACTGTGTTTTTAAAATCCCTCTACATAAATTATAGCTTCCTTTTAAGACCAACACTGTGTGAGCTTGCAAGCTGGAAAAGTAACCTCTTTAACAGACAGTAACCTGCCGGGAATGGGCTGGAGAAGCAATCTTGCCCCAATTAGAAGATTTTAATTTACCTGGCTCCAACAATGAGTTGATTCCTATTGGCATCCAGAGCAAGCTGGGAGAAGTCCCGTACACCTGGATAGCTGAAATTTGAGACCCAAGGCTTCAGATCTGCAAAGAAAATGAAAAAGAAGGGGGGACAATGACACTGTTTCATATGCAATAAATGTTCTATAGAACATTCTGCTAATGGATTTCCAGCTGAAGCTCTATCAATAGATGGTAAATATATAATCCAATCATAGTTTTGGCTTTCTTGGAGTGCAAACCAGTGTAAAAATGTTGCAGGATCATGTGACAGAATTGTAGACAACCCTAGAAGAGTAAACAGCAGTGTCAAATCTGGGAGAATGACAAGTAGGACATTATGGACAAAATTGCTGGCTAGTTGATGACCAAAGACCCTATCCCATCAAAGTGGGTGACTTCTTTTATTTTCAAAATAAAAAAAATCCTTCCAGTAGCACCTTTAAGACCAACTAAGTTAGTTCTTGGTATGAGCTTTCGTGTGCAAGCACACTTCTTCAGATACACTGAAACAGAAGTTGCCAGATCCTTCTATATAGTGAGAAGGTGGGGAGGGGTATTACTCAGAAGGGTGGTGGGAATGGGAGATTGGCAGATAGCTGAGATGAGCCTGCTGACGACTCTTAACGACTGTAATAGGTCTTACAGGAAAAGGCAAGGGGTGAGAAGGTGAGAAATGGCTTAGTCATGTATAATGGGATAAGAATCCAATGTCTTTGTTCAAACCAGGTCTCTCCATGGTTTTAAGTTTGGTAATGAGTTGCAATTCAGCAGCTTCTCTTTCCAGTCTATTTCTGAAATTCCTTTGTAGTAAAACAGCTACTTTGAGATCTTGTATAGAATGTGCTGGGAGATTGAAGTGTTCTCCTACTGGTTTCTCTGTTTTGTGATTCTTGATTCTTTTATTTTGACATGTGGTTGAATATGCCAATCAACTGATCAAGTACGAAGCAAGATGGGACTCCTTTACTGTTAATAATTATATAGATGAGGGTGGTATCCAGTGAATGGGCCTTCTCTGTAAACTTCCCCCACCCAAACCCATATTTGGGACACTCTACCTTAAGAGGCATGCCTAACGCCCATTCTGCTATGATTCCTGCACCAGGTAAAAATGTTTCTGTTCTCTCAGGTATATGGACAGCTTTATTTATATTGTTTTTACAGTTATTCAGCCTGGGCTCTAGTGTGTGCTTTTTATAATTGTTACTGTACTGATACTGCGGATTGTTTAGTGTGTTTTATTAGAGGGGGAGGGAGGGAGGGAGGGAGGGAGAGGGAGGGAGAGAGAATCACTTTCAGACTTCATTATTATAAAGATATACACAGGTCTAATAAAAATCAAGAAAGAAATTTTGGAAAAAGCTATTTGTGTATGCAAGGACAAAAAAACAAAAACAAATAAAAAGCTGTTCTACTCCAAACACGCAGGAATTTAAATGTCAGAAACTGTAATCATGCAGGGGTCAAAGTCATGTAGAAAGCCTACATGGGTCTAGAAAGCTCCGCACTGCAGATCTTCTCTGGTATTAGGAGGATGAGAAGGCCAAGTGACAACTCCCAAGGGATGGAGCCAGCTAGCATATCCTCACTTTCCCCTTGCCTTATTCTAGTTGCATGAGGGCTTTAACCCCTGGATACACTTTTCATCTTTTATAAATCAGTACAACATTCACCTAATGGCTCAGCTAGTTAGAGCACTGTGCTGATAATGCCAACATTGCAGGTTTGATCCCCATATGGGACAGCTGCATATTTCTACATGGCAGGTGGGTGGACGCGATGATCCTTGAGATCCCTTCCGACTCTACAATTATATGATTCTATTATCTAAATATATATTGACATCATTTTCTCTCAGAATAATACTTTGATACTCTTTGTTGCTGAAAACTGTGTCAAAAGTACAAAATCTGGAGGAAAATGGAGTCCAGGAGATGCAAATAAGGTTATTCCACAATTAAATCTAAAGACTGAATTTGTCAAGCATCAGAAATCCAGCAGCAGCAGCAGCAGCAGCAGCAGCAGCAGCAGCAGAAAGGTATTGCCAGTCCCTATAGAAACACACTATTCCTGAAAGGTATTCAGAATACAATTTCTTCTAACTTTGCCTTTAATCCTTAGAGCAAATGACCTTTCCAAATAATAATGGTTCCCTGTGATTCACTTAGCTCTTTTTCCCCCATATAAGAGCTATTCCTATAACCCTGTATCTCACCTTCAGATTTCCGAGGACTAACCCTCCAAATCAAGGTATTGCCTTGCACATAATGTATGGGGTGTCCTGCCCTCCTCTAAAGGTCCACTGCTACACGAGCCAAGATATTCAGGACACCTCAGCAAGTTATCCTAGTGCAGCAGAATCTGCCAGGCAGGTTAATAATGTCCCAACACTGCAGAAGGTGCAAAAAGAAAAGAAAAGAAAAGCTGCCTGCTGTATTCTGCTTGCTAATGAACCCCTGTTTTTAGCATAGATCCTTAGCAGCAAGAAATCTGTCTGAACCTAATCTACGGAAATAACAGGCTTCAGGTAGGTGAGCTGGATAATGTGAACGCTCCCCAGACACCTGGGCATTTATGTTCTCTGATAGGAGGGTCATTTTACAACAATGAACCCTTTTTACAGATGCTGGTCTGATGCCCTAATTTTCTCTTGTCATTTCTTGCCCACGTGAGTGTTCTCCCTCTCCCTGCCTAACCCATTACGATGTCATGGCAGAAAAGATGAGGTGTGTATTTCCTCTCCCCCCCCCCCCACCTTTTCATCATTCACAATCCAACTTCGCCGAGGTTCTGCCATCATCTCTCTTTTTAAATAAACCCTGACAAAATTACAGGTAAAGAATTGTGGGGTGAAAAATACATGCACTGTAGGTAGCTCAATCCTTCCTATGATCGTTCTGAATGTCAGTCAAGCCTGGGAAATAACAGGCAACTGTCCCGATTTCTATTTACGACCGCAGGTGGCAGAGCATATAGAAAAAGCTTTCCCCGATTATTAAATTAAAGGCTGCAAGACATGCATCTCTGTGGCAAAAATTCAGGCCTTTATAGCCGTATCATTGGGAGATGATTAAACACAGCATGGCTCTCTCAGTTAAGAAGACTCAACTACCAGTCATCAGAATTAATGCTGAATACTGCCATCAAGCCTTCCATTGCCTACACCTTTCTGTAAGAGGAAGGGGATAAATTGGGGAGAAAGTAACAACTGAGGAAAGACTTTGGGATTTTTCCATTCACCATATTAAATCTCATTACCTAGGGTCACAGGCATCCCCGAGGGCACTGCACCGCTTTTATCTTAAAGAGCAAGCCTCAAAACCATACGAAGGTAAGTGCTGGAATAGGCCTGCTCTACATTAGATGAAGTTTATACATATGGACTCAATGAACTCTAGAAATTTGCTTACATTTGACCTTTCTTGGAGAGCTGAGCAGTCTCTTTAACTTTGGCTAAAAGCCCTCAGAAACCGGGCCATGTTTACATTTGCAAATGTATCTCTATATAAACACTATGAAAAATTAAAACCAAAACGGCCCAGCCGTGCATCGCTGGAAGCAGGGCAGGAAATCTAAAAATGAACAACTCAGGGCCTATCATCAAGGCTCCCCTTGTGCTTTGACTTTCTAACCCACAATGAGGGGAAAGAGCCATATTTTTCCCCCGCCCTTGCTGTACACTGCTAAGTTTTCTTTTTAATGGGGTTATGGCTTCAAGTAACCACAAAACCAGTGGTGTGATCCAGAATTACAAAATACCTCTATACCCAGACTGGGATACAGTAGACATATTAAAACTTTGAACACTTTTAGATTTGTAGAGAGAAAGGGGGGGGGGGGCAAAAGTAGGCCTACTCTGTGAGGCTAAACCAGTGTGTTGTAGTGTCTAGTGCTGTACTCGGACTGGGAAGACCCAGGTTCAAATATTCACTCAGCCATAAAGCATGCAACTAGTCACTCTTTCTCCCAGACTACAATAGGCTGATGTGGTGTAGTGGTTAAGAGCGGTAGTCTCGTAATCTGGGGAACTGGGTTCGTGTCTCCGCTCCTCCACATGCAGCTGCTGGGCGACCTTGGGCCAGTCACACTTCTTTGAAGTCTCTCAGCCCCACTCACCTCACAGAGTGTTTGTTGTGGGGGAGGAAGGGAAAGGAGAATGTTAGCCGCTTTGAGACTCCTGAAGGGGAGTGAAAGGCGGGATATCAAATTCTTCTTCTTCTTCTTCTTCTTCTTCTTCTTCTTCTTCTTCTTCTTCTTCAACTGCAACTCTAAGCAGATAAAAAGCATTGCCCTGAACTCCTTAAAGGAACGACAGGGCACAAATGCAATAAATAAATAAATACACTTTTATTTTATTTTCAGGCAGAAGGCTAACACAGCCATCTAGATTCTAGAATGTTATGTCTTTGCATCCTATCAGCTGTCCAACTTGTGTATGTTTGAAGGATTTTTTTAAAAAAAGTTACAGCAGAAGTGCCTCTTCAAGAAATCTGACCCATAACAGAACTTTCACGCTGACTTAAGCTCAGTGGCGAAGCTGCATGCTCCAACACCGGGGGCAGAGAGCGTGGCTGACGCGTGTCCAGGGTGTGTGGCACATGTCCTGGGGCTGTGACATGCTGCCTGGCGGGGCAGGGCACGTTGCCCACGGGGGCACGGTGTGTGTCCTGGGGGCGTGGCGCACTGCCCGTGGGGTGTGTGTGTGTGCATCCTGGGGGCGTGGTGTGCTTCCTGCAGGGAGTGGCGCCCAGCACGGTGGGGGTGTCGGGGGCGGCCGCGATGGTACCCCCCTCCCCAATGGTGCCGGGGGCAGTGCAATTCCCCCCCCCGTTCCTCCGCCAGTGCTTAAGCTTGAGGTTAAATCTAAAGGGAAGATCTGTTAAGCATGTTATACTTGGGGGAGTGTGTTATCTTTCTTCTAATGAATCATTTGACTTCTACCCTGCACTTTTGTGAATTAACAAACTGACAGGCATGTGGGTTGTTTGGGTTTTTTAAGGAATTGTATACCACTTTGAGTGTGAGGAGAAATGTCACAAGCCCATCTTCCCCTGTGCTTGTTCTCCATTTCAAAATTGCAGAGATAAAATGCAAAGCACGCGTGGTCAAGTGCAGTACAAGAGACGAAATGAGAAATCCCACCAGCTGAAATGTATGTGCTCACTTTGCTTTAAATTGTCTTGCCAACTAGAATAGGTGATGGCCAATTCACAAGGCCAATAGGTGTTTCTCAACAAGTGGTGTATGCATGCACTGTTAAGCCTTGCCACGGGATGGAAGTGGTTAAGCGATCAAGTTGCCTGAGTAATTAAGCAACCGGATCAACTGTTCCACCACTCAGGTATTACGTACATTTGTGATCCCAGAGTTTGCTTCATATGAATTTGGCCCATATGCCAGTTGTTTTCTGGAGCATCTTGGTGTTTGTTTGGGTGTTAGCAGAACAAGATTAAGGAAGCAATTGACTGGGCTGCTCTTGGCTTTTGAGGGCTAACTGGCCTGGAAAAGAAGAAGAGTGAAGAGTGTTTCTGGCAAGCGCATTACTCGCATCCACAGCCCGTGGATGAGCAGCAATCTGCATTTCCAAATCCTCAGCAGTCCAGCATTTAAGACAGGAGTCCTTTAGGAATCATATACTAATCCTGGGAGTAGGTTCCAAGTACATCCTGTTCTGCTCTAGAAGAGTTGAGCGTTCTTGAAACAGCAATTAAATTTTGTCCTTCAGACTCATTTTCATAATCTGTGTTCTTTGCTGAACTTTACAACATGACAAAAACAAAGTGCGAGACTGGCTTCATTACTACCAGATAATGGAGGCATATAATTTGGATAAGAAAATTGGCTTCCAGGTGGAAAAATCAAAATTAGAAACAGAACTGTTAGAACCCAATACTAAGACTTTGTCAAGGATGTATAACTTGTTGTTGAAATGGAATACTCAGGATGAAACAGTGAAATCTGCTATGATTAAATGGGCACAAGATGTTGGACATAATATCATGTTTGCTGACTGGGAACAGTTATGGACCACAGGTATGAAGTTTACGGCATGTAATGTCCTAAGAGAGAATATTATGAAAATGATATACAGGTGGTACATGACCCCAGTCAAGCTTGCAAAAATCTATCATTTGCCCGACAATAAATGTTGGAAATGTAAAGAAACTGAAGGTACTTTTTTTCACCTTTGGTGGACGTGCCCAAAGATTAAGGCTTTCTGGGAAATGATATATAATGAATTGAAAAAGGTATTTAAATATACCTTCTTGAAGAAACCAGAGGCCTTTCTCCTGGGCATAGTCGGCCAATTGGTGCCAAAGAAGGATAGAACTTTCTTTATGTATGCCACAACAGCAGCAAGAATACTTACTGCAAAGTATTGGAAGACACAAGACCTACCCACTCTGGAAGAATGGCAGATGAAGGTGATGGACTACATGGAATTAGCGGAAATGACTGGCAGAATCCGAGACCAGGGAGAAGAGTCGGTGGAAGAAGATTGGAAGAAATTCAAAGATTATCTACAGAAATATTGTAAAATTAATGAATGTTAGAATGATGTTGGATAGTAATTAAGTGGTTTCTAGCTGTAATGGTATAAAAGAATATGAAAAAATGGATTTTTAACAGGTAAAAATTTAATGTTATAATATATTAAGATTAAAGATCAGGATAAATTAAGGAGGGAAAGGAACTGCTGAACTAACAAATTGAACTGGAATACAAAAAAGGGAGGTATGAGGAGGTCCGGGAAACAAGCAAATGAAAGATAAATGATAGAAAGATTGAATTGTTTTTAACTATTTTTATTTTGTATTTTTTCTTCTTTTTCCTTTTTCACTTTGTAATACTGTGAAAACCTTAATAAATATTTATTAAAAAAAAAAAATACAACATGATGTAGTCATGAGAAGTGCCACTCACCATATGCAGAGTGCTTTTCTTGCAACACTGAGCAGGAAAGGTGCATTAACCTCCACTTTATCCTCTTTACCCTTTTCCTATCTCAAAATTCCCCCAGACTGTCATTCCAGGAAATTTTTCAAGCTAGACATTGGAGGTTCACTCCCCCTGTACCTCAAATAAAACACCTTGCCAGCAAGTAGACTAAGCCCTCTTTCTTAGTCATTCACATACACACCCCAATCTCGTATGTGCTCATCCACAGATATTTGGAGGCTCGGATGGTAAATAAAGTTCAGGTGGAGATCAGAGGTAAAAAATAAACTAAATCTCAACTGGCAATAAACTGCAGGCAGTTCATGTGATAGCAGAGTTGCTTATTTACATACCCCAAATTGAGAGCCTACCCTTCCCTCGCTTCAGAGCTCCATCAAGGGCAAAGGTGAAAGCAAAAATGTTTTTAGTCTGAGTTTTGTGAGATTTTAAGCATTCACTGACTGAAAGGTGGGTTTTAAATGAAGAGAAAGGAGATAAGCCTCAAATAGTTTCAGATATTTAGAAATTCCTAGTGAAGGGCTTCAATTCTGCAAGGATGCCAGGATGATGATCCCAGAGCACAGGAATGGCAAAGCACTTATTTCTCCCACCCAACACCTAATGGAGGGAAGAGAGAAGCCTGCATTTTGCAGGCATTGACTGTGCAAGGAAGTTCTCCTCCACACAGTGGATGCCTGCAAAATGCTCCCAGAGCAATGGTTCCCTGACGGACAGTGGGAGCAGACCTTGTTCCTATGAAGCCCTATCTGTACCCACACCACCTTGGTATCAGCTGCAGAGGAGATAGATGTGGTTTGTGAGAAATGGCTTCACGAACCAAATTGGAATTCCTTGTGAGCCAAGTTTGGCCTGCAAGACTGGAAGTTTCCAACCCCAGATGGATAAAGTGCTTGGGCTAGATGGACCAATAGTATTTATACCAATGGTATAAATGCAGCTTCCTATGGTTCCTATAGGGTTGGAACAGGGATTTAATGCTGCATATCTGAGTAAACATGCTTATGATCATAATGTAAATCTATAACACTCACGTGATTTCAATGTCTTGTCATGGTTTTTGTATTGTGAAGTCAGAGGGCACTGGTGTGTTTCAGGGAAAGAATGAATGGAAATGAGTTTGTAAGTAGGAGCTTCTCTCTCTCTCTCTCTCTCTCTCTCTCTCTCTCTCTCTCTTCCTTAGGTTCTCTCCTCTTTCACGGAACACAAGAAGCTGCTTTACTCAACAGAAAGTGTGTTTAGGATTGCGGCCTACAATGTTTACATTTTCTGTAAAAGGAAAGCTAGCCCTCAGTAAGTGTTCATATGGTGGCATGTCAGCACTGAAAGCGTGTAATCTATGAGCTGTCAGCAGATGCTGTAATCCCCCCTGCTGGAGACGGTGCTGAAAGGCGTAATGAAAATAATAAAAACACCTTGAAAGGCATACCACAGAAAGTCAAAAGAAAAGCATCCCCGAGGATACACATCAGCAGCACCTCCAGAAAACCGCCGGCACCTCCGGCAACCCCTTTAATTAGCCTTCAGGCTAGAGATTTATATCAGAGAACATTGTCATAAAATAAAGCTGATTCAACAATAAACACTTTGGTAATAAAGCAAAACATATTATACTGCTGGGCGCCTGCCAGACCCAGTGGGCAAAAATAAATCCTTGCAATGCCCCCCAAACTACAACTGTAGTCTTTGGAGTCACAAGCTCCTTTTGCAACTCTCTTTGTGCATTTCCCACAGAATTTAGCCGTCATTTTTTTTAAAGTACCTCTATTCTATTCCTGCAGACTGACAGCGTCTGTGCATTCACAGAACTGTGAAACTAATTTTCCTCCCTAGTGTTCTAAATAGCTCTGAGCTAAATTCCAGTTTGCCCACTTGCTTCTAAGGTTGACAACATTACCAGCATAGGCTTTTGCTGCTGCTGCTGCTGCTGCTGCTGCTGCTGCTGCTGCTGCTGCTGTTGTTGCTGTTATTTATTTTTATTTAAGGATATTTATACCACCCTTCATCATCCATTTCAGGGCAGTTCACATTATTATAGTAGCAGTAGTAACAGTAATATATTTACAGAATAAACTATGAAGCAAGTAAAAACACCACCGCAATATGAAAACAGCAGGAGACAGAATTGACATAAGTACTGAAAATGTTTTTTAAAGCCTTGGGAAAATAGAAAAAGTCTTTACCGAGCCCCTTAAAGAAATAACAAGGAAGGCCGCAGGCAAGCTTCCCTAGAAAACGAGTTCCGAAGGCAGGATGCTACATTTGGGCGGGGGGAATCTCCCCCTGGTCCCCTCTGGTTTGTGTGAGTGCATCACCAGATACAGCATCACCAGATACATGAATATAATGTATAGGCAGATTTAGAAGTGTTCCTTCAGGTACCGGGCTCCCAAGCCACCTAGGACATTTTAGGGAAGTAACAGAACTTTGAAAACAGTCCTGCAGCCATGGGCAAGATGATCCCAGCAGGTAGTCCCAGGTTCTAACATATTTTCTGTTCCCTCATCACAGACATCCCTTTGCACTCAGACTGCAGCCTACATTCAAGGTTTCCAAAGAAAGTGCTAATGAATTCCAGCTTACTGGTCTAGGGTGGGGTGGAGCTGCTATAAACACATGCTCATCCAATCTTCGAACAGGTATGGGGTTGTCAACCTTTTGGGGCCTATGGGCACATTTGTAAACTGGAGAAACTGTTGCAGCACACACTTAAACCCTAACCAAGCACTCATCACAACCTATGCTATTGGCTTGAACAGAATTCTTCTTTCAAGCCTAATGTCATCAGGGGAGGGTATATTCTGGGAACCAGTGAAAGTCACTAGGGCACACTGGCAATTCCTAGCTCAAGGGAACAGCAGAGATTCAGATGTATCTATTCCTTATACGATGCACTATAAATTGGGCCACACTAATCAGGAAAGGTAGGGAAAGGAAGGGGGGAAGGGTTGGAATCATTATGTGCCAAACCTGACAGCAGAATTCTGTTCTTCCAGACCAGCAAATTTCTGTTTATTCCAGTCCTACTCCCACATCCAACAAACCCCAACAGTTCTAGTAGGTTATCCCCAACTAAATCACAGAGTGATCCACTGACAGTAGTATACATAGCTAACTTAGGTCCATGATTTCAATGGGTCTACTTGGATAATGATTTAGTCAGAGACTACCCACTTACTTACTTGGCATTATCAATCCCATTATGGGTATTTTTAGTTCTGGAAAGACTGGGAAAGGACATGGGGAAAGGGCAAGCTAGTATTTTACAGGCTATGGAAGATATGCACAAATTGCTTCTTTTATTACTGTTTCCATTCGCTTGCTTTGACATTTCACAATGGCAGATATTTGTGTAACTTGTTCAATTTTGCAACCTCCACCTAATGTGGTATCCTATCTCAACTAATGGGGCCAGATTCAACTAACAGGTCTTGCTAGCAGCAGCCTGCACAAGTTTGCCAGCTAGTACAATAGGGTTTCCTCCCCTTTTCCCTCTGCCCCTCCAAATTGGCTTGTGGGGAGGGGTTAGGAAAAACGCCAGAACAAAATGAGGGGGGAGGTGAAGACAGATCATTCCTCAGACAAGCAAAAATGTTTGCGCTATAGGAGTCATCCCTTAGTGTTAGGCTAAATTCCTCCTATACACTTCTTCTAGGTTTTTAACATTGAAATGTACATATTCTCAGTGCTCCATACACAACATTCACAATACTTCAGACAAAGATTTTACAGCTCCATTTTATAGCCACATTCCTCATCCACTGCCAAAGCCTTTAACTTTAATCTTATACATATCTACTAAAAACATCTGAGTTCCATGGGGCTTACTGTTAGGTAACTGAATATTCGATTGCTACATTCTTACTGTTTAACCCAGGAGCTATTGTTAATTCAGGAATGCTTCATAGCCTGAGGGTAACATTGGGGGCAACCTTTCAGATGTTGCAATGCAAGTGGTAGGCAGGGCCTCAGCCAAGGTGATGTGGCCAGACACAAAAAGTGGGCAGAGTAATATGTGCAACTCTTAGGAGGCTGCATTCCAGCCATGCAAAAATTTGAGGTTTGCTGATAGGGGAAGGTGCCATAGGCAGCGCCAGAGCGGGTGATGTCGAATTTGGGATATCCAGTGTCACTTGGGCTGAGCGCTCTTCTGACAGCCTGCTATATCCCACCATGGGATCCAGGTCTCCTCCCAGCTCACTGGGTCTCTCAGAAACTTCTTGGGGTCCCAACTTATCATTCCCCATCCCACTAACACTCTCCCCAGTTTCATCGAAGTCCAACTCCCCAATTTCCTGCCATTCACCTCAATCATCTGATCAACCTCCTACAGCATTTCCACAAGACTCCTAACTATCACAGATAAGCATGAATTATAACCAGAGACAAGTCACTGGTACAACTATACTCAATACTTTCTACTCTGATTCTCAGGGACAACCCCCACCCCCGGGGACAAGCCTGAAATGTTATGCATACAAAATAGGTATTTTATAGATCTATTTAAATACTTTTGTGAAAAGCAGGCTCGTGATCAGGATCGAAGAAGGTGCACATCTGACGCACACAAATTTAAGCTGATTTTAAAAATCTAAATCCTAGGCACACACCAGAAAATAGGCATACTGTATATATGTATGTGTGTGTATGCACACACATATATCATACAAAGTATTTTTCCCCATGTGTTCAATAGGGAATGATGCATCATGAACCAAATCACTAAGGATTATAATGCTAACATTTCTGCTGATGTAAACACAGACTTAAATAGCACAGGCATTCTCAGCTCTGGACACCATTCCTACTTATGCATATGCCCTCTCTTTTCTCACCGATAGCCTGCTTACTCTCACACATAGTCTTCCTTGACATTAGCACTCTTTCTTCTCCATTTCTGGATGCCTCTGTTTTGCCTCCTGTGATTCCCCATCCCCTACCCCTTAGCTGGAGGTGGCTCTTATTCTGCCTGGCTCTGTGAAATGATCTCTTTCACTCCTCCTATGAGAGACACTGAATCACTTCCCCTCTTTAATTCACACCGTAAAATCTTCCTTTTCTTTCCAGCTCGTGAGCGACTCTCTGTATGTGAAGCATTTTGTGAATGAAGGGCACTTTTCCCAGATCTGTCTTTTATTCCAGAGGTCTTTCTGGCTCACCACACTGATTTATTTTTATTAGTTCTCATCATGGTTTATGCTAAGTGTCTAAAAACTCCAAAGACAGACAAACAGAAAAGAAATACTGTTGCTGTAGTTGTAAAGTGTGCTGATTTTTACTCTGAAATACTTGCTTTTAAAGAAGAAGAAAAAAACATTTAAAGGGTGGGATACACAGATTTCCTAAAATAGCAAATATATATGGCTTTATTAGTGGCATTATCCAAACAAACAAACCCTACAGGACAGGAAATTGTCAGCATCGGTTTCTCCCATTTCATTTTCACATTTTCACATCCAACAGGATTTCATTAATGGGCAAGAAATCCATAACGGAAAGCCCATGGGTCTCTTTGAAACAACCCGCAACACTGCCAGGCATGTGCGCAATGCAGCAGCTGATGGTCGGTTTATTTTTAGCCAAAATCCATGCTCTAATAGCGTTTCCAGATTGGTAAAAGGAAAAGGTTAACCAGTAAGGCTGTGCCTTCTGATGTAGACCCACAGAAAAGGCAATATTCTCACCAAACAGCCCACAGGCATCCTTTCCCCCTGAGGCTGTGGACATTAAGGGGAGGGGGAAATCCATGGAGGTTCCTGACTGCTGCAGTGCAGATGCCCTGGGAACTGTTTGTACATAGGAACCCAAATCTCTAGCTTCTGTGAAACTGCTTGTAACTAGGCCCCCTATCATCATCTTCTCCTCTTCTTGATCTGAATGTGCCAGAAAACTCCAGTGCTATCATATTCCATGCGTAACATGAACTACTTAGAAAAGGTTCACTAACCTTAAAATTGGGCAGTCCCTACTGGCAGGCTTACACAACAAAATCGCCAAGAAAAAAACAGGACAGAGGAGGCAAACCATGCAGGGCTCCCTTCATCCTCTCATAAGCTCCAAGTGAATGGGAAGGGCCTTTCAGCCTAGCCTTCAACCAACTAAGCAAGTACCTAACGTACTAAAAACAATATTTATTTTCAAGATGTATTCGTTCTTTTTAAATATTGATAGCCTATACATCACTGCTAAAAGCAGTCCAAGGGGAGGTTACAATCAGAATACATTGTTAACTATCAGAACTAAAACACCAATTGCAGAATAAACCACTCACCATAATTATGGGCAAAGCTGGACAAAGGTGTCCTGCATGTTTGGAACAGGATACCACTTTTAATCATTTATGGGCAAGGCTCGTATTCATACCATAACTTCTAAAGCAGGTGTGGCTTCAAACGTTACTGAACTACAACTCCCATAAGCCCCAACAAGCATGGGCAATGGTTGTGGTTCAAGAATGTCTGCAGGGGCAAAGGTTCCCCACAGCTGAGCTAAAGAAAAGAAAAGAATCAGGACCTCTTAAGCAACACACACTGTCTTCCTTCAGTCCCTTCAAAATTAAAATAGTCACTTGATGCAGAAAGGAACAAGCAAAAACCTGCTACTGTTTATAATATAGCAACTAAATTAACCTAACATGATGCTATTCCTGAGTCAGATACAGTGGTACCTCCAGTTACATGTGTTTCAGGTTACAGACGCTTCAGGTTACAGACTCCGCTAACCCAGAGATAGTACCTCGGGTTAAGTGCTTTGCTTCAGGATGAGAACAGAAATCGTGCTCCGGCGGCATGGCGGCAGCAGGAGGCCCCATTAGCTAAAGTGGTGCTTCAGCTTAAGAACAGTTTAAGGTTAAGAACGGACCTCCGGAACGAATTAAGTACTTAAGCCGAGGTACCACTGTATCCCTGAAAAATCACAACATTTGAGCTTGCTTCAAGCACAAAATCAGAGCATTCTTTCAGGCTACTGGCATTTGCAAACTACAATAGGACAAGCTTCTAAGTAGTGACTCGCCCAGTTGCTTATGGTGAGTGATGGTCACCTCATGGGAACCAGATAAAGAAGATTACAGTGCTTCCCTCCCTTCTCCCTGTGTCTGTGGGGAAAATCCCAGACGTAAGTCTCACTTCAATGGAGCTTATATAAGCAAGCACAGGCTTGCAGCCTTAGTCCACTAATGACTAATAGAGGAATATGTGCCTTAGGTTAAAAAAACAAACAGAAAGTTTAATACTTATCTGGAAATCTGCCATATCACATTGATCAATCACTTCTCTTGATTGGCACCTGCTCCCCTTTTAAATAAACCTTGCTCAGTGAACATACCAGTTATATCTTTCCTACCTCTCTTAAAAGGAAGATTTCCTCTCATGTTGTTAAATAACAATGGAGGCTAAAAGGGAAATTCCAAGAGGGAATTCAATTAACAAATTCTAAATAAAATTAACATGCTCTCTGAGAAGCTGACAATCTAGCAAGTTAATTATTGCTGGGCGCAGTAATCGACACATAGGAATGCCCACAGCACTTCTAAGCAGTTAAGTAGTTTGTGAAGACAGAAAAAGATACGCATTCATTAAAAGCAACTGATTTAACACACACACCCCGGGGGAGGGGGGGGAACGACAGAAGTTTTATTTTACACTGCTCACAGTTTTATAAGCAAAAACCTTCTCACAAACTTTTTACATTTGATTATTTATGCTAAGGCCCCTGTTCAAACACCCCTAAGCACAGAATGGCTGGTGCACCCTAGTACTGTGTTTTGTGTTATGCTAACACCTAGAGTCCATACAAAACTTCGAAGAAGAGCTATATTGCACATGCAAAAAGTTCCAAGCTGTAACCCTGGAATCTTGAAGAAGGGCCAGCCGCCACCAATCAATGCAGATAATGCAATTCTGACCTAAATAGACCTACCGACTGACTCCATGGAAGACAGCATCTTATGCTCCTCTAGCTACAGAGCCTTCTTGCTGGTCATGCCTGAACTTCAAAAGAAGCCGGCCCTGCTCCCTCTCTGCAATGGCCTTCCATCAGCTTGCAAATACATTTCTTTTTTAAATGGGTCTGCCAAACAGTTGATGCTTCAGCTCCTTGGATGTTTTTTTGTTTTGTTTTTTTTGTTTAGTTTTTTTGTTTAGTTTTTGCTGCCGTCACCTGATTCCTCATCTTTTATCTTTTATTTTTAACTGTTGTTGAGAGCTGCCTTGAGCATTTTAATAGAAAGGCAAGGTGTTGATGCTTTAAATAAATAAAGTATACAAGGGCTACATTTGCAGATCACAGCAAGCCGCAGATAATGGTTTGCTGTAGAAACAACAAACCTTGGGTTACCATTACATCTAACCTGGGAATTGTGTCTAGCTTTGCCCCATATGAACCATGATCTGAAGGCTATATTTGTTCTTGACTTTGTCATTATGGCTTGTTTCAGCAAAACAAACCATGCCAGAATAAACAAAGTCAAGAACCCTCAGTTTGGCTATAACACTAAGACAAGATTGGTTGCTCCCACTCACCGTGCTTACAAAGAAAAACCATAGCTTATCATGATGTCTAAAGTAGCCAGTATGAATGGTCTTGGCATAACGGGTCTAAAGCAGAGCCATGGGGAAGTTATCCTTTGCTTGCTGGTCTGGCACCACGAGTCACACTTTAAGAAATAATAAGAAGGACTAAAGTCCGTAACCAATTTTGTTCTCGTGACCTTGGGGGCTTCAGGTGGCGATTCAGCATATACGCCACCCATAACGCTCTGCCTAAAATCAAGGCTCGTATGAGCTATCCAAATGTAGCAAGATAAACTGAATTTCTCTCTGTTCAGCAGATGGATTCTCTTTTGGGCTGCCCAGAGTGCCGGGGCTCAACATCCTGGGTGTGTCTGAGGCTCTGTTCTCCCAAACTAGCAACGGTGTGGTGGTTGATTGGTATCTAAGCCACAGTGAAGCAGTGCCATGTGGATCACTTCCAACATCAACTGGATTTCAAGCAGCAGCAAGTACTGCACAAGTCTCTCTATGTGTGTTCAATGGGATCAAATGGAATTTCCTACCACAAGCTCCTAGCACTGCACAACACAACACAGAGTCTACATCATACTTTTCCCATGGCTGATCATTTGGAACTGTAGCCAGAAAACAAAGGATGCTAGAGGTATCCAGCAGCTCATAGGTACAATTTAGCTGTGGCTGTCTAGTTCATAATATAAACGGTTCCTCTAGCAACAGCCTTTGGCTTTGTACAAACTGCTTCTATTGGTTTGTTTATGTACCTATTTCAAACATTTTTTTCCAGCCTCTCCAGAACCCCAAGGCAACTCATAAACAATTTAGAAACGTACAAAACTCTGAACAGTAATAATAATAAAACATAAAATAGAGCAGCAAAAGAAAAGTAATATTCACCAGAGGCACAAAATTAATACAAATCTAAATAATCATTTCTAACCTGATCCCATTTAAACCACAAATGTCAGTGCGTTCAGTATAATTCAGCTTTGCCTTCCGTTCAAACAAGCCTGTCACTACATTAATGGTTTAAACAGCCAAACAGGTTCTCGGTTAGTCCCAGGGGTTTTGCCTTTTGCTCTTTCCCAATAAAGCACATTGTCCAATTTACTGAGCAGTTAAAAAAAAAAAAGATCAAGGTTTATTTCCTGGTTCCATAGGATGAACGTTAGAGCCGGCATTTTATTTTGCAGGCTTAAAGGTTTCACTAATTTAATTTAATCCATTTAAGTACAGGTAATGGAATAAAAGAAAAGAAAAGAACAAAAGATAACAAAACAAAAAAAAACCCAGGCTGCTGACACATGTGAAATGCAGCAAGAGCAGTTCACTTCCTTCTAGGACTGTCTCAGGAGATGCGTCCAAAAAAAGTCAGCAGGGTCTGCAAGCTTTCAACCTTTCTTTCCTATTCTCAAAAGGTCATAAGTAGCTTCACTCATTTGTCCTGATTGGAGAATTCAATTACAAGCACACTTCCATATCCCAAAGGGAAAAAGCAAAATCAACACTTCACTTCAGAAATAATTAAAACTGGAAAATGGGCTTGAAAAGTGCTTCAATGGCAGCATATTGAACACCATGAAAGGGCAGGCAATATCATTGTATGGATATTAAGGCCAAGTAGAACCATTACATAGCAGGTTCTCTTTCTTCCATTTTCCTTTCGCTAACAAGAAAGTATCTAGCTCTTAAAGCTGTGGAGAAATGTTTTTTAAAAGTCAGTTGGCAATGTCTGGTTAAAAACACAAGAAGAAAGACAGGGTATTCAATGCCCTGAACATTGCTCTGTTACTATCCAATAATAATCACTATCCCTTGACCTTGTATCAACTCTGCCATATACCCCTTAATATACAGGTTGAAAGGACAGGTCTCCCTCTAACTACCACATACTACCAAGAGAGAATGACCATCGCTTCAATGAAAGATAGAAGATGCTAACTTTACAACACCAATTAGAAGTTCACAAAACTCCTGTTTTAATTTGTGGAAGAGCAGGTTTTGTAACCCGAGAGATGAAGTAGAAAATATGTGAGCAGTATATGCCACTGAACAAGCTCATCTTGCATCTCATTAGAAAACAGCATTGTAAGAGGTTGTGATAATCCAAATCCACCTAAAATGCTTATTCTCAAACCAGAGCAGAGAGATCAGAAGGGAAGGACTCCCACCTTCAAAAGAAATCATTGGGTGCTCTCTTCTTGAACACTGCTGCTCATCTTCAGAGTAAACAAGGATATTCTGCGATGCAGAGAGGTGAAAAGTGAGAAGGAAAAGGCTTGGCAATGATAGTGGAACAGCCTTTAATCTTGAAACAACCATGACTGAAGACGTGCTGCACATTCAGCGTCCAAGGTAGGGCCCCAGAAGATACCTGAAATATAAAGAAATAAATTAGGGAAAAGGTAGATCTCTTCAAAAAAGAATATTGAACAGGTGAGATTATTTTGTCACTCACATAACCAGCCCACATGATGAGTAACAATTTGCAATCATGTTCAAAACAGCAACACTGAGAACAGTCAACAAGACATTAGATCTTTGGTGATACGACCATCATTTATTCCACATACGTTGGGCTCAGTTTATACAAGTGCACAGTGTCTCTCAAGGTTGCATTACTGTTGACAATTGGCAATATTCAGCTAAATTCTTGTAATGGGCAGACATTAGCACTAGTGCAATGGGATTTCCCGCTCTCCCCCCACCCCCAAATCTGCTCCAAAACAGATTTCTGGAGGCACAGGAAGGGGAGTACTTTCCCAGTTCTCAAAACCTAGTATTTCGGACATGGAAAAACATAATACTTCCCTCCCAGAAAGCTACTCACTCCTATATTCATCACTATATACATTTTGCCATGGAAAACATGTTAGAACAAGTTTCATAGGCACTACTGGATGTTGCCTATGACAGAGCGAGCGACAAGCAAAACTCCCCATCACCACCATTTCATGAACTTTAAAACTTGCTGAACCATTTTAAATCAGAAATTGGAGAATAGCTGCAGTGAGAAAAGCATGAGGTGAGAAGCCCATTCTATGAACAGAACTTTGCTTGCGGTTCTTTAAGATCCAACACTTTTTCCAGACTTGACAGATACTTGTGGGACTATTTCACAAAGGTGAAAAACCATCATATACAATTGTACTGTAGTCCCCCGTCCTCCTATAACAGTTGTGAACAGACTCGCTGCAGGGAGACAGAAATGATGGAGTTGTTGGCGTCTGAGGATGGGTAAAGTGAAGCTAACTAAGTGACCTAGAGCTAGCTGTGCATAGCCAGCCAGTAAGGAAGTTTGAAGAATAAGAAAATACTAAGAAGTAAAGGTTCCTGAAATAGCAACAGAGTGTAGGAGGTGAGGGCAGACTTGCAAATTCTGGTAGGGCTTTTAAAACACAGATAAATACATTTGACACTTGATGAGCACTCCAGAAATGCAATCACACAGCAACTAAGACCATTAAAACTGGCTTACAGGGCACAGTGGCAAGTAGTTGTGTGGCCTGTCACAAGTAACCCCACATGGTGCTATCCAGTGTGTAATCCTGACAACACACAACCAATTTCCACACAGCACTCACTTTAGCAATAAGAGGACTAAATGAGGAAGGCACAGGAAAACTTGGATGGGAGGTCTGAGTAATAATATATAGTGACAAGTACTGGAAAAGTGCCAATATCTCCACACAGAGACATCATATTTAGTTAGAGAAATCTCTGGATCCAGAATCAGCTTCACATTTATTGTGCTATAAAGGGATTATCTGAAAGAGAGCTCAAATTCAGTTGGGGCATATATTGTCCAGTTTTGCAGAATGGTCCTGGGGGCCACAATATTAATTGCTGACAAACCAAATGTAACTGAAAGGCCTACCAGACTGTCAAACATGATTATTATTCAAGTCGCGCCAGTACCAACAGCAACAAAGACATTAGACTCCTTTTAAAGAAACAATAAGAAGAAAGCCACAATATTTTTGAAGGCATATGTTGCTGCTGACTATGTACTTCAAGGGACGAGTTTTTGGTGGTGGTGTTGTTTTTAAGAATATTGTCAATAAAACTAAGCTGTGACTCCTCTAACTCTCAGTGCAATCATCATCACCAGTTCAGTCCAGAAGAAGTTAAACTTTACAACTCCAAGTCCCCACTCACTAAAACTGGAGGCGGGGGGAGGGAAGAATGCTGCTCAAATTAAAATTTTCTCCACAGACTGTGATAAATGAGAGGGAAAACTCAGTGTGAATGTCTAGTGACTTCAGCAAGTGCTGTGTCTAAGAAAGAGCCTATATAATCAGGCACCACGGGAACTTGGCCTGACACCGAGGGCTACTAAAATTAAGGGAAGGCATCACTCTGACTGTAGTGAGCTGTGAATCAAGGCATTGCCGGGGCTAAATGAGCGCTACGTGAGATAGTACAGGGTGTGGTGTGCATTCCAAAAGTTTTGTTCAATTTCCAAGTGGTCTACAGACCATGCACCTGCTTATAAGAACCTTTGAGAGGCCAGCTCAAACGCCTTCAGTATTTATTTTGGTCTTTCTAGTTTCATTTGTAGAAACAAAGTAAAATGAGCAAGAGTTTTTAAGGACAACTCGACATTCAAACTTACAGAAAAAGCAAATGTATTAAGTTTTCTTCATCTATCTATCTATCTATCTATCTATCAGCCCAGCAAAGTTGTTCACCTTGTGTTATCTGTGAATGGGGCGGAGAAGTTATCCAGTAAAGTCGCCCCAGAACCTTTATGGCTGAGTGAAAGGTTGAGGCTGGGTTTCCCAAGCACCACACTGTCATGTCTTCCTGCTGTAAGTGAACCACCACACCATACTGCACCCTCGTAATTCCCAAAACACAGTTCCCCCAACAACACACCTATCTTCAACCATTCCCCTCTGTTTAAAATTGCTTGGTTTTTCATGCTGCTCTTTTTAATCATGTAACTTGCTCTACTTCACTTCTATTTCCACTCAGGATTCCATTGGAACTTCTTTTAGCTTATAAAAGTCTTCTTGCCCTCCTTATCTTTCTGCTTTCTTATCACTTATCTACTTCGCTTCATTTTATTGCCTTCTTATCAAGCAAAAATAATCTCATTGGTTTGTTATCTAGTGTTTGCATCTCATTTACTCTTGTTATTCTTCATCCTCTGGAGTGCCCTGCCTCCTGATATTAGAAAACCTCCCTGGGTTTCTGGTTTATAAATACCCCTTTTGAAGACACATTCCTTCTCCCCAGCTTTTACATGGAAGCTCATTCTCCTTCACTTCCTTTCCTATTGTATTCCTTGTGCTTCCCTGCATTTCTGTCTATTAGATTTTAACACTGCAGCCAGGACCTCTCTTTCAGCTCACTTACTGAATAGTGCTGCATTTTGAAAGCCCTTCAGAAATTATAGGTTGGGTACAAAAGTGCCAGTATGGTCAACATAGACAAGCTGTGTTTGCGCCCTCATGCTACAAACAAGACTGGTGAAATCAAATCCAAGACGTGTTATTGCATTTTTGGAATCGCTTGCACGACCACTTGCATAAACGGAAGGATTCAAACCCATTAGCTAAAGTGGTACCTCAGGTTAAGAACAGTTTCAGGTTAAGAACAGAACAAATCCAGAACAAATTAAGTTCTTAACCCGAGGTACCACTGTACTACTAAACATTGCCTGCCTACTGTGTCATAACCCAGAATGGACTAAACACATATATGCTGTGACTTATATGATCAGAATAGTTGGATAGGGCTTTGTAGGCCAAGCACCTGCTCCATGCAGGAAATCCAGAGGGAGAGCGTTCCAAACATATGTTTGTCCAGTCTCTGCGTGAAGACCTGAGAGCAAAGTAGTGCCTACCACCTCTTCCAGGTGCTCTATGGTTAAGCTCCTCATGAACATCAGAGCCACTTGGGTCACATGTGAGGCTCCCTTTGGAGCGTGAGAATTGGCCATTGCAGAAAAACAATGCAGAAATGACAGCTCCACAAAGGCATGTAAACGTGATTGGTTTGCTGTTAACAAAACATTCCCTATCACATTTGCTAGTGCTAAACTAGGCTTTCCCATTTGCTAGCTCCCTCTCTCTCTCTCTCACATATCTTTTAATTGTATCAGATCATAACTACTTATTGGCTTCATTTGGAAGAAATGCTCAGCCAAATGAATTCCATCAGATGCAGTAGGTGGCCATCAATGTTCTGTGGAGACAAGGGAGGCAAACAACTTGCCCCTCAAGCAAAAGCTTCAGAAGAATTAGAAATAGCTTTATGAACAATAAGACACTTCTTCTCTACAGTGCCCCCTGCCAGGCTTCCATTGACCATGTGCTAATTAGTAATACCAAAAAAAAGGATAAATAAGTAATGTGTTACTGCCAACCATAATCTTTTCTCTTCTGGAAACATAATTTTAATGAAAAAAGAATTCTGCATGTAGAATTAGGCTGTACTTCCATGATCAAAAGATGGAAGATGAGAACATCTAATCAACTGGCTTGACACAGAAGATTCCCCACCCCCTGAAAAGTAGTAAATCTTTTAGAGAAGAGACTAGAGACAAACCTTGTATATAAAATACTGTGTTTTACGAACTGACGCAACAGAACTACATAAGAAGAGCTGGATTAGGCCAGTGGCCCATCTAGTTTACTATCCTGTTCTCACAGTGGCCCATCAGATGTGTACGTGAAGCCCAAAAGCAGAACCCAGATGCCACAGCACTCTTCCCACTCGTAATCCCCAACAGATTTAATGCCTCCAACAGTGGAGGTAGCACGTGGTAACCATTGCCAAACTTGCTGCGTGGCAGATCGAATGTAGGTGCTATCTGCAGGTAGTTGTCTATAGGGAATCTAGAGAAGCAAAGGAGAGCTGAGAATAATCCAGAGCAAATGTCAATTCAGGTTTTCCATGGATTTACATTTGGTCCAACTGAGCTTTAAAGAGCAGATTTTCGCAGAGAAGGCTCGGGCAGGGGGGAGCACTCAGGCATGAAGCTTTAAATTAAGAACCTTGCCTGGAATGAGCATAAGAAAGGTAAGTGTGGATAAACTGAAAGTGTTCACTTTTCAAGTGTTCTTGAATAACATTAGAATACAGTGAACAATAAAAACGGATATTGTCAAGAGCAACAAAACTACTAGACAATTTAGTTAAACAACAGCCTTGGCAAAGCAAGTCTGTAACTCAAGGCTCCCACTTAAATGTTTAGGAGCAGTATAAGAATGATGAAGTAATGT
>NC_138028.1:94562470-94720657 GCF_964106645.2 Podarcis pityusensis
CATGCGGTCTTGTGTAACTCTCGAAGTACTGCCAATTATGTTACTCAGCTTTGATCAATGTTGAATTCAACCGGTAATGTGCAGCAATGATGCACTTAAGTAAAAAGCAGTCACGGGCATCAACCAAGTCAGCCTTAACTACCCCTTTGGGGCACCTGCTTGGCCACCGTGAGAACATAATGCTGGATCAGATGTGCCTTTGGCCTGATTCAGCAGGGCTAGAGATCTTAGTTTCTTATGACTGTCAATTCCACACAATCAGACTTGCCTATGCTAATCTAAAGAATTTCTAAACCACATAGACAAGACTGCAGTAATGCCAACGTTTAACAAAAGCTAAATATAAAATCTGGAAATAGGGTTGAGTCAAAACAGCAATGTTTTGTGAGCTGTCTCATATCTGCAAAACCCATATGTTCTTTTTTTAAAAAAAAAATCTCCCAACCCCTTTGCAAAAGGTGTAAACTATTTGCAAGGGGGTGGAAAGAGGTGCGTGCATTGCCCAAGTCACCACGCCAAAGCTCTCTCTCTCCCCAACTCAGCTGCACAGAATGGACTAGCTGAGGCAGGGCATGTGTTCGCATTCCGCTGCAGCTGGTTGTGTACAGCTATGCACAAATAAGAGCTAGGCCAGGGAGGAAAAATATCTTGCCCTACAGCAGGGGATGGAATCACGAGTGCAGCATACCAAGAAGACACGGTGCATTTCCCTGCTGACCTGGACAACTAGAGATCCTGTTCCTCTATCCCTTCCTCATTCAGAGTGAGGGCAATGGGAGTCTTTGCTTGCCCTAAGTGATGTCATCACATAACCACACCTGATTACAGAGTCCTGTGTAATTCCCATATTCATCACATGTTTCCCTAATTGGTTGAGATCAGGCAGCGAAGAAGCCTTTCAAAGATAGGGGAAAAAATGGCACCAAAGCAGCAAGTTGCAGAAAGAACTGTTGTGGGGAACAACATGGCAAAATGTGGTAGGTCCTCATTTCTCCTCAATCTTGACTATTTTCCTTCCCCCCAAAACAGCAATTTCACATTGAAAAGCAAACCTCACAAGACTTCAGCTTAGAGCTAGAACTTCCCAACCACCAACACTTTGATAGGAGGGAATTCTTCTCCATGTTTAACCTGCTTAGCTTTGTTGCAGGTCACATTTAAACTCGCTGAAAGTTGTGGAGCATTTGTCACATTACAGGTGTAAACAGAGAATTCCAGCTGCTCCCACTTTTTCTTTGAGCCGCAGAAAGGATTTGACAGCTGCTCCCAGTTCACAAGGCAAGGCAACATTCTCCAAGGTGCCCAACTGGATGAGCTGGTTTTTCTGTCCACTTGGATCCTCCCTCTGCTGGGACTCTTCCTTAGGCGACCTCAACACAGCATCCTCTGTGAGTCATAAGGAGGACTGCGGATACCAGCCAAGCAAGACTGGCCTATTTGTAATGGAAAGCTACCTGCATGTCCAAGCCCTATCTGAGAGGACACCCACAAATCATTTTCACAATGATATGCCCTACCCCAGAGGGCACATAGTTGTGTCTAGGACACTGTTCCATTAAAACAACAACGACAACCCAAATGCATTCCCCACTAAAGCAACTCAACAGCACGTCTTATAAAGAACTGGCTTGAACAATCCAGCACCACACAGTACTTTGCCCAAAGTAGCTCCTTGGAATCTGCAGTTTTATGGGGTTTTGGAGACTACTGTAGGCTGGGGTAGCTCAGCTGGTAGAGCATGAGAGTCTTAATCTCAGGGTTGTGGGTTCAGGTCCCATGTTGGGCAAAATATTATTGCATTCCAAGATGTTGGACTAGATGACACTTGTGGTCCCTTCCAACTCTACAATTCATGATAAATCATTTTACTTTGCCCTTGGAGAGCAAGGGGACATCCAAAGTAGTATTTTTGCCACTCCTTTCAGCACACTCTTTAAAGTCTATTTTCATAGCTATAAAGACTAGAATCTTTGAGAAAGTCAAGATGGCAGGAGGATTCAGCATCATAACAAATATAAAATCACATGGCTTTTCTGTAGTTTTGTAGAATATGTGTAACACTCTGCTGGTGAACTTTCACAGGCACCATCCACAAACCTTCAAGTGTTTCTCGTTTCTCAAAACCACACCAGTTTTGAGGCTCCTGTTTTTAAAATTTGCCATGTTCTAAATGCAGCCACATCAGAGAGACAGTCACCTGCAGCATCATGAATAAATAAAAGAGTTTGGATTTGATACCCCGCTTTATCACTACCCGAAGGAGTCTCAAAGCGGCTAACATTCTCCTTTCCCTTCCTCCCCCACAACAAGCACTCTGTGAGGTGAGTGGGGCTGAGAGACTTCAGAGAAGTGTGACTGGCCCAAGGTCACCCAGCAGCAGCATGTGCAGGAGCGGGGACGCGAACCCGGTTCACCAGATTACGAGTCCACCACTCTTAACCACTACACCACACTGGCTGCAGCTTGTGGTAAGTTAGGAGAGAGCTTAACCACAATCCTGGATTTGGATGACAGGCTAAGCCAAACCTTGCCTTGCCATGGTATGGGAGTAAAAAAATAAAAAGGCTGCAAGGAACTGCAAGTGGGAGGCCACACATTCCCATAGTCCTCCTGCGAAGCCATAGCTTGGTTTCTCATGATCTGACATGCGAACCAGGCTGCAGAGACCCTTGTAACTGCCCATTGCACTTTTTCTCTTTTAGCAACGTAGGAGCAGGACTATATGCAAGCGCAGAAATAGCAACAGACAGCACAGGCTCTGCATTCATTAAATACTAATAAAGGTTCTTTCCTTAATGGGCTCAGCATTTCCCCCAAACTATTTTCAAACATCTCTCAGTGTTGCAACATACTGTATGCCCTTCTCGTTGAGGCCCCGGAGGAGGAGGATAGAAAACATAATTGATTGATATAATTGATTCATGGAAAGCAATTCTATCAAGGTGCCCAAATCAGCTTATTGACTTTCCTTGACCACTGCACTGTAAGATCGGAGAATTCTCAGTGACAAGCTATAGGGCGGCAGCAGGGGGCGGGGAGCAATACTGTCCTACCATATTTGCAAGTCCAGGATCACTTGTCTTCTATCGACTTCTTTGGTATAGGCCTTTACTCCTTTGATTTTAGGGCACTGAAAGCAGAGAAGACACACAACAGTGTTATCTGCCACTGTGATGAGCAACATACTGAAAAAAGGTCCAATTGCTTTCGAAAACAAGAATGTTCAAATATCAAACTAGACCCATTTAAATCCCAGAGGAAACAGAACTTCGAACTTGGTTATAGCAGACAACTTGCCCTCTAAATCCTGTCCTGCTAACTTCTAAATCAGAATGCAACAAGGCATCCTAAACTGAACATCCCTCCCAGAGAAGAGGAATTCTGGTATTTAACAATGCTGCTAAAGAAAATTAAAGGCAGAGCCAAATATTTTGGTTAGACTGACACTAAGTTGTTACAGTCCTAACAAAGGCTGGCTGTTTACACTTCTTGATATTTTTTAAAGCGCTAAAGAGCAGAAACTAAGCAGTTCACACACTTAGTATAAATGGAGGTGCAGGAAGAGAGGAGGAAATCTCTCACAAAGAGTTATATGGAAGTTACTTTGGTTTTAAGCACTATTCCTCCCCCTGCCCGAGCCACATATCCCAAAATCAATTAGCTTAGGTTTTCACAGCCAATGCCGTCACCTTACCTTGTCTCCAAACTGGATTTTAGTGAATGTACATGTTTTCAAGTGCACGTTCTTTGCTCTGATTTTTGGTTCAATGACTTCCTTAAATGTTTTTTCCATGATGCTCCCAAAGTATGGCCAGGCCTGTTCAAGAACCTAAATACCACACAAAGCAGAAAAAAAGAATAGAAGCTTTGCATCATACAATGGAGTCTGTACTGTGGTTCTGAGTATCTAAAGATAGCAAGCAGAGAGAGAGAGTTTGCTAGTTTCCTCTTTTTAAAATAAAATAAAATATCAGATTATAGCAGGAGCACTCAGTGAGGAGTGGAGTCCACTGCCATTTACTGGGAAGGAGAGAGGGAATGGCGAGGTGGTGAAGAGGCTGGCGGTGTGCAAATACATCATCACCTTTTCACCAACCGTTCCTGGATTCTAGAACAGAAGCAGGAAACGCATTCAGCACCAAGGATTGCACTGAAAACACATGAGAAGGACAGAGGGTCTCAAGTAAATGCAGTCCAAAACTAGAATAGCCCAGTGGCCAGTGATAATTCTTATGTAAACTGCCTGAAAAGTGGTATGCCCAACATGAGCATTTAACCCACCCACTCACTGGAGCAAATATATTTATTCACTGGACATTTATGTGCTGTGTTTTAGATCTAGCTTTAAAGAGAGTATATAAAGTCTATCCAGATCAAACTTGTCTTGATGTTGGCTCAGTGCCTCACCTTGTTCAGCCATTCCACCCGTTCAACATCAGGGAAGTGAACCTGGCAAGCAAGAACGAACAAAAAAGCGAGATGTGAGCTCATTTTTTGAGAAAAAGAATTATAGACAGGGTGCAAGTAAAGACAATGGGATTATGAAAGACATTGATGAGAACCTATGGTGCACAGAACAACTTGTGAGGTTCTTTTCAATGGGAGATAGTCCATTGATGTGTGTGCGTTGGCAAACTTAGTAACGGGTTTCCAAGGAAGCTTGTGCAAATCTTATTGCTACGCATTCAAGAATACTGCTTTGGGCTCCCCTTTCCCAACAGGGAAATTTAAATTCATTGAGTCAGTGGCCTACAGAAGACAGAACAGTCAGCATATAAGGCATTCTTGACAATACAGTCAAAAGAAACAAGCACACAGGCAGGATCAAATTCTCAGTAACAGGAGGCCAATCCTCCAGAGTCCAAATCCTAAACGGCTGCTTTTTTCCTTGCCATACATTTCAAGCACATCAATTTCCTGCAAACTGTAACTTATTCCTCAAAAAGCTATAATTTCCAGCTCCTTTAACGAACTACAGTTCCCATGATTCCTTGGGGGGAAGCCATGTGCTTTAATTATACAGCATGGATGTCTGTCTCTCTCACACCCATCCAGTTATGCTCTGCCTTGGCTAATTTGAGCTCCCTTAGGGATGAAAGCAGTGTCTATTTTAGCCGCTTGACAAGCCAATTATTCTCCATCATGACCAGGGCAGTTTTTCTATGCTGCAGAAAGAGGACGCAGCTCAAAACGAGACCTACAATGCCTACAAACTATGGGAAGTTAGAGCATCACTTAAACTGCAGACCCCCTCATACACCAGAAGCTTTGGGGTTTTCACAAGATTATTTGTTCCACAAAAACTCCAACCGATGTAGAATTTACATAACTTTCCTGACTATGGTGCTTGGGGTTCTGTTCTGGGCTTCACTTGCTTCTGCACCATTCAGTTCATAGAGCTCAGCCAACACAAACATTCACTGTCTCTCTGTGGAATAGACAGGACCTCTTCAGACTCAAGCTGGGACAACTGTGTTTTGAATACACCTCAGGGTAAAAAGATACCCTGATTGTGGAAGGCTAATATGTCAAGAACAAGAAGGGTTTAATCCTTACATTATTATTGCTGTTTAAGCTGGTAGAGCATTCAAATACAGTGGAACCTTGGTTCTCGAATGCCTTGGTACTCAAACATGTTGGCTCCCGAATGCCGAAAATCCGGAAATAAGTGTTCCGGTTTTTGAACGTTTTTCGGAAGCTGAACGCCTGTTGGCTATTGTTTCCGGGGTGCCTGCACCAATCAGAAGTTGTGCCTTGGAAGTTTCGGAAGTTTAACGGACTTCCAGAATGGATTATGTTCAAGAACCAAGGTACCACTGTACCTGAACCTTCAGTCTGACTATGCTATAGACTGCTATTTATTAACATTTGAACTGGCTCCAAGAATGACAAATTCTCCATTTGAAGATCGTCTCAGACACCGAATCTCTTCACTCCAAGTTCCTCTCACTACTGTAAACTTTGCTTCTGTAGCACTGTCTGAACCAGCCATTAGTGACATGTAAAATTTGGTAGATACACACTGTTCATGGCCCAGATAGATGTGAATCTGAGACGATTGCTGCTGTCCCAAAATATTCACAGCAAAAACTTAACCCTGTCTACTGAGAGGTAAGACCTATTGATGTCAACGGGGCTTAGGTAAAGGTAAAGGGACCCCTGACCATTAGGTCCAGTCGTGACTGACTCTGGGGTTGTGGCACTCATCTCGCTTTATTGGCCGAGGGAGCCGGCGTACAGCTTCTGGGTCATGTGGCCAGCATGACTAAGCCACTTCTGGCGAACCAGAGCAGCGCACGGAAACGCCATTTACCTTCCCGCTGGAGCGGTACCTATTTATCTACTTGCACTTTGACGTGCTTCCGAACTGCTAGGTTGGCAGGAGCAGGGACTGAGCAACGGGAGCTCACCCCGTTGCAGGGATTTAAACCGCCGACCTTCTGATCGGCAAGTCCTAGGCTCTGTGGTTTAACCCACAGTGCCACCCGCGTCCCTTTCCCTAGCACATTGGATTGCAGCCTCAGCAATCTGCTTCCACAGGTTTCCACTTGGGAAAAGTCTCACCTTAATTCAAACAGTTTTATTAGAAAGGTAGAGTACATGCCATGCATGTCAAAAGTCCAAAGTTCAAGCCCAGCATTTTATTTTTTTTAGTTGAATAGTTGAAATGATCACGTCATGGGCAATACCTCTAGCTAAGCCTAGGGAACACTGCCGTCTCTCACAGTAGACAATACTGAGCTTGATAGACAGATCTGACATGATATAAAGGAGCTTCATTCTTATGAATTAATTTGCATCTTTTCTTTTAAGAGTGGATGTTTCAAGCTAAGTCTAGTTCTTGCCATCTACAAATTAAAACATAAAAGTCGTCCAGCATGCTTTTCTACACATAAGCAGTTACTATGCTTTTTCTAGAGGTCAACACACACAGGATTTTAAAATCACCTCATCTTCTACAGTAAATGGTATTAACACATTGGTGTTACTCTTATATGGTAAAATGTGCAGCCTCTCAGGTGCTAGAGATCAAACGCTGCTGGCATTTAGTAATAAAGGAGACCAATACCACAGGAACCAAGTGGCACTGATCTCAACTGGCAAGCCTGTCTGCAGGATTCACTATGAACTGCAATTTTCATACTAATCAAAACTGTTCTTCTTCTCTATAAAATACCAGTTTATTACAGCTTTAATACACAACTGAGCTACATCTTACTTCAATGTTCTAAGAGAATAATGTCTACTTAGATTATTTGTGATAAAATATCAGTTTCTCTAAGGGAATAATGTTCTGAATGTGGATCCAAATTTATGATGTTTTAATTATTTGGTTGTATACTTCCATGGTGTTATTTTTTAAAAAATGAATTGGTGGTTTAAAAACACTCTTATAAAATAGTTTGCCCTATATACAAGTGTCAGTGGAAATGTTTTATGAGAGCAAATAGTATTCCAACCTCTGGAAACAGCTTTTGTGAAGAGCCTGGATGCGTATCAGTAATCTGCAAAAATGAAGTCACCCCACCTTGTGCAAAGTCACCACTGAATACAACCTAAAGTTCTTCCTTGCCAGTGATATGAATGTTATAGCCGACCTTCAGTTTTACAGGTGTAAATAGAAAGTGGAGCATTGCTGTCCAGTAAAAACAAAATGTTTTTCACCTCAACAGCTTCCTCTTTGTTACACAAGAGCAAATGCCACAACATGCAAATAACTGGGCTGGAACAAAAGCAGGAAGCAAGATCAAATGGTACCGTCTGAGACAGAAAACATCTGTATTGTATGTTGTATGCAATGTTAATGCTTTATATTGGGTATACGTTGTATTTATGTACATATATGTGTTCCAAGTGTAAGTTGTTGGGAGACCTTTTAACTTCAAGCAACTAATGACTCTAATAAAATAATAATAATAATATTTCTGCCTCTAAGATGTTGCCCTTCCCCCTCAAAGTGAGACACTTAAGCTGCTGTCTAATACTTACTTTGGAGTAAGTACCACTGAATACTGCAGGTCCTACTTCTGAGTAAACATGCAGAAGTTTGTATTATTAGGGAGGCTGTTGATACCTCCACAGGCAGTATCTACTGGTGGACCTGGGTGAAACTTCCTGCAGAATCAGTACTGGGAATTATAAACCCAATAATTTAACAATCGAAAGTTATTGGGCAGAAATAAATAAAAAATCACATGCAGTACCAATTATTTTACTCTCAGCCTTAGCTTTTATAACCTGCCAAGCTGCTGTATTAGTTGGATGCCTTTGACCAGGTCTTTATTCATCTCTGTTGGCCAGTTTGCAGTTAGGATTTGTAAAACTTGAATATTTGATTTGCACTTGTATATGCAGGTCAACCCAATGCATGGCTCACGGCAGGGCAAGTCAAAAATAGGAAAGAACAAAACTCCCCAACACCAAATCCATGTACTGAAGCAAACCAGAAGTGGCAGCTGAATCCTGTTTTAACATTAGCAATGGGACAATGTCCCACACTGTACCCGAGAACAGGAAGCTAGCTTGAATGGTGTAGGATAGGCAACATGGCAAACACACAACTGTCCATTCCCTGCACCACTGCTTCACTCTGCCTTGTGGCAGGGCTGACTCTGACTTGTGGGGCGCAGAAGACGGCCCACTTCTGAACGAGATTGTTTCACCTATTGACTCATTTGCTAGAGCATCACATAGGCATTCCATTCAGGTTGAGGATTTGGCAGTATATTATATACAAAGTAATGGGAGCATCAAATATGAGTTTCCTGAGAATTCCATCCCAATGACTGAAGCTAGCTAGACAACCAGCAGGTTCAAGAGTTTGATGTCAAGAATGAGGGCCCCTCCCATTGCAAGAAAGCAGTAAAAACTTAAAAACATGCATAATAAAACCTCACACACAGGGAAAGCCCATTTGTTGTTGGCAAACCCAGCTCTAAACAGGCCCGACTGATGCAACCTTCTGCTGTTTACGCTACCCAGACCAACACTTTCATCACAGTGACCTTGTGGTGGTGAATGTATCCTATGTCACTCCAAGCAGAAATGATCACACAGAGGCATCTACCTATAAAGCACTTCCTTCTGAAAGTCTAATAATGTTCTCAATTATTTATAACTGCCAACACCTTTACCTCGGGTTACATACGCTTCAGGTTACATATGCTTCAGGTTACAGACTCCGCTAACCCAGAAATATTACCTCAGGTTAAGAACTTTGCTTCAGGATGAGAACAGAAATCGTGCTCCGGCGGCGCGGCAGCAGCAGGAGGCCCCATTAGCTAAAATGGTGCTTCAGGTTAAGAACAGTTTCAGGTTAAGTACAGACCTCCGGAACGAATTAAGTACTTAACCCGAGGTACCACTGTACTACGTAAAATATTTTTTCCCAGTGAAGGAGGAAAAGCTGCTCTTGACCTTCTGCACATTATGTTGTACAGAAGTAAAAGAGAAACCTATGAAGCAATAGAAACTGGACAAGCAACATTCAAGGATGGGAAAATATTTCAGATACTTTAGGCATCCATCATGATAATACATTGGAAATTCCAGAGTACAATACCAAGGCCTGCTTCTGCCGGAGTGTGTGTGTGTGTGTTATTGACTGCAACATTGGCACAGCTGCAGCAAATAGGTAGGTGGAGTCAAGGATTAGTGATATTGCCAGGGCGGAAGAGGCTGAAACACAGACGAAGGCCAGGTTCACATTCTCTTTTACTGTGAACTCCCGGAGTTGCCAGTGCTGGGTTTTTCATTCATGTTCACTCTCCAAAATGCATATGTAACCTTTGTTATAAGATACATCAAACTGTTTTACACAGGTTAGAGTCCTTCAGTCATTCCTAATTCATCTCTAGCCAAGGTGTGAATACCTTTGCATAAAGCATCCCTGTTCATCAATCTGCTGCCCCCCAGTCTATGTATAAGAACGTAAGAAGAGACTGCTGGATCAGACCAATGTCTCTCCTAGTCCAATATCCTGTTTTCACAGTGGCCAACCAGGTGCCTGTGGGAAGACCATATGCAAGATCTGAGCACTTTCCCCTCCTGTGGATTCCAGCAACTCGTATTCATAAGTATTGCTGCCTCCAACTGAAGAGGCAGAGCAATAGCCATCTGTCTACACCAGAGGTGCACAACCTGCAGCCATCTAGATGTTTCTGCACTACAACTCCCATCAGCCCCAGCCAGCATAGCCAGTGATCAGGGATGATGGGAGGTGTAGTCCAACAAACATCTGGAGGGCTGCAGGCTGTGTACCCCTGGTGTATACAAACAGAAATTAATCAAAGCCATACTGATGTGAACAGCTGGGGGGGGGAGAAAAGAGCTGTGAAATGCGGGGAGGGGGACAACTTCACTGCTCTCTCAGGTGGTAATGTGAACACACCTTAAGCTGTTTGGAGAAAGGGCGGGATGCAAAAATGATGCAATACATAAATAAATAAGCTGCCAGTGCTACAATACCACTCAAGGATTAAAGAAGGATACACTAATATAATATTTAGGAGTCACAAGGGCGCCCTGAAGACAGATTTTCTTGTGATCCCAAGGTTCTCCAAGAATGTGGCTCAAAACAAACAAATGTGGCTTCTGGTGGTTTCTGAGTGCCTTGAAGACAGTATTGAAAGAGATGTTTGGTGGAGAGAGGTGAACAATATCAAAGCTATGAGTGCAGATGGGACTTGAAGGAGGAGTAGCAATATCTACCTCCCTAGGTAAAAGACTGGGGGGAAATTGAGAGGAGACCCAGGGGTGAGAGCTGGAAGAGAAGCCTGCAGCAAGGGAATGGTGTGGCTACATTTAATGCATGCAAGTTGAGCTTCTGTAGAATAGTACAGTATTTGGAAATAGCCCCCCACTCCTGTTTTGCATGCTGCCATTCTTTCTCTTGCTTAATTTTAAACTGTTAGATTAATTAGGTTAGCATATTTACACTGTTTTATACAATGCTCTTTGGGCTGATTTTTAAATATTTATTTACTGAGATCATGTTGATTTCAAGTTGCTCCTCCTCCTTTTTTTATTGTTATACTTGCTCTTGTTCATCCTGTGAATGACTTTAGGCACAGTTTTGTAAGGAAGCAGCACAGAAACAAACAGATGATCAAAACTTATGATCAAATTGCCTCAGGGTCAAGTGTAGCAAATTGCACTTTTCCCTCTGCATGTTACTGCTCTTGTAGAGCCAATTGCATTTCAAGCAGAGAACACTATATGAGTTTGACAGTGCAATCCTATTCCTCACAATGCAAACACTTGCTTCAGACTAGGGGTTTCCCTCAGTACCTCAGCAAGAGAGGCAAGGTTTAAGTTCCCCCTCTGATCTCCTTCACTGTCAGTCCCAGCTGATGCAACTCTACATTTAAAACAACAGCAGCAGGTTCAGAAACAAAAAATGGCATCCAGCTAAGTTTTAACCAGAATAGGCCCACTGAAGTTAATAGGCCCAACTTAATCATGTTCATCTGTTTCAATGGGTTTACTCTGAGTAAAGCTTAGCTATCACACAAATACCTATTAACCTCACATGAGAGCACAATAAATCTGAACTCCAAACTCTCCATCATCTCAGTTCACTGAACAGATGAACCACCACAGTTATTTTAGCCATCACTGTTACATCTAATGGCATATTAATGTCAGTGGCCTCACAAACACATACATTTCAAGATACTGCCTGTTATCCAAGTGTTGGGCTGGGACTATTCAGATGCTGTACAAAACCTTTACCTTAATATAAAAGTGGGGTGAGGCTGGGGGGCGGGAGGCGGAGGTCAGGCGTGTCTCCTTGTCAATAAACATTTTCCCTCTCACTGCTGTGATAAAACTAACACTGTCAAGCTCAGTTACATCTTTAGAGAACCTCTACAAATCATCAGAAGATGGGGAATCTGCACCTTCCAAATGCATTCCTGACCATTGGTCATGGTAGCTGAGACAGATTGGAAACGGGGAAACCAACAACATATTACCTTTTCACTATCAGGACAGCCAATCAGAAGAAGAAACAAGCACAGGGGAAACAACCGCAAACAACTACAGGCGGCAGCCATGAGTTTTAAGTTTTCTTTCCTGATAACAGTTTTTGTTTTAACCGTTTCATAAGCTGCCTGGAGCCTGAAAAAGGCGGCCCAGAAGTATATGAGGCTGCAATCCTACAAACAGTTAACCAGAAGTATGTCCCACTGAATTCAATAGGGATTACTTCTCAGAAGAAGTTTACAGGATTGCGTTATAAGTGACCTACAACATTTCAGAAGCATGCTTTTAAACATCAACCAGTGTGACCACAAAAGATTATCAAAAACCATTCAAAAACATTTAAAGGCTATTAACAGCAATTAAATATACATTACAAAACCAGATACTGAAAGCTAGACACCCATTTGGCTTTTAAGGCCTCATGGGGAAAGGATCTGTAAAGTTGTGATCCTAGTGACAAGAACATTCCACTCCAATCTTCGATTTCTACTGAGTATGGACCACAGCAGCACTCAATGCAGTAGCTTAAGGATATTAAAAAGTCACATTAATTACTAACAGATTTTTAAAATTTATTTACCTACTGACAATAAGCTGGGGTGGCATCTCTTGGCTTAGTTACCACTTACCTCCAAAGTTTCAGACCAATCTTTCAACATGACACCACCAGAATGGAGAATTACCATTCAGAAAAAGCAATAAATTACAAGGGTGAATTCTGCTGCTCTGTTTCAAAAACAGACAACCTGAAGGGAATCTGCTTTGGCTCAAATATTGTTCCAGTTTCCCTCTGAAAAGCTCCTCACCGGTTTGGAAACTGAAAATGAAGCAGTCTATATATGCGTAAGACAAACCTCAGCGCAAACAAATAAACCTCAGCGCTGATAAATAAGGAGACGGGCACGATTTTCCAGATTGCCATCCGGGATCCAAAGCGGTCCCCCACAAGCGCCCCCAGGGCGCTCCTTCCCCCGCTCGCCCGCTTACCCAGGCCGGCAGCTGCTGCAAGGCGATGCCCTGGCTGATGGCTTGCTTCTCATCTTCGACGAGCCCGAAGGCTGCCAGCAGCCGGGAGCGCTTCTCGCGCCGGTTCCTCCGCCACCACATCCACAGCAGCAAGCCGATGAGCACCCAGCTGGAGCTGAGCCCCACGTAGCCGGCCAGGTACACGGGCGCCAGGCACAGCAGCGCGCGCGCCGCGAACGAGCCCAGGTGCCGGAGCACCGGCGACACAGGCTTCGGCTCCCCCGACGCCGGCGCTCCGGCGCTCGGCTCAACGCCCGGCGGAGCCGTCGCCGGCATGGCAAGGTAGAAGAAGACGCAGAAGAAGAAGAAGAAGAAGAAGAAGAAGCGGAGCTGCTCCCAAGCGAAGGACCGGCGGCGGCGTCGCTTTTCCCCGCCCGTCCAGCCAGGCGCTTCGACGGAGCTGCCGCTTCTCTAGCGCGCGGAGAGTTCCAAAGCGACGACCATCGCGGACGCCACTCAGCGGCTCCAAGGCTTCTCACAGCCCGAGCCACGCAGGTGTTGTTGTTGTGGCGCTTTGCCCCGCCCCCCTAGGCTTCTCTCAAGGGACGGGATAGGGTGGGAGAGACCATGGGCGGAAGAGGCACCCACTGCTCTCTGCTGCCCTCTAGAGTGCCTCTCGTTTCATGGCGACGGAGGAAGCATCGAGCAAAGGGCCATCTACACCAGGGGTTGTCAACCTGGTCCCTACCGCCCACTAGTGGGCGTTTCAGGGTTATAGGTGGGCGGTAGGGGGTTCTATAGCACAAGCAGAATCCTCGGTCCATAGAGCACAGGTGGGCGGTAAGGAAATTTTGCCATCAAGAAAGATGCATTAGTGGGCGGTAGGTATAAAAAGGTTGACTACCCCTGGTCTACACAGACTGGCAGCAGCTCTCCAGGAGTCTCTCTCAATCCAACTGGAGTATCGAGCCTGGGGTCTTCTGCTTGCAAGGCAGGTGCTCTGCCACTGAGCCAAGGCCGTTCCCTAAGTTAACTTTGTTGTGGATTAAGCTTTGACTTTTAAAAATAAAGCCTGGTTCAGATTAGTGGTGTGTGTCCCTGCCCTGGGTATTCTGTGACATGTAGTTGACATAATACTGCATTAATACAGTGGTACCTCAGGTTACATACGCTTCAGGTTACATACGCTGCAGGTTACAGACTCTGCTAACCCAGAAATATTACCTCGGGTTAAGAACTTAGCTTCAGAATGAGAACAGAAATCATGCTCCGGCGGCACGGCAGCAGCAGGAGGCCCCATTAGCTAAAGTGGTGCTTCAGGTTAAGAACAGTTTCAGGTTAAGAACAGATCTCCATAACGAATTAAGTACTTAACCCGAGGTACCACTATAGTGGGTTTATGATGGACACACGGCTATCCTTTATTAGTTCTGTGATACTATTATGTACATTATTGGCATCCTGAGGGGCACTCTGGCACTGTAGTGTTAACAAAAGTCACACACACACACACACACACACACACACACACAGTGGTGCACAGCACAGTGACTCTGCAGGTGAGTCGCTGCTGCATGTGGGGCAGGAGAGTAGGAGGGGCAATATGGGTGACTGCATTTGCACAGCGCTGACCTCTCCTGTCCCTCCTTGGCCTTCCCAATCTCCCTGCTGCTAAGCAACATTGACTCCACAGCTGAGAGGTGAGCTAAGTGCCACTGCACCATCCCTCTGTCCACTACTTTATTTGTGGTATGGAAAGTTACAGAAGTTCAGCAAGAAGCTACGGGGCATGTGCTGACTGGGAATGAAGCTGTATGTCCACCCTGGAACAGTGCAGGTGTTCACTAATGAAAGCAGAATCACATATAACTGCACCAATACAAAAAAGAGCACAAATAAGCATGAATGCACGAAAAAAAGGGTGCTAAAGTGGTGCTTCAGGTTAAGAACAGTTTCCGGTTAAGAACGGACCTCCAGAACGAATTAAGTACTTAAGCCGAGGTACCACTGTATTTTTAATAATAAGAGACACCATCTTTTAAAAGAAAAAGAGGGATGGTGCAGCCCTGGAGGGTTGAGGTCACTATAGAATGGTAGACCAATTACTGGCAATTACTAAATTCCACAGGCAGTTACTGAATTAATTAGTAAGGAGCTACCAGCTGAAGCAACTATGAAATGGCGTCTAGGGCATGAAAGATTGTGTCACAAATCTTTAAGTGCCAGGAGGTTCTTGGTCATGTCTTTTACAGACTAGCATGGGTAACCTCTCTGGAATTGTCAGCACACAAACTGGTGCTTCCAAGCTGTCTTCAGGGGCAGCCCCACGTAAAGTGCATTGCAACAATCAATCTGAGAGAGCCAGCTTCCTGCCCTGCTGGGAATGGAACAACTAGTTTGCTGGATGAGACTTGACAGACATGGGGTAGTATTCAACTGAGTTTGTTATTATTTATGCTATGCATTTTTGTGTTTTTATATTGTAAACTACCTTGTGATCTTCAGATGAAGTATGTCGATAGGCTGATAGATATATAGATAATATTCTCTCACAAAGAAACCTGCCCGGCTAGTTCAGCAATGGAATCCTCCATTAGAGTTTAACCCTTGCTTGATCTAGGGCTCCAGGAATTAGAAGTGACTCAGGCATCAGACAGATAATAGCCTAGGATGGCAGGGCTCACAGCATGAACACCCCAGCATGTTTTGCCTCCTCTTTTTATTTCCTGGGCAACCCACAAGCCATAGCTCTGGGTTCAGTGCAGAACAAGATAAGCCTCCCAGAATCAGCCAAAAACTCACACAACCCCACATCTGCCTCTATTTTATTTTACTGTACTTTTCTGCATTTGATTAATTTGTTGTTGCTGCCATCTAGTGCATAAAACAAATATTGAAAGGGAAGCTAGGTGAGCAGAAAATTCTGAGCCAAATCAGAATAGGAATGTAGTTACATGCAGCCAACTCAGGGCAGATTAACTTGTAATCATGATTAAAATGTATTCACAGATTGAAATTGTGAGGGATGCATTTGTGCAGCAATCAAGTGTGCAGTGAACACACTTTTTAATGGAGCAGGTAAAAAGTTTCAATTATTTATGTTTTAATCTGCACACCCCTTTATTGGATTAAATCTATCATAGATAGACATACAAAATCTGGACAAGCACTTGTCATTACTTCAGAGGAGCCTTGCTGGATCAGACCACACAGATCCATCATCAAGTCCAACATTCTAGTCATTTCTTGTGCGCAGGATTCAACTATAATCATTGTGCAATAAGTGTGCAAGCACCACAACATCTGCTTCTGCAAGAGGGCATTCCCTACACACATCCTAAATCTGTTCTGGGGGTTAACCCAAACCTTTGGACCATGTTTGGGGGCAGCACACATGTGGGGGAGGAGGAATGGCTTTTTGTATATGTAGAAGTTGTTCCACTAACACAATATTTTAGTTGAGTGCTAGCTTTTAAATACTTACAGCAGGAATGGCCACACTTGGCCCTCCAGTTCTTTTGGGACTACAATTCCCATCATCCCTGACCACTGGTCCTGTTAGCTAGGGATGATGGGAGTTGTAGTTCCAAAACAGCTGGAGGGCCAAGTTTGGCCATGCCTGACTTACAGGCTGCCTTTCTGGACAAAGTCCTCTAAAGGTGGTGAACATAATCTAATTACCCTTCTGGAATCTGGGTTCAAGTGCATTACAATAATTATATAGTTTTAAAAAATGTGCTGTAGGTGTTGTAACAGCAACCGTCCATTAAAACTGTGTACACAGTTTACTTACAGCAGGTGTGGCTGTTCTTCACTAATGTTCCCAGTCTAAATGCCAGCCAAAGGTCCTTTAATTTTGCCTCCTTTGTCTTTTGATTGGCTTACATCAGGAGAACTTGTCTGGGCTGGAGTTGCTAACATGTGGTTTGCAATTACGTTGGAGTGCTATTTCTAGCTCCTTGCAAGAATGAAAAGGAGAGAAGAGGTCCAGTGATCTTATGATGGCGTATAGTAATGATGCTGAAACACCTACTGCTCTGGTTCACCATACGAAATCCTCTAGTTCATAATGTGTAGCTGTTTTCTAAATCAAGTCAGTGCTTAGATTATGGGAGAAAAGGAGGGAGAAATCCCCAAACCTGGCACCCCACCTGTGACTCCCCTCCCCCAATTTTAGCCATTCATGACCCTCCCCATAGCTTTCTGAAAAAAGCTTTAGTGTGGCAGCATCTGTTTTCTGGAACTCAGCCTTTTACTGCATTGTTTTTCTGCATGCTAAAAACCATTTTGCTCACACAAGCCTACCTAGACATGTGATTTTATTATGTGCATTTGCTTTTGAAACTGGGTTGACTGTAACTTTTCCTGAGAGTATCATTAATAAAAACTAATAATAATAAAAAAAACTTTTGCTCAGTAGACCCATTGAAATGAATGGTCTCAAGTTAGTCATCATGACCATTCATCTCAATGGGTCTCAAAGACTGGGTGTGCGAACAGCCCCTCTTTCTACTCTTGACTGTTCCAGGAGTTCCTGATCTGCTATCAGGGCAGAGGACCCTTCAAGGGAAGGCTCTGCACTGAATTCAGGGACCCTCATCTGCTTCTCCTCAACCTTTGGGGTGCCTGGTTCAACCTTTGAGGACTCAGTGTCTGGTACGAGGTCAGGGCTAGGAGTGACTGATACTTAGATGTTTCAACAGAAAATGGTCAATAATTTTGGGTCAAAGAAATGTCTACACAGGTGTATGGGGTGTTAGGGGAGGGGTAGTACCTCAGGTGGGGGACACGTCATGCACCTTCTGGGGTAGTTTGTCCACCTTTGGTCCCCCACCCAGCTCTCACCTGTGGCTCCTAGAAGTTATCAGCATGCGACAGTGGCCACACCCCGGGAAACGGCTTTGACTAGCCAGCTAAACCAGGTGAGGGTAGCCAACAGGTCTCAAACCCTCAGTGAGTTAGGGAGTTCTGCATGTGAAGATAGACTCCGACAGATTGTGTGGACGAGACCAATAGTGGGTCCAAAGATCAAGGCGACAGTTTCTGCACATGCTGTAGAGCATGGGTAGGCAAACTAAGGCCTGGGGGCCGGATCCGGCCCAATCGCCTTATAAATCCGGCCCACGGATGGTCCAGGAATCAGCGTGTTTTTACATGAGTAGAATGCGTCCTTTTATTTAAAACGGATCTCTGGTTATTTGTGGGGCCTGCCTGGTGTTTTTAGATGAGTAAAACGTGTGCTTTTATTTAAAATGCATCTCTGGGTTATTTGTGGGGCATTATTTTTTTTCAAAACTTAGTCCAGTCCCCCACAAGGTCTGAGGGGCAGTGGACTGGGCCCCCTGCTGAAAAAGTTTGCTGACCCCCACTGTAGAGGGAAGTGGGGGGGTGGCAAATGGAGCTCATCAACCTAGGTAGCCATGTAGAAGGAAAACTCTGATCCTAAATCTCCACTGCCTTGCGGGATATGTTCAGGAGAAGAAAAGGCTAAGGAGTAAACCCTACACAAATCTAGAGTGGAGTCTCTAAGATGGTTCTGGAAACTCCTGCAGCCAAGCTGGTGCCAAACGTGTTGTTCTGCTTTCCTTTGGACCACATCAGCAAGACCAAGAGAGGGGTCTTATCAGCTGGGCAACCCAGGACCTCCATACACACTGCCCAGGCTTGCACCCCAGGGAGGTGACTTTGGGGCTGCTAAAACAATGGCTTGACTTTACCCCTGGAGGCACACTCCATTGTCTCTTGAGAAGGAAGGATGCCAACACACGTGAAGCTGAAAATATGTAACGATAATGATGGTTGTAAAATTGATGTACTTTTTGTTTCTTTTAATATTTTTTTAAAGAAACCTCTTAGTGTGTAATGTAGCAGTTTCCCCCAACTGTCGCCAGCTCTGATTATCCAGCTGCTTATGGTCACCCTGGTGACTGTATCTGTATCCCCTGTTTCCGTGGAAGACTGAGGTCATGACCACATATTGCAACGAGGCAGCACCCTATAGCATAAAACTGTGCAGGAAATTAAAAATGCAACTCCAGCATGAAATAATGGAAATTAAACCTTTGCACCCTCATTCAGCTGACTGGGAAATTTAATCAAGTGGCACATGTGGACAATAATCAATAGCAAATGTTGTTATTTGTACAGCTATGTTAGGTGGGTTATCTAGCAAAACCTGATTGAATCTGTAGCGCTGGCTTTAGAAACTTCAAACACACTTTAACAATGAATCACACTATATAAACAATAACACTTTCGCAGCAGGGGACACAGAATACCCTCTATCCACACAGGTAAACTGGGAAGATTGCCCAGCGGTGAAGAAAGCCTAAGACTTTTTTAAAAACAAGAAAAAAAGCTATTGCTTTAAGGTGCTGGCAATGGCTGAGAGTGACGATTGTGACTTTACATATCCGTCTAGTGGTGGAGCACAAATTTTGCATTAAAAGGTCCCAGTTTCAATCCTGTGTTTCCAAGTAGGGCTGGGAAAGACCTGTTTGAAATCCTGGAGAGCTAATTGCCCGTCAGTATAAACAATACTGAGTTAGATGGACTAATGGTTTGACTTCATAAAAAGCAACAGGTCTGGAACCAACGGATGGCAGGGCTGGGCACTGGCCAAGTACCCCAGGGGCTTGGAAAAGCCACTCACCTGGGGCTCCAGATGCTTTTCAGAAGCAAGGCCAGGCTCTACCCTGGTTGGGATGTGCGCCTGGAAAGCCCACTAACAGCACAGCCCTCCAAAGTCTGGTGATGTTAAGAGAGCTTCCTTAAGTTCCATTGGTCCAGCCATAATTCTCTGCCACTCTTGTCTAGTCTGCCTGGCAGCATCTCAAGAGCTGCTGGGGCTAAACCAGGAACATTTCCCAACTTGAGTGGATGTACCCTGTATATTAACTTTTTGTTTTGTTTTGTTATTATAGTTGAATGTTGCTCTCTTTCAGATTTTAGATCTATTTTCAGAAGGCGCGTCAGTTACTCCCCACAATCCTATAAAGCCTAATTAATTTAAGTGGCTGGCAATATATATATTGCACTGAACAAGGATACTGATGTTAAGGAACATGGCGTTTCCCCACAGACATCAGCTTATGAAAATCTTAAGCATTTTTCCAATTTTCCAATTAATAAAGCCCATAAATCACCACTTCTTATGTAACTGGGGGTGTCAGTGATAAAGGATGACTTGGAATTTTATGTATTTTACACTAGGTAATAAAAACGTCTACGTGAAACCAGACCGGACCAGAGAACAATGCAGAGAAAAACAAGGGCTTGGCAAATTAATCCAATTAAAAACTAGGGGGAAATGAAGCAAATTTGTTTTGTTGTATTTAATACTAGAAAACTTATTTACAGACATTAGTTTACATGACATTTCCTCAGGCTAAGTTCCCGTTTCCAATCAAACTTCACGTTGAATGAATGAATTTATTAATACGGTCACAGACCAGCGTCAACACACACAATATCACAGATCATAAAAAAAAAAAAAATCAAACTTCACGTTTAACGCTGTCTGTCACTGAGACAGCTCCTGAACATGCAACCAGTCGGCTCCTTGACAGGCCCATGACAGGGCCGATGTGATAATTCACTTTCAATCCCCTTCACTTTGCTGTCTCATTATGCCTAATCTACCTGCCTGCAAGATCTTGAGGGGAAACAGTGACCCTTTGAATCCAGAAAGTCAAAGAGTCCAGGCTAGAGTCTGAGGTACAGTTCATAATTGTTGTTATTCCACAATTAAACAGAAGGCAATGAACTCAAATATAGAGCGTATCAGTTTTTTTCTACCTTTTTATCAGAAAGCAATTCATGCTGTCACACAAGATACACAACACTGTGCTCTTTCTTTCTGTGTATGCACAGGTGGGTAAGCTATGGACCAAACATCTATATGGGAAAATATATATACATAGCAACATGGTTGTCAAAGAATCTAGACACAGGGTTTCTCAGAAGGAGCTTTGTATAAAATAATAAAGATGGGAGGGCATCCCACCACTGATATTAACTGTTCACCTGGTGTTTCCCCCTCAACCTTTCTCTCTGTTAGTGTGTGAAGCTGCTCTTGCAAGCCAGCTTATACACAATAAGGCCCATTTTCTGAAGCAACCGATGTATAGGTACAGAGGGGAAATGAAACATATTATGCTTCCAATTCACGTGGCATATAATTTGCAATGTTCAGGGTCCTCACATGAAAATATAACAGTGTGTAGAGCTTTTATTTTCACAAGAAGCTATGCTACATTAAAAAAATGTAGAAAGTTTGGCTGATGCATGAAATTATCTCAAGCACAGTATTTAGTTGAGGATTAGGTGCTTCTGAATGGCCTTTTCTTTCAGTTTCTCCATAGATTCACCTATCCTTTGTCCAAAAATGTTGTTCTGAGTTTGAATATACCAGTCCACAATGTCTCTTATATCTCTGAAAAAGGATAGAGGAAAAAGTTCAGGACATGAAACAAAGCAAACTAGACTGTTCCTGGAGCAGCCGGAGCTAGCACTAACCAGAAGTAGCCAACATTTGGCAGAGCACATTCAAATGATTGGGAAGAGAGGAACCTGTTCGGAAGTTAAATGTTTGGCCTGCCATACTCAGAAGTCTATCATATATAATGGCCCATATTCTGAGTGCATCCAAAAGTGCATCACACAAGCCAAACATATCCAAATTTTGGTATACATACAGAAAATCCAAGGGCTACTGAAACCGATGGAATATATTGTACCAACACCACTTCATTTTTCATTTATTGAATTTATATACACCGCCCTATACCCGGAGGTCTCAGGGCAGTTCACACATTATATATTTGCTTATATTGTTAGAAACAATGTCTTGTATTTATAACTCCTCTCACAGATAATATATACATATCCAGTACATGTGGACATGTATACTGACTGTAATCTTACATATAATTCATGAAATTGTAAATCCTGTTGTTTATTCTTATGATAATAATATTTCATATTGTGGCTTAAAAACCAAGAGCCAGATTGTATAAAACAAATACTGTGGACAAAATTGTATCATACCAACTGCAAGAAATGCTGTGTAATGTTATATACTTTCCTAATTTATTTCCCCCAATAAAACATACATATATATGAATTCCACCATGCTCCATCTTGCCCATAAATCTTCAATCTAATCTCCTTTAAAGTAGGCAGCAGTGGGGCTTGGTTCCTATACTGAGTCCACAGAATAATGGTCATTTAGTAGCCTTTTTGTATCCATCAATAAGGATCATTACAGTTTCTACTTAACTATACCAGCAAAGCAATACAATGTCTATTCATATTCACATTGTTCACTTACCTGGATACAGGTGCAGAAGTACTCACAGATGTGCATGAGGCAGCTTTAAGCTCTATATTTATTTCACTAGGAAGAGAAAGTAATTCTTAACTGCTGCAAGGATCATAACAGCCTTCAGAAGCGAACCTCAGTTGCGTACAATAGGAGTAAGAGCAAATGGTATGTTTAATGCATAAATGCATTTAGCATGCCTGTTTTTTCTTAGTAGTAGTTGTAAGGTATAGGGACGCGGGTGGCGCTGTGGGTAAAACCTCAGTGCCTAGGACTTGCTGATCAGAAGGTCGGCGGTTCGAATCCCTGCAACGGGGTGAGTGCCCGTTCCTTGATCCCTGCTCCTGCCCACCTAGCAGTTCGAAAGCACCCCTAAGTGCAAGTAGATAAATAGGTACCGCTTTATAGTGGGAAGGTAAACGGCGTTTCCGTGTGCGGCGCTGGTGCTGGCTTGCCAGCTGCAGCTTTGTCACGCTGGCCACGTGACCCGGAAGTGTCTTTGGACGGCGCCGGCTCCCGGTCTCTTGAGCGAGATGAGCGTGCAACCCTAGAGTCGGTCACGACTGGCCCGGACGGGCAGGGGTACCTTTACCTTTACTAGTTGTAAGGTAAAGGACCCCTGGTTGGTTAAGTCCAGTCAAACTTGACTATGAGGTGAGGCACTCAACTTGCTTTTCAGGCCGAGGAAGCCGGCATTTGTCCACAGACAACTTTCTGGCCAGCACTGACTAAACCGCTTCTGGTGCAATGGGACACTGTGACGAGTGCCAGAGCGCATGGAAATGCCATTTAGTAGCAGTGGGGTGTGTATGTGTGTCAGAGGGTCTAGACCATGGCATGCAAGCAGGGAAGGGGTTAACCTTCCCCCATCCTGTGTTCCCAGTGAAAATCCTCCTGCTTCTAAGCTGCCATTTCCCCTGGGAGGGAAAGTGTTACTGCTACTGATGGCTATGATAACTTATTCCAGTATAAACGACAGCATAGGGTGGGAGCGATTTTTGTCTCATGCTATGGTTCTGATCCTCCCCCAGCTGGTTTTATTTAAACATACAAATTAAATGTATGGTCCCAATGCTGATCTTCCATGGTTTCTTTTTTTTAAAGGACATTAAATGCTTTCATGCATTTAACACACTTTATGCCTACTCTAGCCCTTATCCTTAAATAGGATTGCAGACTACATCTTCATACACTAACTCAGATTAATAAAGCTAATTAGATGGATACACAGTCCAAGGGCCATTCTCACCATCATCTTTGCTTCTCTATATGCTTCGACTTAAGAACATATCAGCTTAATTAGGGCTTACATGCTATAAATAGGTTTGGTCAATATTATGACATTTATTGCTTCACTACAGAAATCCAACAAGCTTGAACCGAACTCAGGCGCAGTAACAGGCTTCCAAAGTACAAAGGATTATTTTTTAGCAGAACAGTTCTGCACAACCTGAATGCTTGCCTTCCCCACCAACTGTCAGTACAATTAAATCTCAGTTTTGATCTCATCTGTTATTTCTTTACAAGGAATGGCAAAAACATAAAACAAATCAAAATAATTGTGCATTAGGAACTGTGCTGTATTATTAATTCAGGGGTGGCTAAAGATGACCACCAATGATATTCATCTACTTATAGAGGGAAACAATAGCTGAAGGTTATTGTTGCCATATTTCAAAAAATCCAGACACAGATTGGGGGAGGGTGGGCAAGTTGCTGGTTGCTGAACTTTTTTTTTGCAAAATCTAAAAGAATAATGTGCCCTTTTGAACTATTTTTGATGAATTTCACCAAAATCTACACTACCGACATGGGCTGCCATACGTTCTTAACTGCTGGGTGACATTTTGTCGTAGGGTTGTGTGGGACCCCCAGTTCCCATCAGCCCCACCTACTATGACCCATGGCCCGCAATAGTGGGAGTCATGGTCCAATATCATCTTAGGCCAGGTGGTTCACTCCCCACCCCTCTAATGGGAACAGGCTTACCTTCCATACTTTTGTGATCTGTTCTCATCAGAAGAGAGGTCAATCTGTGGAAATTCAGCTTTTACCATCTCTGGTATAAGCAATACTGGAGACTCCACGTCAGCCACTCTGAAGATGAAGTTGACAGCTATTTTATTGTTAAAGTTGTTTGAGGGCATGTCTACACAAAAGCAGATTCTATTTAATTCAGTGAGGCCATGAAGGCAGGATGGCGTTGCAACCTTGGCTTCCCAATGATGTCGCTTTTGCTTACCAAGAGGGAGAGGGGTGAGGCTTGGGGAGCTGAGTGGGGTGTGTGGGCACAGCAGCACTGGATTGACTCTGCCGCCATCCGCACCCTCTAAATGGCAGAGACGCTCACCCTTGGGAAGCAAGGTGCGCAACACTGCCCTGCCATCACCACTCCACTGATCCTGCTGCTCCCAGGTTTAAGTGGGCTTAGGACTGTAGCCTAACTTGTCATTTAGGAACCCAAGCATCATGCATACAAGAGCAACCTTGTACACCTTTAATCATACACATACACGTTTGCAATCAAGTCCCAGCGCTTGAAACACAACAAAATTGTTTCAAAAGAACAGCGCAGAGGAAACTTACTCGTCGATTACACTTTCCTTATCATGCTCTGGCAAGTCATTCAGTATTGGAGGTACAGCTTTTGGAATCATGACTTCATTGTAGGGATCAATGCTGCGGAAGACAGAACCACAGTGATGCAGGTAGGAGAGAATGGGAGAAACACAATCTACACCCTCTCTATAATGTTATCTTTTCATAGATAACTATATCAATGCCTTTCAAACGAAAAATAAGGAATATGTTGTGTGTGTGTGTGTGTGTGTTGTCTACATTCACTGTTGGGTCTTTTAAGTTGTTTTTATTAGTAACTATTGTTATTCTTGAAAATGTTATAAAAGAAACAAGAGCGAACACAATGCTATGACCCTCCCTACCTCCATCATAACCTTTAAACACATAAAACAGGGTCTGACCTTACGGGTCACAGAAAACTTTGAGGGGATGGACAAAAACGCTCTGCCAATGGTGTGGGTGGAAAGTGGTGGAACAGCAGGAATCCATGACTGAAAAAACCAGAAATGTGTGGAATGTGCCCGATGCGTAGACAGAAAAATCCGATCAAAATGAGCCATTTGCATTGTAAGAGTGTTGCTTAGAAAGACAAAACAGTAGCCACAATCTGCCGAGCTAAGTTCTTCCTCTGAACAAATCTAGCAGCCAACTTCCCCTTCCCTCAACTCCTCACTGAGGAGTAACTTAGGCTTAGCCTGACCTCTACTGACCACATGCAATGCCGTATGCACAAATCAAGCATTTCACTTTGATATTAATAAGCCTAGGACAAATAAATAAATAAATAAATGGCTAGCTGCCAGATGAGCACTCATCGTTGGCTCATCTGATCTGACCAAAGTACAGAGCAATGGTCCGGGACCACCTGGCTGTTGTTCTTAGCACCGTTTTTCATCTGAAGAATGGGATACGAATGCTTTGAAATAAGTCAATAGTACAGTGGTACCTTGGGCTAAGAACTTAATTCGTTCTGCAGGTCTGTTCTTAACCTGAAACTGTTCTTAACCTGAGGTACTACTTTAGCTAATGGGGCCTCCTGCTGCCGCCGCATGTTCTCATCCTGAAGCAAAGTTCTTAACCTGAGGTACTATTTCTGGGTTAGTGGAGTCTGTAACCTGAAGCGTCTGTAACCTGAGGTACCACTGTAAACTGTAAACGAACTAGCCTATCAGTAGCCTGTCAGGAAGCCCACACTTTCAGTCTTGCGACATTCCCTGGGTTGTTTCGGGTATACACAACTGAGGTGCAATAAACCTAATTAGGTGCTTCAACAAAAGCACTCGTTCTTACTTACCAGAATGGCATTGGTATGTTGTTCAGAGCAGGTACATTAGGTAAAGTTGAATGGATAACTGATGGGAATTTTCTCCAGCCGGTTAAGCCGTGAATCACCTCCTGAAAAGACCACACATCAGAAAATTCTGCTAGCAATCGTAGCCAGTAAAAGAAGACAAGCTCCCATGTCTTGGATCCCCAGTGACTTCAACAGCCCTTACCCTGTGATGAAGGAACTTCTTCTGTGTCATCGGTATGCAGGATTTTGCTGGGAACTGCTTGGTAAGTTCGTATTTCGGAATGGGGCAAATATGATATTCAATGCTGCTTTCTGCGTAGGGAAATGGCTGCTTGAACTCACAGAGTCCTGGGCTAGGATTCTGAAAAGGAAACGAAGGGCGACACTGAAGCAAGAGCCACAGACCACACCCCCAATTCTTGCTTCTTTTGAAGACAGCCAACCAATAAGGAGTCAGGAAACTGAATACAGTGGTACCTCAGGTTAATAACGTAATTCATTCTGGAGGTCCGTTCTTAACCTGAAACTGTTCTTAACCTGAGGCACCACTTTAGCTAATGGGGCCTCCCGCTGCTGCCAGAGCACGATTTCTGTTCTCATCCTGAAGCAAATTTCTTAACCCGAGGTACTATTTCTGGGTTAGTGGAATCTGTAACCTGAAGCGTCTATAACCTGAAGCATCTGTAACCCGAGGTACCACTGTAGTCAAGCCATTCAGGATGTGGCCCTGAGGCCTGCCCTTTTTTACTTACGAAAATTTGAAGTGGATGATCGGTTGGAGGATGAAGCAAAGCTTCGGGAGCTCTGAGGTTTAGCAGGGTGGTGTCCAGTTCGTCTTCTTGTGCCTGGAGTTTTTCCTCTGAAGCCGGTATTACTGGGATCAACTCTTCCTGATAAAAAGGCAGAAAGTAAATGTTCTGGAAAGGTGTCTTTCTGTTAGTTAGGTTTTTTAAAAAGTATTTATTGAACCACCAAATGCTAAGATTAACACGAGAAAAGGGGGGGCAATACTGGAGAAGTTTTGTTACCTCTGCACCGGTCCTCAGAATTTGGGAATATTTTGGAACTTTGTAACTGGTTGCCGCATGGTGCACACAGAATGGCTGATATGCCATGAGGGTGAAATGCTGAGGGACCTTTGGACAAAGGGAAAAGGAATTGAAATACGGTAGAAAACTCTAATGAACCAATGACAATTACCTAAAATGAATTAACAAGGGAATATCATATTCATCATAATTCACATGCCTTCCCATGACACTGTGTAGAGGAAACACTTCACATGGCAGGCATTTCAGGATCAATATCCCTCTCTCTTGACCTAGTTATACAATTTTAAAAAATAATAACTGGAAAACTTAGAAATCTGCCACCTGTTCCCTCTTGATCATGCCTTGCCCAACATATAGTAAAGGTAAAGGGACCCCTGACCATTAGGTCCAGTCGTGGCCGACTCTGGGGTTGCGGCGCTCATCTCGCTTTATTGGCCAAGGGAGCCGGCGTACAGCTTCCGGGTCATGTGGCCAGCATGACTAAGCCACTTCAGGTGAACCAGAGCAGCGCACGGAAACGCTGTTTACCTTCCCGCCAGAGCGGTACCTATTTATCTACTTGCACTTTGACGTGCTTTCGAACTGCTAGGTTGGCAGGAGCTGGGACCGAGCAACAGGAGCTCACCCAGTTGCGGGGATTCGAACCGCCGAGCTTCTGATCAGCAAGTCCTAGGCTCTGTGGTTTAACCCACAGCGCCACCCGCGTTCCGCCCAACATCTAGCATAAAGTAAAAAACAGGACCCGACTTAGCAGCCATCTAACCTTTAATTCATAGAAGTGGTGAAGTTGTTTAATCTTAACATTTGCAGACCTGACAGGAACTATACCAAGAGCTTCAGGTGCCTGGGGAAAAAATCAAAACACTATGTAAGATGGTATCACATTTCCAATAGGCTATCTGCCATTTTTTAATTATACTAGAAACCCAGAGTTCTTAAATTAATGTCTTCCAGCATTCCACCATGTGGCCTGAGCCACCACTAAGAAGTGAGCAACTCGTTCTTGATTCTTATTGTTGTGATCCTCAGCCAAGAAGAAAATTAATAATGCTATCTGTGGAACCAATGGGATTGGCTGAGCAGTAGTAAAGGCAATTTAGGCAAAGTCCCATAATGTGAAATTATAAACCTCAGGCAGTCCCACTAGACAGGTCAGTAGGTGCCTACAACTTGGCATCCCTTCCAAGAACAGCAGACACATCCCTTGGGGCAACACAAGACAGATGCCTTGGCGTTAAATACGAACCATGGACCAACTTCAAATGCAGCTCCCAAAGGTTTAAATGGAACCTTAGACCAGTGCTTCCTCCAGATTTTTTCAATTGAAATTTCAAAATTCTGGTCCCACCAGACTTTCTGATGCAGATTATTGTGAAAAGTAATCTCAAGTACTGAATTGTACCTTCCACTATCAATCTTTCAAACAGGAAAATTTGTCTTTTCTTCTCAAAACAAACAAATAAATATTGTTATTAGTTTTCAATTTATGTAACAACAATCTTTTCTAATGGTTGGATTGAGGAGGAAATATCATAACTGGCATACAGGTAACCACAGGATGCTTTTTAATTGGGATCGATGGCCTTGAGAACGCCAGTTTTGTAGCCACAGGAAGCAGCTGCCCAACCGAATGAAAGGAGTGCGACACTCTCTTTTAACCCATCAACCATTGCTAACGTCACAGAGGCACCTACCAGCTCATCAGCCCGAGACGAACTGTAAGTGGGGAATTCAGAAGGCAGCAGGCGATCTTCCGTGAGGACACAAGGCACTCTTCCATCATCACTTATCGCTAGTGTGCTGGTCGTTTCGGAACTGCTTTCTGTTGAACCAGGACAGAAATGTACAAATGCTAAGACTGAGTGAAGAGTGGGTATGCATTTTGATCAACAGAAATGGTAGGATACTTCTGTCCCTTCGTTGCTCATTTTGACCCCTGGGACTTGGAAGATGATGGCAGAAGGTGTCCCCACTTCCCAATGCTTCCCCATGCTTTCTTCTGCTGTTCTGCCTAAATGGTCACGGGACTGCCATCAGAACAGGGGAGGGAGGCAGGGGAATACAGAGAGCCTCCAATGCTTCTGAGGAGCAGATCCTCGTCCAGCGGTGGGGAAAGCCACACCTCCAGTGGAGCAGAGAGGGAAGGGGCCAGCCAAGCAAGGAGAGGGCTCGAAGATCCTGCTGAGAGCCCAAGCGCCTCACCTAGCCCGGCTGGCCAGGAGGCAGATACGCCATTTCCATTGCCCAGCTTGTGCAGAGGGGTGAAACGAAAGGGGAGGCAGAGATTTGGGGTGTCTAATGTTGGGGGAGAAGCCGGAAGGGGCCACTCCCGGATTCTGCAAGTGACTAAGAGGACATGAACTTTGTGGTTCTGCACTGTAAATAAAAAGGTAAAGGTAAAGGTACCCCTGCCCGTATGGGCCAGTCGTGTCCGACTCTAGGGTTGTGCACCCATCTCACTTAAGAGGCTGGGGGCCAGCGCTGTCCGGAGACACTTCCGGGTCACGTGGCCAGTGTGACGAAGCTGCTCTGGCGAGTCAGCACCAGCGCAGCACACGGAAACGCCGTTTACCTTCCCGCTATAAAGCGGTACCTATTTATCTACTTGCACTTAAGGGTGCTTTCAAACTGCTAGGTGGGCAGGAGCTGGGACCGAAAGACGGGAGCTCACCCCGCCGCGGGGATTCGAACTGCAAACCATACGATCGGCAAGTCCTAGGCACTGAGGTTTTACCCACAGCGCCACCCGCGTCCCGCACTGTAAATAGTTTGCACCAAATAAAACCTGTAAAAGACAGGTTGGAGTCCTGCCTGGTTACTCACGAGCAACCACCACCTGCATCTGACAGTAGCCGTTGCCATTTATGGCACAAAGCAAATGGTATGACATTCCTGTTTCTTGTTTTTACAGTACTTGTGGTGTGTGGCCCACCCACAGAGGACAAGAGGAAAAAGCATAGTGGAAGCATTGCAGGGCTGTGCTACAAAACCCATCTTGGTACAGAAGGATTTTTCTAGCTGTTCCTTTATTCATTCATTTATAGCACACGAGGGTGCGCATCACAGCAGTGTGTCATGGCATCCTTTCTAATCATTTTTCACAACGTGACACGAAAACAAATATTAAAAAACAGTTTCCAAATTGGAGGGCTTACCTGATGGGAATGCTTCTTCCCAGTCTTGGGTTTTCATATTTTTAAATACTCCACGCCACACACTTAGCACACGATTGAGCCGGCCGTGAACCAAGATCTAGGAGAATCATTTAGGATATTGTTCAATCCATTTTCTATGTGGCATGTGTCTTCTAAAACTTTTCTGGAATCTCTGTGTACATAAGTCTGGAAACTGCCAAATTGTTTTGTTTCATTTTTAAGCCCCAGGGTTTTCTAGACCTTACAGTTGTGAAACAAACTTGGAAAATATATGCACAAAGAGTGCATGTGGCCCTTTAAAAACTAATTTGAATTCGTAAAAGAAGGCACAAAAATTATAACGCCTTTAAAGCTGCCTACAGCTACCTATCTGAAGCACCGATCAACATACTTATGGAACCTTAAAGTGTAGGAATGTTTGTTGTTCTTGTGAAGCTGGAAGGCGAGGCATCCAACGGCCTGGTATAATTGCTGCAGTGCATCTACCTGTGACTTCCACTTTCTCCTACCCATGCAGAATTAGGCTTGGCAGCTGGACTGGTGGGATTATCAAACAGCTGGCATACTGTTTCCTTTTAATGCAAACACTTTAGGCAGTGAAGCCATCATACCCGCAATATAGATTCAATCATAGTTTCACAGCAAAACTGTAACTTAAAAAAAAAAGTTATAAAACACACTTGCAAATTCAGGAAGGATTTAGGAATGAGCAGCATTCCTGCAGCTGGCAGGTAGCACACCGGTATTGAACTGAGACAATTTGTTTCAGTACCTTTCGAGCAGCTTGTTGGAACCGTCGCAGATTCCAGTGCCTGTGACACCAAGGGTTGTTTAGCAGGAGATCAAACGTGGGATAGAATTTCGGGGGCTGCACGGCACACAAAAAGGGAACAGTTTCAGTCTTAAAGGGTTACAGTTAGGAATAAACACTTTCAAGCTCTTTATTTAACAGCAGCCTATTTATACTGGTGAAAGTATCTGCAATTATACAGAAGTATGACCCATTGACTTCTGTAGAACTAAGGGCTCCTCTGGATCGCCTGTTTCTTGAGCATTCATCCCAATTTGCTTACATGGAGGTTTGACAGTGGCCGGTCTTTATGGAACATTTGTTCTGATGTTTGCAGGAAAGTTCTACATCTATGAACATTCATCTTGATTTGCTTGTGCAGTGGTGATACTCGTTCCCATTACAGCAGGGTCACAACTTGTGCCCTTTTAACTTGTGCAATCACAGCTTTATGTGCTCAGCGGCAGGCCAACTGGTATCGCACAAATTAAACACATGCAAGGCGGAGAGCTTTAAAGTTTCTTTCCCGGCTGAGTTTTCCAGGCACAGCAAGAGATTTTAAGCTCTCAGACTTGCTTACCAGGCTTTGGGGAGGTTTTGCCCAGGCTCCAGAGGCCTTCACAAGATCTTGGATGGCCCTGTACGATCCTGCGCCAGCTCTGGCAGGTAAGATTCAACTGTGCACGATTCCAGCTTTACACGCCACCCCTCAGAATGTAACCCCTGCGCAGGACATGATCTTACTGTAATCAATTGTTTACACTTTTCAATAAATTTTCCCATCACTTTCCTAACCACAAAGAGATTGATTTAACTTTAAAAGTATCCAGGGCAGCTGTCTACCAACTCCACCTGGTATGCAGGCTGAGACCCTACCTGCCCGCGGACTGTCTCGCCAGAGTGGTGCATGCTCTAGTTATCTCCCGCTTGGACTACTGCAATGCACTCTATGTGGGGCTACCTTTGAAGGTGACCCGGAAACTACAACTAATCCAGAATGCGGCAGCTAGACTGGTGACTGGGGGCGGCCGCCAAGACTACATAACACCGGTCTTGAAAGACCTACATTGGCTCCCAGTACGTTTCCGAGCACAATTCAAAGTGCTGGTGTTGACCTTTAAAGCCCTAAACGGCCTCGGCCCAGTATAACTGAAGGAGCGTCTCCACCCCCATCGTTCTGCCCAGACGCTGAGGTCCAGCGCCGAGGGCCTTCTGGCGGTTCCCTCATTGCGAGAAGCAAAGCTACAGGGAACCAGGCAGAGGGCCTTCTCGGTAGTGGCGCCCGCCCTGTGGAATGCCCTCCCACCAGATGTCAAAGCGATAAACAACTACCTGACATTCAGAAGACATCTTAAGGCAGCCCTGTTCAGGGAAGTTTTTAATGTGTGATATTTTAGTGTATTTTTGGTTTCTGTGGAAGCCGCCCAGAGTGGCTGGGGAAACCCAGCCAGATGGGCGGGGTACAAATAATAAATAATTGTTGTTGTTGTTGTTGTTGTTGTTGTTGTTATATTAAAAGTGGATTTGTTACACCAGTGCACTTTAATCCACTTTAATTGTGTAAACCTAAATTTCCAGCATGTGAGTGAATCTCTCCAGCAAAATACAAAGAGCCTGGAGGCAACCTTATTTCCAAGAAGCGCAAGAAGATTACAGTTACAGATAGGTAGCCGTGTTGGTCTGCCATAATCAAAATAAAAAAAATCCTTCCAGTAGCACCTTTAAGACCAACTAAGTTAGTTCCAACTAAGTTAGAACTAACTTAGTTGGTCTTAAAGGTGCTACTGGAAGGATTTTTTTTATTAAGAAGATTACAATAATCAGAACTTCATGGTGACAACTTGTTTCATTTCTTCCTCTCTGCCAATCATCTCTGGGATGCATCTGGCTGAGATTTCTTTTTAAATCAACAAATTTCAGGTGGCTATGACACCCCCACACTACTGGTGCAATCTTAGGCTATCCCCACACAACTGTTCTCCCTAATAAATCTCCAAGTGCTCACCAGACTCTTTTCCCTGTTATTTCCTATTGGTGAGAGACACCAACGAAAGGAAGTTTCCCAGTTATATTCACAAGGATTTCTTAACGCAAAGGCAAGCTTCCCTGCTGTATTCCCATCCACCCATTTGACTCTGACACAAAGACCTACCTCGCCAATGTCTCGGATGACACGTTTGACTGAGACTTCAACATTCTTCCTTTGAAACTCCTTCTCCATGATAGGCTCTCCCCTTTTAATCTGCCTCAGCACCATAAACAAAGATATATAAATACCCACATTAGTACACTGATGGATCCTTAAGCAAAGTCTTGCATTTAGGGCTCAATAAAATTGTAGTCTTCCAAGGGACTTGCAAAATGTAAGCAGAACTCATCAGTGAGGTGAGTTCTGGGTTTGATTCATAGGTTGCCACTGAAGGAGTGGGATGAGATCGTTCTCCAGCTGAGACAAAGTTGTCTGGAACTCTAAGGGACAGGGTGTTACATTTCTGGATATTACGGACTGTGGTGCATTGCTTTTTGTCATACTTTGCTGTGAACTGTGAACCACTTTGAGCATAAGATGTACAGAAAAGGAGTATACAAATAAAGTGGACTGTAGCTCAGTGGCAGATCATCTGCCTTGCACGCAGAAGTTCCCAGGTCCAGTCCCCAGCATCTCCTGAGAGATCCCCTTTGGAAACCCCTGAGAGCTGCTGCCAGTTAGTGTAGACAATACTGAACTGGATGGACAATGCGTCTGACTCAGTACAAGGCAGATTCCTGTATCCCTTTGACTATTTGTCTACGTTGAATAGGCATGTAAGACTATGGCATGCTCCAAAAGTAGCACTGGTATATTGATGCCACAGGACCACTGCCCAACCTACAGGGTACATGAAGCTATCCCCGGAAACCTTGTATAGTGGGTGCCCCCCGCTTCTTCTGTTTCTCCCCCACTTTCCTTTTTCTTCCTGCTATACATTGCATGTGAACTCTGAAGACAGGAAACGGGACTGCACATATTATCCAAAAAAATTAATGGCAGCAAGGTGCATGCTTCCTCTCAAGGTAAGTCTTTAAGCCACAATCCTGAACACATTTTGTATACTCTAACAAGATGGATCTAGCTCCTTGGTACATGCATCCCAGCTGTCGCCTGCAATGTAACAAACTCACACAGTTCTTTTAAAACAAAAATATGCCCTACCTTGTACAGTTCTACTTCTCTACGTCGGTCTTCAGAAAATTGCTTTTGAAAAGTTGGAGAAATTGGATCTTTGCCTAAATGAACCTGCCTGCATTCAAATAAGAGAGGAGAGAACAGTTTTCACTTTAAAGTTCAGCTCAGACAAATATTTACAGTGGTACCTTGATTTACGAACTTAATCTGTTCTGGAAGTCCGTTCTTAAACCGAAACCGTTCTTAAACCAAGGTGCGCTTTCCCTAATGAGGCCTCCTGCCGCCAGTGCCCTTCCACCATTCAGCTTCCATTCTTAGACTGAGATAAAAGTTCCCAAACCGGGACACTACTTCCGGTTTTGCGGAGTTCTTAAACCGAATAGTTCGCAAACAGGGCTGTTCTTAAACCGAGGTCCCACTGTACTAACAAGGCTTTTGCAAAGAGTAAATCAATCCAATGCAAACATTGTGCAGATTTTTTAGATCGCCTGCCTATTGACTTGACATGGGCAAGACACAATTAAACTTAAGCACTTTTAAGACCCAGTAATTTCAACAGAATTTCTACTGTTGAAATCCACCTAATTTCAAAATGCTTAATTTTGGCTGAATCACTCCCTTCTGTTTTCAAGTATTCTTCTCGTTATAGCCCTGTGCTTCTTTTTTGTTTCAACCCAAAGACTGCATTTGTATTGGCACATGAATGATTTACAAACCAAGATTCAACAACGAGGTGATTCACAGAAAGTGCTTCTGCTTCTGCTCAACGCCTATCTTTCGCCAGTTCCTCTACCTATTGCAGCCCCCTGTGTCATAACCCTTACTGTTCCAGAAGGCCTCCCAATATCCGGGGGGGGGGGGGGGGGGGACGACGACTGCACATTGCAAAAGCGGAATTGCTTTCCACTAGTGCAAAACCATCACTGGTTATGTCCCAGTAAGTTTTTTGTTCAGTTATTGACCAAGATAAATCACAATCATATAATTTTTCACCAGCTACAAACTGGGAAGCAAAAAATAAAATCACTTTATCCACTTTTTGCAAAAGATACACTAAGCGGCGTATTCAGTTAATCCTAAATACAATGAGCCGTTATATTTGTTTATTTCTGCTTGCATAATATGTGAGCGCCACTCACCATTTAAGTTGGTTGGTTAGCTCTGCTTGTATGTCCTGCTTGACTTTCAATTCAAAAACAGCTTCTTTCACCTGCCTTGTTATAGCTCCTCCATCACCTTGCCCTCCTAGGACTGTAGGGCACAAATACAAACAGGATGCTCAGGAGACAGAGTAAAATAGCCCTTCCACCAGGGGCTGCAGTTACAAATGGTGAAATATTCCATTTAGTATGGCGTTAAAGAGACTGCAGAATGTTGAAAAAGTGTGGATTATATTGCTACCAAGATCTGTTTTACAGGAGTTTATGATGAAGCTTCAGGTGTTATGGGAATAAGACCTCGGCTCTATGAATATTTTCAAATGAGACGTTTCTTGTTTACATAACATAATTCAAGATATACAACAAACCCTCATCAAGTGGTACACATGTGAAGAAGTGATCATATGATGACCAGGGTGGCAAAGCGGCAGTATCAGTACAGAGAAGGTCCGAGGCCAAAACCATGCAGGGAGGTTAATAAGCGTGGTCCTCACAAACACAAAGTTATACTGTGTCGAAGGGACCTTCAGTGCTCAGAATTGCAAGGCCATGAGAGTTGGAAGTGATTTATTGCAACTGGGGGAAGATCCTTCAGATTCAGATGGAATGGTTCAGTTTGTTTGTTTATTGTCCAAAAATATTTATAACCACCTGTCCATCTACAGTATAGACATACCAGGGCAGTATCCACCCATCTATCTATGTATGTACAATATATCATATAGACTAATCATACAATAAAATTATGAAATTATTCCTACTATGCATATTATGTAAGAACTACAATGAGACATTATTCGTACCTGTAAGTCACAGAATCAAATTAGTAAATGTACAGAGATGCCAAATTTAGTCAAACTAAGCTGTGTTTTATGGTGGGAACAAGTTCCTCCAACTTCAAATCACTTTCCTAGGGCTGACTAGCCAATCTGCCTGAGGTGGGTTGGGGGAAAAGATGGAAAGTGATAAAATGAAAGCAAAGTTCCCTACCACAAAGAGCATACAATTTAGAAAACATCACAAGGGACACAACAGAGGAAGAGGAGGGAATAGAATGCAAATGCAAATAGGTGAAATAGTTTGTGACCACTGCACTTCCACACTTAGATTGAGTGTGTTTGCTGCTGTTTCCATGTATTCTAGTCAGGCCCAGAAATTCCAGCCCTGTAGTACCACACATTACACAAACATGTAATACTCAAAGTTATTACCTTCTTTTAAGTATTTAATCTTTATTTTGCCTGGTTCCTGAACCAAAACAGTTGCCACAGCATAAGGATTTGACAAATCAGCTGGGAATCTCAAGTTTTTATATTCAATGGCCTACGAAATAAAATGTGACACATCAAAACAAATAATGGGCCCAATTTCATTCTAACAATTTTTGCCGCCGTTATTGTTTTCCTTAAGTCCCCCACCTGTGGTTTTTGTAGAGGACTGCTCCGTTCTTGCTTTGGCAATGCTGTCTTCTGCAGTAGCCGTGCCACTGCTTTTTGTGGAGACTTTGGTATTCTCGCCAAAACTGCTTCTTGCTTCTCAAAGTCTGCTCTCCTAGATTTCACAAGAGACACATAATTTTAACTGTGATAGATGGAAGTACAGCTATAGTTCTGCAAAGGACTGCAGATGTGGTTCAAAAAAACGTTGGCTTTTAAGTGGGAGTCTAAAACTTTGGATATTGTGAGACTTGAATCATTGTGTATGCTTTAGCAATGGCAGAAGCCCTTGAGACAGTTATATCTTCCACATGTGCTCAGAGCCCAGGCACCCTTTTATGTGCACAATGTTAAAATGGAGAAGGGGGAGAACAAGCAAATACCCAACCTCTCTTCTCCTTCCTTGCCTCTGCTGTTATGCTTGCCAAGTGAGTTCCAAGGTAAGAAGAAGGAAAGAGTGAGCACAATTGGGGTGGTGATGGCTGAGGAGCTCTCAAAAATTGTTCTCTGCTTCAGATTATAATCTGAGCCCGGTCAGAATTTGTAAGTTTATAAAGTTAGCCTCTTGAGACCTAGCCAAGAGACTATGAAAGCTGCCTACATTATTGTGAAAACACTTTAGATTCTATTTTTTCCTAAGTTCTAAAAAATTATTTGGAGGATGTAAAGTCCTCATTTATATGACTCCAATATGAAAATACTCATCTCTGCTAGGGAATCATATTTCTGTGACTTCTGAAGTGCATTTTGTGACACAGTTCTCAACTCCATATTAGTTACCAAAAATGCTTATTTTAGGATAAAATATGTTGAGAAATGCATACCCTGAGAAAAAAATGTCAACTCTTAAAAATACATATTTAACTATACATTTTCATCCAGATTTTTATTTAAATATACATTAATGCAGAAATGGGACAGAATGGAACTAGGAATGAGCACATGAAACTGAAATGGACTGGAAACTAAGACAGCTCTTTCCCTCCCTAATTATAAACATATGATGCTGAAATTCAGTCTGGTGTAAAAAAATGACATTACTGTTCTCAAAGCATTATTAAGAAGTATCTTTACTGCAGCTTTTTCCAAACAAAATGATGGGCTGGATCCAAAGTTAGAGGAACTTACCTCCCACTTAAATCTACAGGACTTTGTAGCTAACTTTTCTTCTGATTTCAATGTCGCCTAACACCACATTTACTTACTCATTTACTCTGGATTCAGCCTGATGTATTTATATCATCTTGGCTCAATTGTTTCTAACACACACACACTGTATGGTACACCCCTCCCCAGGAAATATTATTTTATAAAGGTTTCTCAGTGAAGCACACAATGATTTTTTTAAAAAAATGTTCAAAGCAAGTACCGGCCGCACATACGTTAATGTAGGGCGTGGTGATGATGTTCCTGTGAACGCACATATATAAGGTTTTGAGTTAAATTGTGAAATCCACAACTCCATTTTCATCTGGGCTGTTCCGTATTCAAATGGTGCAAATGTTACCATAATTTCTGCTTTCCCGTTGGCAGGAATTATTCCTGTAGTGAATGAGTGAATTAAAACAAAAACAAAAAAATAGTTAGTGCATTCACCTTGAAATCACAGCACTTTTATGACTGAAAGAAATTGTACAGAACAATCAGGGATTTTTGGAAGCTTAGTTTGAGAGGCATTAAAGGTAATGCGAATTTGGCAAGGTGATTGGAAAAGCAGATTACTAGTATAGTTCAGCAGCTGGTGGCACTTCTTGGTAAAAACAAACAAACAAACAAACAAACAAACAAACAAACATGATTATCCCAAAAGTTCAACCTTTTGGAAGCATCTTGGTGCAGATAAACTATGCCATCAGCTCAAGGCAACATGGCCCAATTTCCAGGGAGGATGGGCATTGTAGTCTAGCAGCAGTTCGATGCTCATAGGCTTCCTTTTCTCCAACTGGGGAGGCTGTAGCAATTAAGATCTCTGTTCTTAATTTGTGGAGTAGGGGGCAATCCTAACATCCTCCCTACCACCGATGTGGCTTTATCTACAGCCCTGCCATGCATGGCAGCCTGGAGTGGGTGGACAGGACAGTGAGATTGGCTTGAGATCCAGAGAATTATGGGCCAGCTTGGGTCGGCCCTTCGCACTGAACCCCACATTTTGGGGCTTTCAACTGGCTGTCAACCCACAAATTCAGCAGCTGCTGTAAAGATGTCTTAGCTGGGTGAAGGGACACTTTTCCTCATTCAAACCACCCACCCATCTACCTACCCAGCCCAGCATGAGGGGTGGTGGCAGATTGTACTATAATATGTTTATATATACAGTACATGCTATTTAAGATACTAGCATTCACACATTAATGAAGTAATGCTCCCCCTCCCAAGATTTTACCAGATGTTGGATGAACAGTAAAGGCTTTGTGAGGCTGAAGAAAGTCTATGTGGAACTCAAAATCTATGGGACAGCTGCACTCCAGGGGAATCACATATTCTTTACTGGAAAAGGTGATACAGGACAAAAGAATCAGAAATAATTACATTAATGTTCATTAGCACATCTGCCCACCCCTGGGCAGCATGACAGATAGAAATGTACTGAACAGGTAAGTACAAACCCTCCTTAGCCCTGGAAATTGACCTTAATCCAACGGTTAAATGCAAAAATTTGGCTCCTTTCATGTTGGTAGCAGCTTGAGATGGCTGTTGCTCAGCAATGGAAGTCTTCTATAGAGATATCCAGAGAGACCTGAATCAGTAATGTTTGGGACTGATCACGGGATCCCAAACTTATTCAGTTGTATGTTGTGATGCCCTATCTTTTCTGAACTGGTTGCTGTTCTTTCTGCAATTATTTTTAGTCTGACTCTGCACTAAGTGATGTAGGGCCTTTATATATAACTGGATTTGATTTTGTGTAGTTACACAAGTCGTTCTTTCCTGATATATTGAAATAATAAAAAATTTGTGGGAAATGTAAGTACAAAGAGACACGAATATGAAACCCTTGTCAAATTAATGCAATATATGAACCAGAGACAGGTGACAATAAAGTAGTATTTTTATTAAAATTAGCAATTCCTGGAAGAGAAAAAACACAATAATCTGCAAAACAATCATGTATTTAATTTGCTCTGATGCTGTATTTTTTCATTATCATATTATCTTGAATGAAAATTTATATTATTTTATGAAAATAATAAGAAAGAAAAGGCAGCTGTAATCACTACAGTGTTTTTAATTTATATGAGGCTTGGGCAGAAGGTAAATATTTGGGTAGTTTTCTCTAGATCAAGAAGGATTTCTGACACCAAATTGTTTAATAACAGATGAAACGGGATAACCTGCCTAGCCCAGCAAATTCTACTGCTGAAACGACAGAAACTTGAGATAACCAGCAATGGATCCTTGCATGGAAACACTGTGAGTTCCTGGACTGATAATTCTTTAATTCCAAGCATGTGTCTTTTGCACCAGGTTTTGCTCTGTGAATCTCAGGGTTCTAGCAAAAAACAAATGAGATCCTGCGAGCCTGGGGTCCCACTGGACTCAATGGGGCTTACTTCCGAGTAGATGTGTATAGAATTGCACTGCACATCCTGAATTAAAAATTGTGTGACCTCATAGATCAGGTGTTTTAGAATTTAGTTTTCAGCAAACTCCTCTGACAGTCACTCAGGTTGTAGGTCACAGTTTTGACTACTCCACCCCATAAAGATCCCCCACTTGTACACTACATGTATAAATAGATCAACAGAGAGAAACTACATCCATTTTTATCTAGACTGAGCAGCACTCAATAATAATAATAATAATAATAATAATAATAATAATAATAATAATAATTTAGTATTTCTACCCGGTCCATCTGGCTGGATTTCCCCAGCCACGCTTGGTGGCTTTCAACAGAACATTAAAAGCAGAAGAAAACTTCAAACATTAAAAACTTCCCTAAACAGGGCTGCCTTCAGAAACTTGACTTCTCCATCTGTGGTTATAAGAGGTAGCATCCAGGACGGATAACATGAAACTATTGGAACCATTATCCAGCTCTTGCTTAGTTACATCTATTGATATCAATAAGGCTTATTCAAAGGTTATTGGGATTAGACTCATCTTCTCAGCCAATGATTAGACGCGTACCCTAAGCTTAAAAAGCAGCTTTGGATTCCTAGCTGGCTGACATCCGGATGCCCTGTGCATTTTCCAAAAGCCAAGCCTATCTGTAAGGATTTTTGCATGTCTGGTTTTAACTAGTCAAAACAAAATGACTTAGAAAAACACAGCATATTCTTCACTTTGTTAAAAAATAATAATTATTTTTTACTCAAACTCCTCCAACATTCTATAAACTGTTGACTAAAATCCTGTCTAGCTGATAAATAAGGAATGTAGTTTATATGTAGTATTGCCTTGAAACTTTTTCTTTTTTTTTAAGTTTGGATGAAGAAGAGATTTCCTGCTTGATAGGTTTTTAACATTTCCAATTTGGGTAGCAATTGTGGCCTTCCTAAGAAGGAAGGCATGGGTGGACAGGGTGAGATGGGTGTATGTGAAAAATGGAATTGATCATGGGACTCAGGAGAGAATTTTTTAAAGAATAAACTTACTTTCACTTAATGAACAGGATTTGTAAGAATATATATATATAAAAAATAAAAGCAAAATGGTCCCAATGAGGCCTGTGCGTAGATGCTACACACACACTATACCTTTAAAGCACATTCAAAGCGCTTCCTCTCCCTCACTTGAATGCATTCAGGAGAATGTTTCTGGGTCCACAACCAGGGACTTTCATGCATCGGGAAGTCATAGCTCAAGGGTTTAGCATCATAGAATTGTAGAGCTGGATGACCCAAGGTTCATCTAATCCATGGGTAGGCAAACTAAGGCCCGGGGGCCAGATCCGGCCCAATCGCCTTTTAAATCCGGCCCGTGGACGGTCTGGGAATCAGCATGTTTCTACATGAGTAGAATGTGTGCTTTTATTTAAAATGCACCTCTGGGTTATTTGCGGGGCATAGGAATTTGTTCATTTTTTCCCTTCAAAATATAGTCTTGCCCCTCACAAGTTCTGAGGGACAGTGGACCGGTCCCCTGCTAAAAAGTTTGCTGACCCCTGATCTAATCCAAACCCCAGCAATGTAGGAATCTTTCCTCTGCTTTAAAACCCACAATGAAGGAGAGTCCACGGCCTCCCGAGGGAGACCGTTCCAACTGTCCAACAGCTTTCACTGCCAGAAAGTTCTTCCTGATGTTTAGTCAGAACCTCCTTTCTTGTAACTTAAAGCCATTGGTTTGAGTCCTTCCCTCTGGAGGAGGAGAAAACAAGCTTGCTCCACCTTCCATGTGACAGCCCTTGAGATGTTTGAAGATGGCTATCTCATCTCCTCTCAGTCTCCTCTTTTCCAGGCTAAACTTCTTCAATTCCCTCGACTGCTCCTCATAAGACTTGGTTTCCAGACCCTTGATCATTTTGATCGCCCTTCTCTATACACGTTTCAGCTTGTCAATATTAGACCATCTGTTTTGCATACAGGAGGTCCTATGTTAAATCTCTGGCATCTCCACGTATGACTGGGAAAGACTCCCTTCTAGAACCCTGCAGAGTCTCTGTTAATTTATGTAAACAATACTGAAACAGGTGGATCAATGGTCTGATTTGTTATAAGTCAGCTTCATTTGTTTCTAGAATACATCATCTCTGTACTATAACTCTGTAGTAAGAGCACAGTGCTAATGAAAAGCATTTATACAACCAAGGCTACCGTAGTGGCAGAATACTGCTGGAATATAAACACTGTCTCTCAGAAATCTCATCAGCCTTGGAGAAATACAGCATTACAGTTGCAGATAATCTTTCAGAATAATCAAATATATTTTACAATGCATGCCCACTGAAAGCACACTGCTATGGTAAAACCAGATGCAATTGTATTTCCTGATTGAGTTAATATCATATGAAAAGGTACTGTTTCGTTCGGCCCTCTCCCCAACCCGTCACATTAAGCTAATTATTTTAGCAACACATGAGAAACAGTTTAATTAAAAAAAAATCATAACAGCTTACCATTGTCCTAGAGAAACATCAGATAAATTAATGAAGGATGGAAATTCTACAGTGTTCATCACAGGATAGGCATGTAGAGGAACCAGCAACGTGTCATCTCCCTGGAGGGAAAACCAAGAAGGAAATTACATAGACTGTTACAAGAGATAAATATTAATTGACATGCACTGGGGTGGTTGCTAACTGGCTCCTCTTGTACTACTGAGTTACAAGAACCAAGGTTACGTGGACTGCAGGAATTTTGTCAAAAATGACTGGCTTTCAATAGAGAATAATGGAGATGCCTCCCCTATCATTATAGGAACATACACAATGTAGGGGAAAGATCTTCAGTCTGATTTTATACATGTTTACCAAGATGCAAGACTTACTTATTATCAGAACAATTGTTTATTATTTATAAAAAGTGCCAAATATATATTAGGCACTGTGCAGCAACAGACAAGAGAGGTCTCTGACTACAGGGTCACTTTGTGTGTGTGTGTGTGTGCGCGCAGGATTACGGCCTTATTCCATTCTCAGATATGAGAACATGGAAACAGATTTAGACAGCCATATGGCCAAATCACTGTGCTTTCTGCCTAAATCAGGGATGGGAACTTTTTTTAGCCCAAAACCAGAGAAATCATCATCATCATCATCAAACCTTTTATTGGCATCACATACAAACATCCAAAGCAAATCAATACAGAATTACCACTTCCCCAGTGGCACAAAACATTTGCTAAAAGAAAGGAGGCAGAGCAGTCTAAACCAGAGAAATGGATGTGGCTTTTAAAATTGTACAGTGGGCTACATTCCAGCCACACATGCCAGTGGTTTTTATAAACAACCTTGCAGTTTGAAAGCATGCCAGTACAAGTAGATAAATAGATACCGCTGCAACGGGAAGGTAAACGGTGTTTCCGTGTGTTCTGGCACTCGTCATGGTCCTCTAAGTACCAGTAGTTTAGTCATGCTGGCCACATGACCTGGAAAACTGTCTGTGGACAAATACCTGCTCCCTCGACCTGAAGCAAGATGAGCGCCCCACCCAAAGTCACCTTTGACTGGAATTAACCGTCCAGGAGTCCTTTAACTTTTTGCCTTATACAGAGATATATCTCTCCATCCAATGGTGATAAATGACATTTTTTTGCCTTTAAAGGCATGTTTCTAGTCCTCTTGGGGATGAGGAAAAATTGAAAAACATAGAAGCTTTCCTGAAAATGTTCAGCATTCTAAGAAGCTTCATTTTTATTTTTCTGCAGCACTGAGTTGAATTTCCCATGCAAATTTCACAAGTGTACTTCCTATAAGGAGACTGCAATCCATTCCAACAAAAATTTGCTGCATTTGAGTGAAAAAATGACCAGTTTTGAGGATTTTAAAAAACGTGGAACCATTGTTCTTCTGAACACTTCTATTTTGTATTTCAAACCAAACCAGACACTCCTAGTATTTCCTCATTAGGTTCACATTAGACCTCTGTTTGCTCCTCCCTCCCCCTCCCCCCAAATTCAGTGTGTTATCTCTTCACTGAGGGTAGAACAAAATAACACAAAGGAAAGGGATGAATAATACAGACTGACAATACAGTGAATAAAATTGAATATTATTAATCTGTAAGATCAATCCATTATTTTTATGTATCATGGAGTACAACAACATTTATTTCACTCATACAAAGTGAGGAGGAGGCCACATATACATTCCCCCCTCTTGTGGTGTCTTACCTGAGAATGGATTCTAAGGCAGTCATAATAGTATCGCCATTCATCAGCACAGAAATCAACCGTAATTGTGAAGGACAAGCCAGGGACAAGCCGTTGCTGTAAAACAGAGAACGGTAATTTCCCAAGAAGTGCCCAGCTGCCATTTATATTGCAATGTGAGAATGGAAAGTGGAGAATTAAATGCAAATGATGAGAAGGTTACTACTGACACTTACTATTTTGCTGTATTTGATCTGAAAGTACTTTGTCTCCGGTGGAATAACATGGAAATTTATAACTTCGCTTGAAATATTCAGAAGTTTCTGCAGAACAAAATAAGCAGGGTTTTTTCTGCCTTTCATTTTAAGAACAAACATCTATGTTTTAAAATCTTAAGTGACAGTCTAACTGTAATGAATTCGAAGTGCTATCTAGTGAGCTTTGGAAAATAGTTCCTTGACCGATCATTTCCTTCAGTATTGTTCTTACGGGTTTTCTCCCCCTTTGTGTTTGCAAATGAAATAGAAAAGATATTCAGAAAGTGATCAAAAGACAGTGGCCGCATTTCTATATTATGCTTACACTACGGTTTAGAGACACTTTCATGAGCAGGAAGGAGCTACAGCAAGTTTAGAGCTGGCACACCACTTGCTGCCCTGGTCCAAGGAGAAGCTCTGGCAGCATTTTCACTTCCCTTGAATCTTGCTTTGTGTCTAAGGATGGGGGAGAAATCTATTTTTAAATGGATTTAGACATAGATTTTCACGGTTCTGACCAATCGAGTTCAATTCCTAATGAATCACCTCTTGCATCAAATGCTGGCTTATGTCCCAGCCACTTTTACACTATATTACATAAAATATGCAAGAATTGTTTGAAGCTTCAGAGGAACCAGGGTGGAGAATTCACTTCCTGTCAAAATTAAGGAGCAAGACGGGAATTAGAAAAAAATAAATCTGTGTGGATAGGCTTGACATAGAGATTTTTCCCTAGCTGTGTTGTCTAACCCAAGGAATTGTAGTTTACCGCCAGCTGCAACTAGTTTAAACAAGCCAGCTTAATAAACCATGATTTTGAATCTGACAATGGCTTGCTCTAAACCATGGTCCCTTCTATGGATGGCATGACAATTCGAGATCCAGTGAAACAAAAAGCAGATGCTACCAAAGTCCTTTTCCCAACTGTACAGGAGGGGGAGGGGGGAGGATAAGAATGTCCAAGTCTAAGATGCTCTGTGGCTCCGTCCTGCTCATGCACATCTTGAGACTAAACCATGGTTTAGCGTGATGAGCATAGGTGAACACCATTATTACTTACCAGTACTTGCTGGTGATGTTGTTCCATTATATACCCTCCAAAGTGCATGATGGCAGGTTTAGCCTGTATGACATCATTTCTTAGAAGCTTTCTAAATATCTCTGAAAAGAGAAGAAAAAAAGAATGAAAGAAATCAGAAGCAATAATTGGTATACTGAGTCAGATCAGCTGGATCAGAGCTCAATTAAAATTAGCGGTTACTAATGCGTTCCATTTGTTTTAATGAGGCTTAGCTGTGATTAGCTTAGGTAGATCGGTGCCACAGTCTAATCAGTCTACCTTCTTTGTCGAAAAAGCTATCAGGGACCCGCTCCCAACCTGCCCATTGCTATCAGCCTCACCACACTAACCTAGATGTTGTCTTTTTGTAAGTCTCCTCGCTTCCTGCCCGGGCTAAGTGGGCAAAGGATTTAGCAGCCATTCTGCCTGCATAGCAGCAGTGTATCTCTGGATTGCTTGGCCAACCAGTCAACTTCATTAGGAGCAAGACTGAAGGTCTTTCAGATGACCTATTTGTTGAGCATTCAGGGAGATTAGATAACCTTGGTTTATTTAATAAGCGTTTGCTCTGATTTGTTCGCAAGGAAGTGGCATTGTATCAAAGCAAGTATTACCCCACCCCCTCCACTATCCAATGTACTGCCCCATCTCTTAGCTTCTTCCAATAAGTCTAAACTTTTAGAAGGGTGGTTTTTGCGTGCAAGACCTCCCAATCAACTATAACAGCACAACCTGGATTTCTTGGTAATGAACCTCGCACCCCACCGAAAACAGTTAACATTTGGAAGCACTCGAAGGCCTTCAGAAACCTATAAACCAAGAAGTCCCGCCTGCATAAGTATATCCAATCACCTACTGGATTCCACAAGGCGATTGGGGACATCAGTTGCTTCCTTAGTATCATCCACCAGGCTGTCCAAAAGAAGAGATTGCAGTTTCTCAGGGGTTTCTTTGGTGTTGCTGAACTCTTCGGAACAGGCTGATTTCACCACTTCCATCTTCTTGTGGTTAATACAACTTCACAGGCATCAAAATGATCATTCCCTGTAATCAAATGCAAAAATATAGTAGTACATATGAAAATCCTACATGCACAAAGACACTTGATGTGCAAATTCCTAGTCGAAAGTTCAATTCCTGCTGCCATGGATGACACTGTTACACAGCTTGCCGAGCATTTCCAAGGAATCCCCCCCCCCTTAAAAACCAACAAATGCTTTATAAATAGGATATTAGATTCATTCATAATGGCCATAACAACATGCAAATAACTCCACTAATTATACAAACCTACCTGCCCACGTATATCTATGTAATTATTTTATGGCAGGAGAAAAACCCAACAATTTTTAATGACACTTCCTTGTTTAGTTGCCTGAAGGTGATTCTCATGTGGCATACACAACAAGCAGGGGGCTTTTTACAAATCTGTTCTATAATCCTTCCTCCCCCAAACTCACTCATCTGGAAACAGGGTAGACACTGAAGGATATGTCTCAGTTCCCTCAGCAACAGGTGAGGGGGAAGGCTTAAACCTTAATAGGAGGCTGAAATCTAGACCCTGTCAGATTATTACATCTCTACTCAGAGATCTGCAATGGCTACTGGTTTGTTACCAGGCCAAATTCAAGGTGCTGCTATTAGTAAAAAAATCCCTTAACAACCTGGAGCCAGTTTACTTGGAGGACTGCCTCACCAGTGCTATTGTCCGAAAATGAGAGAGGGATGGTGGTGCTGGAACTCACCATGAACACCTCCCACATTTTCTCAGAACGGCAATGGCACCCACCTGAGAAGTGCCAGAACTGAGTTCTAGCAAGTTTTGGCTGGAAAAAAGCCCTGGCCCCCCTCCCTGTATGTGCCTGCTTCAATCTATGGAACTGGCATTTTTACAAGTGCCATATGACATGACAATAGGCACCTTTGCTGTTATTAATTCCTACTAAATACATTTCTGTTTAGGGAAGCCTACGCAGAAATGTAAACTTGATGTTTATTTAAATATGTAATTCTGGGAGGAATTCAACGTAGCACTAACCAGACTGCTGTCAACGCAAGCATTTCTGCTTGCCTGATGGAACAAACGGCCCTCTCTTTCCCTGCTGTGCTGTTATTGGGGTTCTCCCAACCCCCCCCGAGCCAACTTGGGGCGCACAGGGGGAGAAAAGCGAGGAAAGCCCTACTGAGTCAACAAAGTCCTTGTGCAGGCTTCTGCTAGCAGGACTTGTTAGCTGGATCCAGCCCCTTGTTTTAGAATGCATATTTTTTAAAAAACCTGATGATTTCTTCCTATACATACATAATACATAAAATGTTGAGCTGTCATTGTGCAGCTCCCATTGGAGTACTGGTAGCACCTCACCACTATCCTGGATTTGCATGAAGTCAGGAAAGGGGATGCGGGGAAAAGAGAAGGCAGTTTACCAAATTAACAGACCTAATAAGAAATCACTCAAAAGAAAGATTAAGGATAGGATGTCTTTATAAATTGCATGGAAAAAGAAGGCTTCCAGAGCATCACTTGGCTTAGCGTAGACTAAACCCTACTGGCAATCAGAACGTTTCTCCAAGACTTACCATCTAAATACAGTTATCTGTAAAAAAAAATATTGATTTACTAAGTACGTTCATGGATAGCAGGAAGTCATGATTCGAATTAAGGAGTCAAGCCAAAGCTGTGTAAAGGCTTGTACTCCCTATGTAGAAGTTAATTTGAAAATATTTGTTTTTTGAAGTTAGTTATCTATTTTTTTTTATTCTTTTTCTGTTTCTTTTCATTTTATTTATGTATAATGGATGTATCTATGAGTGTTTGCAATAAAGAAATAAGAGAGAGAGAGAGAGAGAGAAGGCAGTTTGCACCACAGCAGTGGCCCTAGGACAGGAGAAGGGAGGTAACACTGAGAGGGGGAAAGTGGTGGTTTAAAACAATGACAGAAGTTTGAGTAAAGCAGGGATAGATGGAAATTGTGGTTTTAAACAACAACAGTTTTGAGTGAAGTACTATGGAATATTTGAAGGGGTTGCAAAAGGAGGGAGCAAGAGGCATGGGAATGAGGTTGAAGATGAAAGCAGGGGCATGAGAGGGTCTGAAGAATAGGAGACGGTGGATGCTTCATAGCTGGGGAAAATGTAGAAAGGGTGCTTAGGACTTGGGATGAGAGGGAGGAAGAAGATTCAGGAGGTTCTCATGGTATAGGCATGAAAACAGGAGTGCAAAGCAGGGCTGCAGAACAGAAGGGAGAAGTGGCTTCAGAAATGGGTGAAAAGCAAGTTTAGTAGTTGCATGGGGAGGAATCTCTGGTGGGTTAAATGTGGTGGACTGGCAAGGGGAGCACAGCCCCTAGTTATTTATATTTAGGAAAAACAATTAGGCCAATTTATTTTTAATCTCTGATATTATCAGTATTCTTAAATGTTTGTTTGTTTTCATGTGGACCGCTTAGAGGTTTTCATGTTTAAGCAGTATATAAATCCGGTTAAATAAAAAATAAATAAATCAGTATCACAAGGGGGATACCAATATTCTCTCACTAATTGTTTCGGAGTAACTGCTGCTCACACTAATCTTCTCCATACTCAGTGATACCAAAGCAGACTGCCCTTGAACTCTCCTTATAAGTAAGTAAGTGCTTAGCCCTTTCTATGGTTTAGGTTAAAATCCTTTTGACAGGATTTTGACAGGATCAAGTCCCATTGATCAAAGCTAGACTTACTTCTGAGTAAATGTAGTACTGTACTTAGAATCCCAAGGAAAACAAATGCCCTTTCTGACAGATTCGTTTATTTATTTAGTTTTAATACTGAAAAGCCAGAACTGAAAACGAGAACTGTGTTTGTCTTCCAAATAGAGCAAAGGCCATTTCTCAGCAAACAATTTGACACATCAGACACACAAATTAAGGCTTCATCACAGAAATCCAGACAGTAATGTTACTTATAATTGCCAAACTTCATTAACTTTAAGAACCTCATAATGGCTCAAATGCTTTAGAGTAAGTCAACAATCCATAATTCTGCCACATAAAAGGATCACAATTCAGATATACTCTTATGCTTAAGAAACAGGTCCTGACCAAACAAATGTAATGTACAGAAAGTTTATTTCCATCCATCTCAGAATGTTCCAGGAAAGGAACATGAGCTGCTCTCAAGGCCCATCTGATTATTTTTTTAGAGTATGATAAATTAATCTCCTCGGGCAATCTTTTAAAAATATCTTAATTTTTCCAACTTCCTCTTCATTTGTTAGACATTAATATGTGGAGTTATAGTAACGGCATTTCAATTCCCTGCTTTAAATAACTTTAGAATGAGTTGTTTACTTCATGAAGACAATTACAAAAGGCAGCAGCAGCAGCTAAGAGGAATTGCAGGTCCAGTTGAAGTAAGCAGAGATATCTAAATGTAAATAGAGCCTAGGGCTTGCCACAGAAAATTAAGCAATAAACCATCTGTTGTGCTCGCAATACTTCATCTGCTGGACGTCTGTCTCAGCCAACCCCTTCATGACATCGCAAAACCAGGTGAAGCCTTGGAACAGAAAGGGAGAGAAGAGGAGCAAATTTGTTATACTGAGGACTTTTTTCCCAGCCGAAACTTGCCAGAACTCAGTTCTGGCACCTCTCAGGTGGGCGCCATTGCTATTATAAGAGAACAAGAGAGGCATTTGTGGTGAGTTCTGGCACCTCTTTTTCTAGAAAAATAGCACTGGTAATACTTGACATAAAGTGGACACTGAAACAGCATCCCACTTTCAAATTGGCCCGCCCCGCCCCATAATGCTTACCCCGTATCTTGATGATACTGTCACACATTCCTGAGCCGAACTACATAAATGATGGCTGCAGCCAGATGGAGAATGAGGCCAGCAATACTACCCAAACTGAGGGAGAGGGGAGATGAACTGCTGCTTTTGGTACCAACCCTGTGCTATGTGTTTCTTGCACAACACAGCTTCCTCACCTATTTATTCTAAAATAGGTTGTATGTGCCATACTGGAACATACTGTTTATGGTGGGAAATAAATAGAGAACAATGTACCTTAAAAAATAAAATGTGTGAGAACTTGTGCCTAGGACTCGGAAGACCTGGGTTCAAATTCCCAACCAGCCATGAAGGTCTCTGGATGAGTTTGGGCCAGACACTCCAGCTCAGCTCAACCTCCCTTTGTATAGTGGAATCTCAAGAGAACATGGACTCTTAAAAAAATACAAGGATGGGACAAACTTCCACAGGTATTTCTAGAAGAGTGATAGCCAAACATTTGGGCAAGCACACTAAGTCCACACTATGTAGTATTACAACTCCAGTCCACACCACCTCAGTGCATATAAAATTCTCCTTGTATCCAGAGGCAGGTGTATCTTTAGCTAGTAGCAGGGCAGCACTGAAGAGAAAGGAACAATAGCAGGCCATTATCTAAGGCCACAGGACCTCTTTCTCAAGCACCCTTGTTGAAGTGCACCACCAACACCCCTGGCCCCTTATGGCACCCATGCCACAGGTTGGTCACCTGTACTCGACAATCTGCTGCCTGAAGCAGTAGACATGTATGACCCTCAAACTAACATTTGCGCCATGTTAGCAACACCTGGGTGTTGTCTGCAGTTGCTCATGTAGAAACTCACTACAAGCCGAGTTAGTGGTTAAGGAGGCTGATGAGGCCTGAGCCTGCATAGAGAAGCAACCCAATTCTCCAGGAGCTAAAAAGGACCACATGCCAAATATTTAGTCTATAATGCAATGGGCAGTAGGATACCAAGGGTCATTTATGGGGGTGGCTTTAGGTTCCTTAAAAGCAAAACATCTAAGGGGGTGTCAGGGTGGCACTGGAGGCATAAATGACTATCAGGCTGTGGGAAACTGGTGTTATCAGTGGATCAAATCCCTCAGTTATGTTGAATTAAACTAAAAAGTTTTAATTGGATTCTGAAGAAACACGCAATTAATTGTTCCTGTTCTAAATTTTATGATGCGGCTTATGCAAACCGTTATTTTGAATAATGCCTTTTAAGAAGACACTATGAATGAGTTTGTGGAACTAAAGGGGGTGGGAAGCAGCCTGAAAAAAGTTTGGGAACCATTGCATTGCACCCTGGAATAGACAACACTGGGACAGATGGGGAAATAGTTGCAATGATAATAATAACAACAACAATAACCACAAACCCACACCCTCGTCCGCTGCCTCACGCAGGGGAGCTTCTGCTCTGACAATGAATCCCCGGGCAAACAACAGCCTGCTGCGCTTGCAACCTGCCGGGCCCCCAGGGTAAACCTACCAGCCCTTCCCTGGCTCTTCTGGGCTCAAGGAGGGACCTACCGTGCGTGCGGGTCACTCCACGCAGCCCAGGGCCAGCCGGGGGAGCCGGGTAGGTAGTGGGGGGCTGCGCGGGGAAGGGGCATGGGGAAGGCGAGGGGAGCAAAAAGAAGGCGGCGGCACCCGCCCTTCCCCTCCGCACGGAGCTTGTCCCTCCACCTCCGTTGCTAAGCCGGTCGCCAAGCCGCCGTTCCGAGGCACTCAGCACGCTGTGGACCGTGCCATTCTCGGCCGGGGGGGAAGCGAGGAAGGGAAGCCCGCCAGGCAGCAGGAGGCTTTTCTGTCTTCCCCACAGGTTTATGCTTCAAGCTGTGGCTTTAGGTTCCTTAAAAGCAAAACAAAACAAAACAAAAAACAAAAAACCTCGTGCTTGCTACCTCGGAAAGGGTTTTCAAGACAGAGGGGGCTATACCATTAGTTTGAGCAGGTTAGTGAAGTGAGTTTGGAAGGGAGGATGAGAAAGACATGGGTTTCTCCTCCGGCGCTTGTACTGTACTTTTGGAAGCTGCTTTTAACGAAAGGGCTGGTGTCGTGCGTTGCTTTAATTATTGGTATGGTTTCAATAGATTATTTCTTTCCATGGCTAATTGCTTTTAATGTTTTTTTTTTTTTGGTATGTTTTTAGCAGTACACTTATTGTTATCTGTAAATTGCCTTCCAGCATGTTAGTGGCTTTATTTACCGGGCTTAATTTGAACTGACTAGCAGCCGCTCTCTGGGGTTTGGGGCAGAAGTCTTTTCCCTCTCCGACCTGGAGGTGCTGGGGATTGAACCTGCGTCTTTCTGCGTGCAAAGCAGATGCTGTCCCAATGGGCTGTGGCCCTTCTTCCGTCAGAGGTGAAAGGCCAGGTCCATGCTCAGCCGCAGCAGGAATAGTAGTATTCATTCCTTATATTCCAGGGTTGCCTCTGCGATTCAAAACCAATTCCAGAATCTAACTCTTGGACAGTACGGAACTAGATAGCTCAATGGTCTGACTTGGCATATGGTAGCTTTTGATGCTTCCAGGCATATCAGCCGCCAGCATCTGCACACCTAGGATTAGAAGGCAAAACAGGGGTTTCCAGGGTTGGTCAGATTATATCCCCCCCACCCCTATTTTAGACATTAATTATTGCAAGTATTGTAGCTCCAGGGACCCTGGAAGCTTGTCAGAGCTTCTCTGATGATTGGTAAGAATTGTAGGGAGTTTTCCATGCAATACAGCTTGCCCATCAATCCCAATTTCCCTCTGCAACCTTTTCCTGATATATAAGAGGTTGTTCCGTTGATGAAGGGTGGTGGAGAAGGCCCAGCTGGCCCCAGAATCCTTTGCAACATGCAGCAGATCCACAGCAGACCCTCAGGGTTTGACTGATGTAAAAAGCATTCATTGAAGGCATAAGTTTGCAAAACCACTGCAATAGAAGAAAACAAACACGCACCTTTAAAAGTTATGTGCAACAGTCCCCCACCTTGCTTCTACATGTAACTGTGAGATGATAAGCAGTGCCTTAGCTGCATGTTATATCAATGCCGGATTTACGTATAAGGTAAACAAATTATAGCATAGGGCCCCACTTTCTTGGGGGCCCCCAAAAAAATTTTACAGGGGGGAAAAACCTGGATGTACATTTCCAAAATTTAAGATAAAAAACAAATAGAATAAAACCTACATACAGCAACAGTGTTTTGTGTGGTGTAGGCTCCTATGATGTAAGTAATCAACACAAAAAACAGCGACAATTTGTTGTTGGCAAAGGACAGCTGGACATATAAAGGGCTCCATTACCTTCAGTAGCTCAGGGCCTTATCAAACCTAAATCCGGCCCTGTGTTATATGCATGACCTGGAAGTTCAAAACAAGCAAGAGGAAGGCGTCTTGCTCCCTGTAGTATCTGACGATGACCTTACAACCTGAAGGTGGAACTGCTGCCTCATATGCCACCTTATAACAGAAACACTTCTATTATGATGCATCCTTGCCTTTGCCAAGGGGATGTGGCTGGTGCTTAATAGCCAGCCATAGCAATCCCAGGCAAACAAAAGTCTCATTATTTTGTTAGTAGACTACCTGTCTAATTCAAAAATGAAACACAAATTAGAAAGTTAAGAAAAAGGGCAATGAAAGGTAACGGGAAAGGAACGGTGTTGCAGCAGGACATTGTAATGGTGAAGATACAAGCAGGCAAAGCAGGTTAAAATTCTGCCAATGGAGACGGAATCTGTTGTCCTGTTCCTTCTCTCAAATACCTGATCTCTGGAATTTTCCAAAGGGCTTCATGGCTGGGGGTCGGGAGGAGAGAATGGTCTTGTATTCAGGTCTGGCTTAAGTGTGCTTCCTATTTAGGCACCTGGTTGGCCACTGTGAGAAGAGGAAGCTGGACTAGATAGGTCATTGGCCCAGTCCAGGGAGCTCTTGTTAAATTCTTTTGCTAAATGCAGGGCAAACATTGCAGAAAGGTGAAGCGTCATTGACCACATCACTAGCTGTCTCATGAACCATTCCTCTGCACCAGATGGAGCAAAGGTACTTTGCCAATATGGATGTGAAACTTTGATGCACCAGTTGTGTTGTGCAAGGCAGAAGAATTGCCACAAACTAGGTCTTTAAAACGTTTAATAACCGCCTCTTTCAGCGGGTCTGGGAAGGCTCCCTCACGGAGGGAAGCATTCACCACCCCACGAAGCCCATCGCCCAGTCCTTCCCGGCTAGCTTTTATAAGCCAGGATGGGCAAGGATCCAGGAGACAGGTGGTTGGTTTCACTCATCCAAGCAGCCTGTCCACATCCTCGGAGGTAACAGATTGGAATTGATCCCACTCAACCTGACTAGACAAAACTCTAGCACTCTCCCGCCCCGGCCCTGCTCCCACGGTGGAGTCTACTTCTTCCCGAATGTGGGCGATTTTATCTGCAAAAAACTTTGCAAAATCATTGCAGGAGAACATGTGGCCCATACTGGGCCCCGATGTTGCAGGTGGTTCCGCTAAATTGTGAACCACCTGAAAAAGTCTCCTGCTGCTGTTTTCTGCAGATGCAATAGAGGCGGTGAAGAAATTCTTCTTCGCCGTCGCTATCGCCACTTGGTAGGCTCGACGTTGAGCTCTAACCTGTGTCCGGTCAGATTCGGAATGAGTTATCCGCCACCGGCACTCTAGCCGTCTCAATGATTGTTTCATTGCCCTCAGATCTGTGGAAAACCACGGGGCTGTCTGGGCTCCATGCAATCGGAGAGGGCGCTTCGGAGCCAAACAGTCAATAGCCCTGGTTAACTCCGCATTCCAGCGGGCCACCAGGGAATCAGCTGAAAGGCCATCAACATGGGATAAAGCATCCCCTACCACTCTCTGGAAACCATTTGGATCCATTAAGTGGCGGGGGTGGACCATCCGAATTGGTCCCACCTCCCTGCAGAGGGGATGGGTCGCAGAGAAGTCCAGTTGCACCAGGAAGTGATCTGACCATGGCACTTCTTTCGTTTTGCTTTTACTTAGTATCAGATCACCAACATCCATAGAGGTAAACACCAGGTCCAAGGCATGTCCACGGCTATGGGTTGGGCCAGACTTATTCAGGGACAGCCCCATGGAGGCCATGCTTTCCACGAAGTCCCGAGCAGCCCCTTGTAAGGTCGTGTCAGCATGGATGTTAAAATCCCCTAGGACAACCAAGCTAGGTGTCTCCAGGAGAACATCCGCCACGACCTGAAGCAGCTCGGGCAGGGAATCCTTGGTGCAGCGGGGAGGTCGGTACACCAAAAGGAATCCTGTACTGCCCCTATTGCCCAACTTCCAGAACATGCACTCGGAAAACTGGGTCTTCCCAATAGGACGCATGGTGCAAACTAATGACTTCCTAAAAATCACTGCAACCCCCCCTCCCCGCCCACATGACCTGGGTTGCTGTGCGTAAGAGAAACCTGGTGGGCAAGCAGCGGCAAGGACAGGCCCATCTGCTTCATCCAACCAAGTCTCTGTTACACATGCCAGGTCAAGTCCTCCATCCATGATCAAGTCATGGATGGCAGTGGTCTTATGAATCATTGACCTGGCATTGCACAGCAGCACCTTCAGGTCATGTGGGTATCCCTTGCTGATTCTAGTATCCATCCGGTCAGGACCAGACCCGGAGGCAGGAACAGTCCTCAGACAACGACTAAACCTGCCCCCTCTGTAATGACATAGTCTAGTCTTAGCGTAACTCCTCCTCCTACCCGTGATCACTGAGATCGGTTGTCCCAGTGCATCCCCCCCTGTGGAACATGCCCCAGCTAGCTCTTCCATTGGGCAGAACTGGGCAGCTGCCTCATACGCTAAGGCATGCAGAGTGGACAGAGTGTTGTGTGAGCCAGACAGCTTGCCCTGTGCTTTCTAAGCTAGTCTGCTGCCCTGAGGTGCAGTAAAGAATGCTGTCCTGTTTAAATTAGTCCAACTGGTTAGCTTTTCAATATGGAATCGGGGTGATGGAAATCACCATCTTGTCCTTTGCGTGACACATCAAAATGTTTTGGGCTGGCCAGACAGGGAAATTGCTGGATCACAGTAGTTCTGCGGTTTACTAATGTCGTTCTGGATTCTTCAGAATATCTGAGGGAGCAAATCATCTCAGTACCTACAGATGTTGATAATATTAGCCCAAAGTATATTTAATATGGTCTTGTAGCATTATAAGAAAAATAATGCTTCTAATTTAATTCTACATTAGCCTTTCCTTTTTTTCTTTTGCATTTGTTGTATTGCTGCACAGTGATTAACATTTTGTGGCAGATCAAATATCAGAAATGCAGGCAGGTAAAACATTCTAGAGTACAATATCCCCTTCCCGGACATAGCTAGCCTTTTTTAAATAGGCTATTTGGGCAGCAATCCTGCTTGCAATTAAAAAAAGGATATGACATATACAGTGGTACCTCGGGCTAAGTACTTAATTCGTTCCGGAGGTCTGTTCTTAACCTGAAACTGTTCTTAACCTGAAGCACCACTTTAGCTAATGGGGCCTCCTGCTGCTGCCGCGCTGCTGGAGCACGATTTCTGTTCTCATCCTGAAACAAAGTTCTTAACCCGAGTTACTATTTCTGGGTTAGCGGAGTCTGTAACCTGAAGCATATGTAACCTGAAGCATATGTAACCCGAGGTACCACTGTACCAAATATAATCAGTGCAAGCCAGCAGTAAGACACGACAAGATCGGGGACTCAGATCTGTAGTCAAATTTCACACTTGATAATAAGCATGTGTGTTCAAGAGTTGGAGGCATGAAATGCATAATCTGTATATGTTTGATTTTGGTCGAGGGCTCTGAAATGTTTTTACCAGGTTATAACTCTGCCCTCCCCCCAAAAGTCAATAATACAAGGATGCAGTTTTGTGCACCATTACTTAGATGTGTAAGTCTTGAATAAATGTGATTAGGCATGGGCTGCACCTGTGGCAGCTGTTGCCCTACTTTTTACACTAGATCAATATAGTTGTTGCCATATGTAGCTTCCAGGGAGTACTTGCATCCCTACCCACGTGTGTGTGAACAATGAATCATATTCCATATACCCACCCACTGAAGCTTGCTCCTACTAAAGCTCCGCAGGAGTGGAGCTTTCATTTCCATTGAAGTCTCTCTCCATCAGTTTTCCTTTGTGCTCTCCGGTCATCATTCCAGGCAGACATTAGCAGAGCCATTTTGGTCAGCTTGAATCCCATTGTGCAAAGCTCTCCCCCCACCCCATCCCACTAGGTTTTTTTTTCTGTGTGCTCACCTGCTTCTTTCCAGTCTCCAGGATATTAAATTCTCTCTCTCCCCGGCTCCTGTGACATCTGTGCCAGAACTTTTCTTGCTGCCCTTACCGTGGGAACGTAAAAGATTGACCTTTCCTTGCTCAAGTGCAGCGATAACAATGAGTAATGAAAGGGGGCACGGGTGACGAAGATATCTGGGACATGGACTGCAGAGTTGCCTGCAGTGCAAGGTGTGTGTCAAGCATCCTGCTTCAAAGAAGCACCAAGAGCCCTCCTGGGACTCAGTAACAGAAGCAACAGCAGTGGCGAAAGATGAGGCGAGCTCAGGAACCCAAGGAAACAGACTGAGAGAACCTGCTGAGGATTGCCCATTGAAATGACTTCTGATCCTGCACCTGGGAGATGAAAGAGACAGACAACAGCTGAACATGTGGACCATCGTAATAATAATCCTTTCCTCTTCGACACTAACTGTAAGTAACCCAAGAGCCTTGTATTATTGTTTTGCTGCAAACGCACACAAGAGCCCATCCACTGAAAAGGGAAAGGGGGAGAAATTTGTGAGAGCCTGGTTGATGCACTAAGGCTATGATCCTATATATATACATACGATTCTGCGAGAGTAAGCCCTACTGAACACCAAGGCATTTTTCTTATTGAATAAACAAAGCACTGTGGGATAAGGCTGGAAAAATTCTGAGCTTCATTCCCCAAGGAGAGGACATGAAACTCCCTAAAAACTTGTATGTCCCATACAAAACATTCTGATGCATCAGCAAAGCAGTGAGAGGATAGGAAAAGTGTGCTTTAGAAGAGAGATTAGAGTTTAGTTATTTCAGGGGAGCATATTCACACTGGCAGCTTCAATTTAGGAATGCATGAGATTTTCCTTGGGAAAAGTTTCTTTCCCTAAAGGTGTGCTCAGTGGAAAAGTAAACTTTTCAGACCACGTAGCACAGTCTTGTCCTCAAATAGTTTCTGTGTGCTATGAGGATTAGAATGTTTAAGTGCTGTGCATACGCAGAGGGTATTAGCTGAATGGATAGTCTCCCGATTTGTTCAGTCTATAAACCTAAGTTTTATGACAGCTGCTTTCTTTATCTTCATAAACCATATTGAGACAGCTGCTGGTTAAAAGCATATTTGCTTATGTTTTATATAATCATTATTGATTGTTACTGATATACTAAATTATGTGAGAAATAAATAGCTTTGTTGACATACACCTGTTCAAAATTTTATTTCTTGCTTGTTTGTTTCCATAATGCAATGTTGTTCAGTTGGGGCTAGAGGAATAAATGTCATGTGGAGGCTAGCAAAACATTAAAAAAAAAACCAAAAACAAAATTTAAAATATATAGAGTTTGTAATTAAACTTTTTTTAATCAATCCATTTCAAATATTTAAAAAATGTGGTATCCAATATTATTTAAGGATCGTGTAAAATTATTGCTCAAAGTACAACAGTGTATCAGACTATTAGTTTGAAAACAAGGGTATTATTTGACCTGTATAACCAGATTTTCATATTTGCACACAAATTTCCGCCAATTAAGTTGCTTAGCTTAAAACCATAGCTAGACCTGTTGTCACAATAGGAAGGAATGACTCCCACAGGTTGCCTTTGACTTGTGTGATTATAACGTCTTACATTTGTTTTAAATATGATGTAAAAAGAAGTAGCTATTTGGCACCGATTTCCTGAGATAAAAACAACCTATGCAGAGCCTATTGCCCCCCCCCCCATCTGCAGAATTATGGGAAATTGGCACATGACTGAGTATGGATTAGCCATGCTGCTTGGGATAATAGGTGCACTGAATGAGTGATTCCACTCAAATCTCTCTTCTGGTGTGCACACACCACGGCCACATACATCCTAGAGGTCTAACAATTCAGTGTTCAAAGTGCTTCACATATATTACCTCAGCAGTTCTTACTGCTGCAGATACAGGGAGGGGGGCTGAGATTAAGGATACATTAACCCTCCCATTAGGGGACGCAGGTGGCGCTGTGGGTAAAACCTCAGCGCCTAGGACTTGCCGATCGCATGGTCGGCGGTTCGAATCCCCGCGGCAGGGTGAGCTCCCGTCGTTCGGTCCCAGCTCCTCCCCACCTAGCAGTTCGAAAGCACCCTTAAGTGCAAGTAGATAAATAGGTACCGCTTTCTAGCGGGAAGGTAAACGGCGTTCCGTGTGCTGCTCTGGGGCCGGTTCGCCGGAGCAGCTTCGTCACGCTGGCCACGTGACCCGGAAGTGTCTGCGGACAGCGCTGGCTCCCGGCCTCTAGAGTGAGATGAGCGCACAACCCTAGAGTCTGTCAAGACAGGCCCGTACCGGCAGGGGTACCTTTACCTTTTTAACCCTCCCATTTCCAGTGCTCTCGCTGCATTTCCAGTGTTGGGTTTCTAATCTGTGTTCATAGAATGCTGTGCGAAATCCATATCCACCCTGTACTTTGTTACACAACTTTGATGTGCTGTTTCACATCACACAAGTAGCTGTGAACACATTTGCATGGAGTAAAGAGACGAGAAAGCCCCCTGGTGTGTACACAGACAGAAACGAATCTGACACAATTGAAGCCAAGCTGCTATGCACAGCTGGGTGGTACTGTGAAAGCATCCTAAAAGACAGTGGCTTCCCTGAGGGAATTCATTGCTGAAACAAGATTTGAAGCAGGACTTCTTGACATATGTCTTACAGGCTTATCCACTACAGAACATCAGCTGTGCCTCACTTACTCTCTATAACTTTTAAAAATAAATAAATATTTGTTTTAATTGAAAATACTTCAATAAAATATAAAGTGATACAGAAAAAAGGGAAAGTGAGGGGGAGAAAAAGAACAACAAAAATATATCTAAAAGTGGTACACACACCCCCATTCATAGGTTGCGAGTGATATCATATCGCCAACTCATTGATTAAAGGGTATCGTATCATTACTTTTCCAGTTCTTCAATATCAATCTCTTGTCCACCATTAGGGCACGCAGGATCCATTTTTGTTGTCCTGTTGTTAATTTCCATACAGTAGGTAAATACTGTAGTTCAATAGAATATTCGCCACTGAAAGATTTAACTTTTTCTGTACAGTCATAGCTACACAGTCCAGCACTTTCTCCCAAAACTTAGTACAAACGTATGTTTCAGGAAAGCATTGTCCTTGCCACATTTCCAACACTGAGCTATCTTAGTTTACCCTTTTTTACACAACCATAAAGGAATCCTGGCTGCCTGCAGGAGAGCTGTGCCCTTACCTTTTTCAGTCATGTTGCTTGAGCTACTTTTTAAAGCGCCCCCTTGTTATTTAGAATGGCAGACTCAAGCTGAATAACATCCGAACCCATTACGCTGGAATAATAGAACTGTAGAATTGGAAGGGACCATAAGGGTCATCTAGTGCAACCTCCTGCAATGCAGGAATATTTTGCCCAACATGGGGCTCAAAGCCATGATCCTGAGATTAAGAATCCCACCGACTGAGCTATCCTAGCTGACCAAAATACGCATATGCTTACATTTTCTGACATGTTTATATCCAACAAGGCAAGGTAAAAATTCCCCTCTCTCATTGGAACTCATCTGGTTTGGAAACAAAACAGAGCGATCAGACTATTTTAAGTCATGGCTTGGTATATATATATATATATATATATATATATTCTGGTTTATTTTCCATTTCAGAGCTTGGACACATAGTTCTCAAAGCATGTAACGGGGCTTTCTAGCGACACACAGGTGGCTGTGAGGGAATTAACATGCTCTATCTACGCTGCTGAGGCATTTTTCCACCAAAGATGGTTCCAAGCTCTACTCTATGTCTGCAGACAGAAAGGAAGCCTTTTTTGTACTTGCTGTCATCCAGAAAGCTCCCTCTTCTAAAATGCAAGGCTAGTTGTCAAGACTGTGGCTGTCAGTTCAGTTTTCCTAGCCAAGTGTCATGGTTCACGATGAGTAATAGTTCATTGACGTAAGGCCCAGTGTCAGGGGTCAGCAACCTTTGTCAGCCACGGGCCGGTCCACCGTCCCTCAGACCATGTGGTGGGCCGGACTATATTTTGGGAGAAAAAATGAATGAATTCCTAAGCCCCACATATAACCCAGAGATGCATTAAAAGGACACATTCTGCTCATGTAAAAACACCAGGCAGGCCCCACAAATAACCCAGAGATGCATTTTAAATAAAAGGACATATTCTACTCATGTAAAAACACGCTGATTCCCGGATCGTCCGCGGGACGGATTGAGAAGGCGATTGGGCCGCATCTGGCCTCCAGGCCTTAGTTTGCCTACCCCTGCCCAATGTCATGAGCCATGGTTGTAGTTGAGCAGGCCAACCATCCCCACATTTTGCTTCCTTTTCCTAGTGAGGGCCCAAGAGTACACCTTCCTTCTAGGTGTGATTGTGCAAAGTTTGAACCCTACCCTCCCTTTCCTAGTTTTAGGCAATTGCAAATTTGTGTGTCTTTAGATTACACCCCTGCTCTTCGTCAGGCTTCTCTGGAATCTGAAGCAAAGGGGCACCTTCCCTCCTGTGTTTCCATCTTCGCCTTGAGTCAAGTACTGTCACAAATAAGTTAGGATAAATATTATGATTTCCATGCTGAGTGACTGACAGATAAGAGAGGATCTCCCCTCCTCCAGTCGTTGCTCAAATGACCAGCCAAAGAAAAGAAAGAAGCCCTTAAAAAATGCAAGAAAATAAACCCAAGGACCAGCGGTGTAGCGTGGGTTGTCAGCACCTGGGGCAAGGCAAGTAATTTGCGCCCCCTAACCCCTAACCTGCCGCCGCTGCCAGCTTCTTCTTGCTGCTGCCTGGGCTGGTCTGGTGTGGTTCTCTCCCGCGCTCAGCGCTGCGCTGGGCGGCCGCTGCACTGTCCCTCCCCCAGATAGTCCCTCGCTCTCTCTCCGCACCACACGCCTGGCACCCACCCCCTCCACAGTGGGCGGCGACCCAGCGGCTTGGATCGGATTCGCACAGCCAGCACTGCAGTGAGAGAGAGTGAGTGAGCCAGGTAGGGGCAGAGAGCTGCGAGTGCGAGCGCCCCCCCCAGATGTTGTGCCCGGTGCGGCCGGCCCCCCTGCACCCCCCACGCTACGCCACTGCCAAGGACTGTGTGTGTGTGTGTGTGTGTGTGTGTCCACCAGCCACCTCTATAATCTATCACATATATCCCCCCCCTTCAGACTGCCCGCTGAGCACTTCTGGCACTTGCCATAGGGACCAGTCCAGGCCATCTGAACATCTTATGGTTTAAAACTGTACAGATTACAGTCAGGCAGGTTGTAAATCTTTTTTTAAATAAATAATAAATTTAGGCTACATTCCTAACCAGGAGGTGAGATGTTCAATCTATAGGCAGATTTGTGCAAACTTAAGAAATGAGCTGACTAAAATGCATACAGATAATCTATTTCAATGTATTTAGTCAACTTCCAGCCCTTCTTTTTGGGCCAAGGCTCAAATGAAACCCCAGTAAGAGCCGTAGCCTTGTTTGCAGCTTTTAATCTGTTTACCTGTTGCTTTCCTGTGTCTGTCACTGCTAACTGGAGACCTTTATAACACAGATGAAATGTATGCTGTCTGCAGTTAACACTGGCCAGTTTTGGAATGGTTGCTATAGCTGAGCAGGACTGGCTTTTGTTAAGACTGAAATAGACTCTCCCCATTTTGATTTCCTGTGTGCAGAAAAGAACAAAAGAAAAGAGCGGGGTGGGGGTGGGGGAATGGAAATTCCACACATTTGTTATCCTGAATTTTAGCAGGGCTGTTCCTGTCTAGGTTGCCTTTTCCGCTGCCAGTTGTGAGGGATTTCCCCTCTTCTTCTCTCTCTTTTTTGTGTGCATAGTTATCCTGTTCCGATAATTTTTTTCCAATTTTTTTATTGATTTTCCATATATATATAAACAAACAAATAAACAAACAAAAATCTTAAGTGTAATAATTCCATTTTTCTTTACATTGTTGAGTGACTTCCTCGACTCCCCCAGACTGAATTTCAATGTATATATTGTAACAGTTTTCCAAAACTATTTTCACATGTAATTTACTTACTCAATTAACATCTTTCTTTCTTTTCATTTTTACTTTAAACATATTATTCTATAACATCACTTATTTAAATCCTAGGCCAATCTGGTACCTGCAAGTATTTCTATTTGAATTATCTTAGCATATTTAGCTAAATAGTCTTTAAATTTCTTCCAATCCTCCTGGTACTCCTCCTCCTCCTGGTCACGGACTCTTCTGGTCAGGTCGGCTAGCTCCGAAAATTCCATCATCTTCATCTGCCATTCCTCCATTGTTGGTACTTCTTGTAATTTCCAATTTTTGGCCAACAAAATTCTAGCAGCAGTTGTGGCATACAGAAACAATCTAACATATTTCTTGGGCATGTTCTGATATTTTTTGAATGGCAAATGGCAAGGGTTCATTCATTTGAAAGAAATTTTTTTTGAAAGGCAATCGAAGGAGCAGCAGACCAACAAATCCTGCCGACACATTTTCAAGAACTGGCTGGGTTACCTTGGTATCGTAACCCGATGTGTTAATGCAAGTTTACAATGTACATTAGATTAAAAGCATTAGATAAATGTGCAGCTGGCATGGAATTTGCTCAAAGCAGTGCAAATCAAATATGTGCTAAGGGGAAACAAGGATATCCCGCTGTTATAGGACAAAGCCCCAGTGTGCTTTCAGCTATACCTGCTGCAGGTCTTGTCAAGCTAATCTGGGGTGGCTTTTGTATAAACTCCCTCTAATTCCTGAACATATCTTTTCAGTGAAAGAAGCTGACTTAAGCCCTTTGCAATCTAACCCTGATGACATAGACTTTTTTTGTCAACATGGAACTGGTGTAGTTCAGCTGCTTTCACTGAAATCAGTGGCTTGGGAGAGCCCCAAGGACCAGAGCCAGAGACCTGGAGGGGCTGCATTTGATCCCCAGACCCGAGGTTCCCCACTCCTGCTCTAGTGAGTTCAAAATGAGCTCAGAAGGGTAGGCAAAACTTCAAAGGGCATTCTCTGATTTTAACATGCCGCACTCTTAGGAATCCATCTATTTCTATAGCTGTAACCTGCCCATAAACCTTTATGTGGATGTTTTGTAGGGTGTGTGTTTGGCTACTGACCAATAAAAGAGCAAATGCTTTCTCAACTAGCAGGTCAGAGCCTTTATTTCATCATGTGAAATCATGAAAATTATGACAACAGAAGAACAACTCTGCAGCTTGGTCCTCTCCAAGGAGGAAGTGAATGCGACAACTGGAAATGAATCGCTCCAGGGTTCAGGTAAAACTGTGTGTGTGTGTGCGCGCGCACGTGCGTGCGTAAGAAAAAATTAGTCTGACTTTGTAGCCATGGGTTCACTTGTGGGACTCATTTCCAAAACAGAGATTGCAGGCTAGAAAAGTCCCAGTCATTAGAGATACCAGGATACGCATCAAGGATTCTGGAATAAAGAAGCAGCTGTTTCTTTTTGTCATCATTTTTGATAGAAAATTAGACTAATTTCAGCCTCGTTTCACTCACATCCTGCTTTTGTGCTTCTTGTATAATGTTTGAAAAAGGAAGCTCCAGTTTCAAAAACTTCAGTGTTGCATGGAATCAAATCTAGTGTGCTCAGAGAGCAAGTGGTACCTCGGGTTACATACTTTTCAGGTTACATACGCTTCAGGTTACAGACTCCGCTAACCCAGAAATAGTGCTTCAGGTTAAGAACTTTGCTTCAGGATGAGAACAGAAATCGTGCTCTGGTGGCACGGCGGCAGCAGGAGGCCCCATTACCTAAGTGGTCTTCAGGTTAAGACCAGTTTCAGGTTAAGAACGGACCTCCGGAACGAATTAAGTACTTAACCTGAGGTACCACTGTATTGTATTTAGTAGTTAGACTAAAATATTTCCCCCTACTATGGTGTCCACAGAGACCTGGGTGAGTGAATGTGGGTGTGCATGTTTCAGGTGGTATAGGGAATGGTTGACTTCTGGGAAAGAGATTTCAGAACAATGACTGGCTGAAAGGTAGTATTGATCTGTTTCCTCCTGGTCTTGATTAATGATGTTTTATCAATATAGTCATTTCTTAAATAAACAACACAGTGTCCTTGCCCTTCCTGTTTATCAGTGAGGTGAAGTCTGGTGATAGGCATCCAGTGGGTCTGTGGGAACCTTTGACATTAATGGCCCTGTCTGTCATCTATCTGCTCTCCCCCAACTACGCTTTATCTCTATATGCCATTGGCATCACGGGGGTCCTCTGTTAGGAATGACAAATGCCTACTTCAGAAGATATGTATATGGTGCACAATAATAGACAATTAAACAAGATCACTTCTCCTCCCTTTTCCCAGCACACTCATCACAGTTTCCTTCTCAAATGCTCCTGGAACTGCCTGATTAGTGCCCACTTGGCTTAGTTAATGGATGCCTGTAGGCTGCCAATTCCCGTGGTGTCTGGGCTCTACATGAAGCAGACCCAAGTAGTCTAAAACAAAGTATGAGCATGTGAAGATGCAGAATAAATAAAAGGAGCCCTTTGTATTTTTGCACCAGCTGGAAAACACTTGTAGCGTTGGGTGGTGGTGGCAGCAGAGGGAATGATACGAAGCGTTGCTATACATCAGGTTTTTCTCTTCCTTGTAGCCCCTGCAGTGCCTAGATGATGCCAAGTGGGCTGCTCAGATTAGTTTGCAGTGAGTGGAGCTGCCATCTAGCCCCTCCACATCATCTCAAGCACTGATGGCCAAAATTCTGGGGTTTGCTCAGAGAATCAGCCAAACTGATTTTCCAGCTAATCCATCAGAAGCAGGGAGCCTCAATAGAGGAAAAGCTGCTCTGGACAGACGTGTGTGTATGTGTGTGTGTGTGTGTGTGTGTGTGTGAAAGAGAGAAAAATGATCGCTAATGCCTGCACAAATCTGGGAGTTTTAAACTTTGAGTTTCCATCACAATTTGTGACAGTCCTAGAGAAGCCACAAGCTTTCCCAGAAGATAAGATACTAATAATCTCCACTATAGGTGTAACAAATGGAAAATGAGGCGTAGAAATGTACTTAAAGCAGGGTTGAGGAACCTCAGGCCTGGGGATCAGAATGTGGTAATTCTTCTTCTTCGTCTGGATGGCGTGAGGTATGTAACTTTTGTTGTTCTTGACTCCTAGACAGATGCCTTGGAATGTGGGATAATATAACCTGCTGGCTGTCTTCTTCCATTGGGCAAACAGTTAGCGTTCCTTGCCCCAAAGCCTTCCAAATGGTAACTGGGAAAACAGGTAAAACTTAAAACATAACACTTCCATAGGCACTGTCTGATGCCAGGCTTTCCTTGTACCCTGTCAAGGATTAAAGGCTGAGTCCTCAGTGTAACACAGGCTGTAATATGGTTTGTCATGTACTGTTTTTCTAGGGAAAGTAGAATCTTACCTAGAATCTAGGAGCTGCTTCCAGAAATGTCTGATGCTGCTATCTTAGCCTTGCACAGAGTTATTATTACTATTATTAATTAAATTTATATACCACCCTTCATCCAAGGATCACAAAGGAAAAAAAGAAAGAGGTAGAAATGTCACAGACCAAGAGCCCTTCTGGGGCTCGGCTTAATTGATGTTGCTGGATGTCCCATAAGCTGATTGGCATCAGGAGGCATAGCAGGTTTCTGCATTTGCTCCTTGCCTATTCCCCTGTGGGGCAATTGCTGTTCGGCAAGAAGGTGAACAGTAAATTCCCATTCCCAGGATCCCATTCGGACCAGAGTGTGAATTCTGTAAATGTTATGTTGGCCTTTTCTTTCTGTGACGTCAAGCAGAATTTGACAAGTGGCACAACCTATTTGGATTTTTAAAAATGTCATTCCTAGACGAATCCACCATCTATCATGGGCAACTGGTTGTGGTGGTTGTATACATAATCTCTGGATTCATAGGCAGTATGGCACTGAACACCAGCTGCTGGGGAGCCAGAATGGGAAAGAAGGCTATTGCCTTCATCTCCTGCTTGAAGGGTTCCCAGAGGCACCTGGTTAGCCACTGTGTGCAGCAGGATGGTGATTCAGATGGATCTGTAGCCTGAATCATCTTCTCATGTTCTTGTGCCACACATGGAGAGAATTTGGACCAAGATCAGGGCTCAGATCCCAACAATGAAACTTTTTAGGCTTCCTATCTGCAAAATGAGAAAAATAATGGGCTGCCCGCAGAGTGCTTCTGAGGAAACTGCTTGTTCATATAGATATAGATATGGATCTATAAACACACAGATAGAAGTGGTAATTTCCCCTTCTGGTCCATGGGAATAAAAACGAAGCATAATATAAACAAGGAAAGACGGCTCCTGCCTGATGTATTTGTTCTGTGGTGTTTTCATGGACCACAGTGAAGGGTTGCTTTGGATGGTGATTAAGATCAGTGATAAGCTAAAAACATTAAAACCCATGTAAACATTCTGCATATTTGGGTAGTCTTCTCTAGGAAAAAAATGTTTTTAGCAGGCACCGAAAAGAGTACAGTCAATTGAAGGTGCCTGCCTGATGTTAATGGATGGGGAGTTCTAAATAGTGGGAGCTGCCACCCTGAAATACTGATTTGCTACAAATGGGTGTTATGTGGCACCTTTGCAGTGCCAGTTCTGCAAATTGCAGCAGTTGAGTGGACATATAGGGTAAGGTAAACTGGCTCTTAAGGGCTTTATATTCTAATAGTAACACCTTGAGCTTGACCCAGCAGCAAATTGGCAACCAGTGCAGGTCTCTGAGCACAGGTGTTATATGCAGACAAGGACTCACTCCTGTCAGCATCACGTTGCACCATTCTGCATTAACTGCAGCTTCTGGACCAAGCTCAAGGGAAGCCCCACATAGAGTGCATTGCAGTAGCCCAGTCTTGAAGCAACCAATGCACAAACTACTGTGGCTACGTTTTCCTGGTGCAGGAACAGTTGTAGCGGTTGTACCAGTTGCAGCTCCAGAAAGGTGCTTCTAGCCACCAAGGTTACCTGAGCCTCCATCGACAATGCTGGATCCAGAAGACCCTTTCCGGGACTGACAAGTGTGTATCAGGGCAGGGGGCGGGTGGAGTCTGACTCAGGAGAGGGGGGCAGTGGTTTGTGGGGACCTGTATCAGCCAGGAGGCAATAATCAGAGGCCGGTGGAGGCTGGTGGAGCACCAGATGGGTTGGAGGAAGAGGCAGGTCAGGCAAGGGAAGGGTCCACCTGCTTCCCCACCCTCTCCTGTCTCCCAGAACCAGGAGGGAAATGAAAAGGGATGAGCAGAGGAAGTTTCCATGTGAGCACAGTCTCCAGCTGCGTGTATGCAGTCTGGCAGAGGAAGGTACATAAACTGGCAGAGGTGGAGTGGTCCTCTGTTGCTGCAACTCTCCCCAGAGCATGGAGCTGTAGAAGCGACAGGAGTCACTTAGCCACAGAGCCCCTGTCTTGCCAGGATTCAAGCTGTTCTGGTTCTTCCTCATCCACTTCACCACTGCATTTAAGGACTGCACAGCCTCTCCCAATTCAGGTGTTATGATTCAGCACCTTAACAGCCTGGTTGAGAGGGTCTGGAAAAGGGGCACCGAGCAGCTTGTCGCCTGATCGCTGGGAACACTGCAGAGCTGCTTTAGACTACAACTCCCATCAGCCCTGCTGGCTGGAGCTGAGACGGATGGAAGTTGTTAGTTCCAGAGCAGCTGGAGGGCACCAGGTCAGGGAAGACGGACAGCCTCTCCCACCAGCTGCTTGCAGATGGAAAACTCAGCCGCTAGAGGGAGCTGGTAAAACTGAAACAACTCAGCTCTTGGCTTTTTTTTCTTGCTGTTTTGATTTGTTATGCTTGCTCTGGGCTTGATTGCTTTAATGATGAAGGATGATAAGAAAACCTTTAAATACATATTGATCAATCACAGCGTTGCCCCAAGACATTTTGGTACCGGACGTGAACCACAAAATGTCACCCCAGCCTACCTGTCAGGGAAGAAGCAGGAAGAGTATGAGAAGCTCTGTATCAGGAACCAGGAAGGAATAAAAATCTATATGTGATGTGTTCCTTGGAGGCCAGTGGATCCTGCTGCCCAAGGTGATCGACTCACCTTGGCCTTGATCAATCAGTTACATTTTAAACAACCTGAAGCCTAAGTATACTTAGAAAGGAGCCAGTCTCATTGAACATAGTGAGACTTACTTCCAATTAATATACTTAGGATTTAACTGTATACCATTTACTATACTATAGGTGACTGATGCTAGTGCTTTATGGTTCACAGCATGCCATAACAACCACAGCGTAAGTGCAACCAGTTGTGTGATATATCTCCGCACTTGCAATCCTGAAATGATGTTTTCATTCTTGGGAACCAGTTATTTTTATGGTGCCAACAATGAACTTTGCTCCTTGTAGAACAAAAAAGTAAAACAGAGACAGAAGCAGGAATGTCTGTGTTCAGACAGAGTCACTTAATTGCTCTTAAACATAACAGGATTAATGCATCTCTTTGGAACATAATGAATACAGCTATTTTTGTCCGTGGTTTAAGAACAGTAAACAATTTTCTGCTCCACTAATGGCTAATCTTGAAAATGCTTTGCTGAAACAAGCCAGCTTCATAAACTAAATTGGCTTGTGAAGAAGAACCACAATTTGCCCGGGTTCTGACATTACAGCAAGCTGCAGGTAATCTAAAAGGGAAGCAAAAACTTCCAGACTCCACCATGTGGCCTTGAATGTGTATTTACTGTATAATAGTAGCTTTCACCAGTGCTAATTGCAACTACTAACTGTATGACTTATTTTCTTTCTGTCATTGCAAACCAAGGGTTTATATATCGTAACTGCACCAAGGATGGCTGGTCGGAAAAATATCCAAGGCCCTATATTGCTTGTGGTTTAAATGTGGAAGAGATTAATGCTCCTATAGTTGCGTGGCAGCGTAGGGTAAGTACAAATAATCAGTACGGTATCCTATGGGCACTTTCAAACGGTTGCTGTTTTTGGGTGGAATTCAATACTGAAAATTCAGGTTGGGCAATTATAGTTGATCGGAAGGTCTTTCACAATAAGCCTGCTTCCCCAAAACATGACCTTTTGTGATAAGGAAAGTGAAGGAGAAATTCACTGGGCAATGTGGGATGACATTCGCCTTAAAGCAATGTCATCTAACCTTCCTGCAAACAAACCAGGATGAATGCTCAACAGGCAGGTCATCGGGAAGCATCAGAAGTGGGGTGGAAGTGGTTTGAGCACACGTTCCCTGTATTCCTGGGTATTTCTGCTTGTTTAGATTGACCCTCTAAGCCACAGGTGGAAAACCCATTAGGATATCCTCTCACCAGACTCTTTTGGATCTGCATCATTTCCTGATAACTCTGGATGAGGTTCCTGCTGATATTCAAAAACTGGAGCCAAAGGAGAGGAGGAGAATCCAGTTCCATGGCTCTGTCTTCTGTTGTGCTTTTAAAACTGCTGCTTGTTTGATTTTAGCTGCTGTTGACTTTGCTTCGTAGTTTCTTTTGTTTTTAGGCTGTACTTTTATTGTACTTGTTTTTAGATTGGCATAGAAAGGTGGGATATAGAAATATCGTAAATACATATGTTTTCATTCTGCAGCAGGAAAAGTGCGCTCAAGCCACCTATACCACACTTTTAGATATCTGCCTTCATTCTATGCGTTTATCATCCGCCAGTGGCTTACTCCGGTTTGAAGCACAGCACTAAAGAGCAGAGTAGGAAAAGGTGTTGCAAATAGCCCCACCTGGTGACAAAACATAGTATTATTCAGTCATAATACAGTACAAACAGAGCCTTTCTCCCTTCAAAAATTCGTTATAGGACAGCAGTCTGTTTTAAGTGACTGACGCTCAATTGGGATTAGTTATACACAAGCGCAGTTGACATGGAAGCAAAGCCTACTGCCAGGCCATTGATTTCTGGCACATCAATTCTGCACCTGTAGACAATGGTAAAACAATTTAAATATGTTGTAAACCACTTACAACCCTCTGTGGGGTTTTTTTGTGTGTGTCTCTAAATTTTAAATCCAGCCTAATTCTACCTGGGGCAGTGTTTTCTAATCACTCTGATTGCAGGCAAAGCCTAGTTCATGGTCGTGCTTTTAGAACAAATGATGGGACAGCATGTTCTGAAAAAAGACATGTTGTCACTCTTTTTGAGACAAGTGGGTTTCCTACACATTCACATCTCTGCCTGGACTGAGTGTACCTGGATGTTTCTTGACAGGTGTCTTACCTGAGGAAGTTGGAGATTGTGTACACCATCGGAACCAGCGCTTCTCTGGTGGCGCTGACAATTGCCTTGGGCATTCTGGGTTCTTTCAGGTGAAGAAGAATTATTCATTCCTTTTTAAATATTTGTTTCTACTTCCTGGTTAATCTGTGAAAAAACCCAACCCCAAATGAATAGTGAAATAAAGTGTTATTTCAAAAGCCGTTCCATTGATCTTTCGTCAGATATTCATTCTGAAAGGGCTTCCTGTTTTGCACAGTAACAGTGGGGAAGTGTACATTCTGTTCAAACGTCAACAGGCAGAAGTGTATATTCAAGTGGGTAGAAGAAAAAACTTAAGTTTTAAAACTTAAGCTGTGGATTTGGGAAGATGATCTGTATTTTAGGTGGATCTCCTGCTCATTGGATAAGTTTTTCAGGTGGATCTGATGAAGCCTGGCAAAGAAGCAATGACTGCATCCCCCCTTTTTATTGCTCCATTATTAGTTCTTTTGTCTTTCTATTAAAGCAGAGGTGGAACCCACAGTTATCAAGATGCTGTAGGACTCTAGCTCCCATCAGCCCCAGCCAGCATGGCCAAGAGTCAGGGAGGTCTAGCCCGGAAACATCCAGAGGGTCACAAGTTCCTCACCCTAGTGTTGTGGGAAAGATGATCTTCAGTCCAACAGTTCTCAGTTTTACCATCAATACGTCAGTTTTGCTTCATGATGCTATTGGATCAGGCAATGGTATTGGATGTTTGCAGAGTATTGATGGGGTTCCTGTTGATTTGAATGACCATTGCTGAGTGGTAGCACACTTTGCCTTATATCCATGAGGCCCTATATTCAATCCTCAGTGACTTCAAGTAGCAAGACTGAGATCTCCAGGACTGAGATCTTGGAGAAGCAGTTTCCTATCAGAGCAGATGCATGGGCATACCCAAGGGGGGCAGGGGGGTAGCTCCTCCCCGCTAGATCAAGTAAAACCATAGAAATACTTAACTAACTGACCAATCATGTCAGTTCTGCCTCCCTCCCAAAATCTTGGCTACACCCATGAGCAGATGGGTTTGATAGATCAATAGTTTGGTTCTGCTTTAAATGGTATAAGATCTGTTCATATGTCTGATAAGAAACCCAAGCAGTTCCTTGTTTAGAAACCATCTTGATGCTTTTCTCTTTGGGCCACAGAAGGCTTCGCTGTACGAGAAATTGCATCCACATGCAGCTCTTTGCATCGTTCATTTTGCGAGCTTTGGCAAACTTCATCAGAGATCCTGTCCTGTCTGAAGACACTGACGATGCAGTCTACTGTGAGTTACACATGGTAAGGAAGAAGCCTATAAATATGGCCTACCATCCAGCTCATCACAGGTTGAAGAAAGGTGCCTGAGAATTAAAATCCCTTTCCATCCCTGTGAGCCATTTTGTCAGAGAAAATGGCAGACTTGAGGTGCAAGCTTATGTGAACTTCCCTGGTGCAGACCCATTGAAAACTGAGGATTTACGTATGAGTAAAAAATGCTAAGGAGTGTGCTGTTCATCTGCTTGTTTGTGTATGTATGGTCTGAACATAAATAATATATTGTTTATATATTTAGTTGTTCTTTGGTTTTATGAATACCACAACCACAAGGGAATAAAATAATCACAAGGCCAAAGAAACCAAAGAACAAAACGTGTTTAAACACAATTTGGATAACGTGTCATGTGGCATCATGACACTTTAGGAGGAAATTAATTGAAGTGCATTAATCAGCTCTTATAAAGATTTCCCAAGGGACTGAATGTGAACCTCTGTGATTGGCAGTAGGTTTGAAAATGGGAAAACTGTTCAGGACTTGAACAATAATAATTTGTTGCAGACTAGTTGATTTTAAAAGATAACGTTTTGAATCTTCTACATCTTTTTTTTTATAAAAAAGAATACAGCATACATTTAAACATGGATGCTAATGGCAGAAATAAAATAATCCAAACCAATACATAAAATACATGGGCAATAGCGACTTATATCCCATGATATCATACTCAGAACAGACCCATTGAAATAAATGGATTTAAGCAACTTCAGTCCATTGATTCCCACAGGTCTATTCTGTGTGTAATTTGGTTGTGTATCACTCAAAATCTACAATGAGAATGACAAAAATGAGTGTAGTAATTGTAACAACCACAATCCGACTTTTACACCGGTGATAAAGCAAGCATGACACAGCAAGGTAAAGCTCGGTAGCAGGACTGTGAAATGCCTAGGGAAGGGAGACAAAGCACTTCTTCCTCTTTCCTCAGGGCCGATGTAAGATTATCATGATCTTCATTAACTTCTGTATCATGGCTAACTACAGCTGGCTTCTTGTGGAAGGGCTTTATCTTCATACCTTGCTGGTGATGTCTTTCTTCTCCGAAAGAAAGTTCTTCTGGTGGTTTGTGGTTCTGGGATGGGGTAAGTACCAGTTGACACCAGTGGGGGAGCCGCAACAGAATGCTGCACAGTATTATCCCCCATTGACTCCATTTCAGTCCTTGCTCTGCTTCCCTTGCCTTCCTGCACTCTTCTTTGCTTCCCCTCATTTCGTGTGTCTCTCACTTCCTGTCTTACTCCATCTCTGGCACCACAACTTTAAAGCACATGGCTTCACGCATATAATCCTGGGAGCTGTAGCTACAATTCCTAGCACTCTTAACATGCTCCTGTTCCCAGAATCCTTTGGGGGAAGTCATGTCCTTTAAACGTGTGGAGTGTACACAGCCTCTGGCTCCCTCTTCTTCGTTCCCTGCTCTTGCTTCCTGCTTTATTCCTCTTTCTTTCGTCCTCTTTGCTACATTGCTTCTTTTGATGCTTCCCCTCCCTCTATTTCTCTTCTTGCCTCCCCACTCGCCGCTTTCCTTCTGCCTCTCGCTATCCTTTGCACAGCTTTGAGGTGTGATGGAGCAGGGTTTGCGGGGGGCAGAATGTATTGCTTACACAGCTGAGGTAACAAACACATTTCAAAGAAGCCAGTAATATGCATTCATAGTCCTCAGCAGCCAGTTTTCCACATGCTCTTTTTTGTTGTTGCTCCCTTTTGAGTTGGGGACAACTGAACTGAAACATGATGTGCTTGTGTATAGCTTCATATTCCCTGGGTATACAGTGGTACCTCGGGTTACATACGCTTCAGGTTACATACGCTTCAGGTTACAGACTCCGCTAACCCAGAAATATTACCTCGGGTTAAGAACTTTGCTTCAGGATGAGAACAGAAATTGTGCAGTGGCAGTGCAGCGGCAGCAGGAGGCCCCATTAGCTAAAGTAGTGCTTCAGGTTAAGAACAGTTTCAGGTTAAGAACAGACCTCCAGAACGAATTAAGTTCTTAACTCAAGGTACCACTGTATCAGGGGAACTTCTCTTTGGTTTGTGGTTGTTCCCATTTTGCTTCAAATTGATTGGCACAGAACCACGGGAGTTTGCTATTATGAGTCAAAATATTCATTTAGCTGGTGATGGGATAGCTGCATATTCCTGCTTTGCAGGCCAGATAATCCTCAGGGTCCCTTCCAACTCTACAATGCTATGATTTCCTGTGCGTTGTATGATTAAGGGCTTTCCCACACTTCCGCTTAGTCTTTAGCTCTAAATTGGAACAAAGGGCAATCCGCAAAACACCTGAACTGCTATTTGCTCCAAGTGAGCACTAAAGAGCGGTTTTTGCTGTGGGCAAAAGGAGCGGGAGAAAAGGAAGTATGGAAAAGCCTTAAGGGTTGACGGGGGGGGGGTTCCCTTTTTTTTTTCTTTACTGCAGGCACTCCAACTTTCTTTGCAATTGCATGGGTCACGACCAGACTATTACATGAAAATGTTGGGTAAGTTGTGTTTCCATTACATATTTCCATGCTCTGTATTTATTAGCGTTGCCTCAGCTGTGTGCCCACAGAACCTTTGACAGCTGGTTTTAAATGGCTGCAATCCTATTTTCTTGCAATATTCTGAAACACTGAGACAAGAAGAGAATAACAGTAGCAGTTCAGTTGCAATTAATACTGATCAAACCACACCTAAAATTAGTGTGTATCCCATTATACAAGTGCCTGGCCAGTATAAAAAAATCTGCAGCTTCCTTGTGAAAACAGAATCCGTTCTTTTCTCTTTGCCATCTCCCACTGCCCAGACATATATTGTCTCAAGCAATCCCCATCATTCTATGCTGGGAAGTCAGGCCAGTTAATCTGGTTTCAAACCATGTTTATGTCTTTTGTTCTGTTCCAAGAACCACTTGTAGCCTTCATTTGTCATCTAGAACTCATACTTTTATTATTATCAATAAAATAAAATAGGCAGAGTTTTCATCTGAACATCACATCACAACAACAGCAGCAGCAGCAGGGCATTTATGAAAGACTCTCATTGTCAGGAGCTCTCTGTATTAAAATGGCAAGAAGGGAAGCAGCTGCATCTGCAGTTATTGTGATAATAAATTCCAGAAGGGCAGCTGTTCTTCGCCTGTTGCATCAAAAACAACACAGATTATTGTGGAACCTTAAACACTTATTTTTTAAAAAACGTATTGTTGCATATGCGTTAATTTGATTATGATCATTTCCCATCCAGCAGGGGGAGTTGGGTTGTTTGTGAAGTGCTGTTGTTTTCTCGTTGCAAAGACCGCGCTAAACGAAAACACAATATTATCTTGAAAAACAAGGAAGTGTTTTCGGAACCTCAAGTCAAAGGATAAGAAGCTGACTCAGCTGCATTGCTGTGAGGCCTCTGGACTTTGACGTTTGACTGGGGTTGGAATATGGTATCAGAAGTAAAAATCTTTCAGGCCAGCAGCCATATATACCTGTGTTATAGTCAAGGCTTTTTTCCCCAGCCAGAACTTGCCAGAACTCAGTTCCAGCACCTCTCAGGCGGGCGCCATTGCCATTCTAAGGGAATAAGGGAGGTGATCACAGCCCCTCTTTTTCAAGAAAAGTAGTCCTGGTTATAGTGAGAGCCAGGTGAAGCTGTAGAGGCTGCTCTATGAGACTCTATTAACCTCAGTCTGTCCTCAGCCAACCCTCACCTCAGCCCTGGTCTTCTTACTTAGCCTGGGGCCCTCCAGAACCACAAGCCTGTTTTGGCCCAGCAGCATCCTCCTGCTGCACATCTGATGTCCTATGTGAGGTTAGCCGTGTGGCAGGTAAAGGAGCAGCTGGGCAGAAAGGCTGCCTGCAGTCACCACAGGGCTATGCAAGCCCAGACAATCAGCTGATCCTCAGGGCTTGCATGCATAGTGTTGTGCCTTTGCCCGCACAGTTTGATTTCAAAATGCACAGGCAAAAATGGATCATCTGACACCATTGGGACTTCCCTTACCAGGTTGAGGGTGATCAAGGTCTAGATGGATCCAGCTCCTCCCCACCCCTAGACCAGGGTACTCTTCCCGATCCTGGGGGGGCTTTGGACTACAACTCCCATCATGCTGTGACCATTGGCCAGGCTGGACGGGGCTGATGGGAGTGGCGAAGAAGGGCATCAAGTTGAAAAAGGATGGCGACTAGGGCATTGCCAATTTGTTGAGCTCCTCTGAATCATGACTCACAGTAAAATGCAAATGTATTATTCTGCTTTTCCTGCTTGTTTTCTGCACACTTGAGTATTCTAATAGTTTCATCCATCCGGTATAATTTGAAAGGCAGGATGGATGCCAGCTCCTATCTGCTGGGCATGTTGCCTTGCGATATTTTTCCTTTGAAGACAAATATTGCTAACATGATGCTCGCTGGCATTTGTTGACCTGAAAAGCATAATGAATGAATTTTGCTATCTTACAGATGCTGGGATACTCATCTTACATATGCCCGGTGGCTCATTCAAGGCCCTGTGGTAGTTTCTATTGTTGTAAGTCTGAATTACAATGCCTCTTCTATTTTTGTACCAAATGTTATTTGTCTGTGACCGTAATAAACAAATTCATGCTATTGCTGTAAGTCCATTTCACAGCTGATTTCTGAGATGAAGATCGAACTGAAGAGAGCAAATTTGATGCGTGTCTTTCAAATATGTGAATGTCAATGCCAGCTTTTCATTCTCTTTGCAGATCAATTTTGTTTTGTTTGTTAATATTGTGAGGATTCTAATGAGCAAACTTAGATGGCCAGATGGAAGGAACAAGGATTCCAGTCAATACAAGTAAGACAGCTTAAAACAAAAAACAAAAAAACCCTCAGCCTCACACATAAGTACAACAGCAAGAGATACCTGTGCACAGACGTTTTACCTGTTTGCCTGCAAATATATGCAAAGATATGTATCACCCAGATAAACTTGTCTGATTAGCTGCCTCAAGGACACCCACCCCAATAAAATGCCTCCAGGTCTGCTTGTGCTTCTTTTGGAAAGATCTTATCCCCATCTATAGTAGCAGCAACAGAGCACAAATCTGGATGCAAAGCCCTGAGCGTAGTGTGATGAAAGCTGATGGAGAACATCCCCATTCCCTCTCTTGTAATACAGTCATACCTTGGTTGTTGAATGCCTTGGTACTCGTCTGTTTTGGCTCCCGAATGCCGCAAACCCAGAAGTGAGTGTTCTAGTTTGCGGACGTTCTTTGGAAACTGAACGTCCGATGAGGCTTCTGCGGTTTCCGATTGGCTGCAGGATCTTCCTGCAGCCAATCGGAAGCTGCACCTTGGTTTCTGAATGTTTTGGAAGTCAAACAGACTTCTGGAACAGATTCCGTTTGACTTCTGAGATACCACTGTACTTCGGTTAAGGGCCATCCCGTGAAACTGAAGAGGCAGGCGATTCAGGAGAGAGAAAATGAAGCACTTCTTCACACAGCACAGAGTTTAAACTATGGAATTCACGACTGAAAACAAGCGGTTTCCAGCTGTACAGGTTAAGGTTAATGATAGATCAAGAGTAAAGATTAGGATTAAAGATGTTTAATGAAATGGAAATTTGACAATTAAGAGGTAAAATTTTAATGTTATATTATATTAAGACTAAAGATTAGGTTTAAAGAAGTTGAAGTTATATATTTCAATATTATATTAAATTAAAGACTGGGATTAAAAAAGTGGAAAAGAAATTGCTGGACAAACAATTTGGATTGGAATACAAAAGAGGGAGGTATGAGGAAGTCAAGAAAATAAGCAAATTTAAAGACGGAAATGGAAAAGAGATATTGTTTTTTTTAATTGTTATGTTCTTTTTTTATTGTTGATTTTTGTCTTTTGTGTTTTTTTTATTTTCTCTTTGAGATTTGTATGGTGTATTTGTGTATTTTTCTTTGATGTTTTTCTTTTCTTTTTTTGGTTGTTTAATTTTTGATTGAAACTTTAATAAAAATTATTATTAAAAAAAATAAAAATAAAATAAACTATGGAATTCACTTCAAGGGGGCTTAGATAGATTCATGGAGGATGTCCATAGTGCCTGCTGCCCATGTGTAAAAAAACAGAAGCTGCAGGGACTTCTGGGACCTAGACTCTGTGACCTGTTGTCTGGCACTAGTGATACTGCTGATCTTTAAAGGCAGGCCTGCACTGCCCCTGAAACTTCCCTTTGCGTTTTCTGCTGTTGCTACTGGAGGGGATAGTTCTGCCTACAAACTGAGATCAATATGAAGCTCACCCTCTTTAGGCCGTTTCTTTATTTCTGTTTTGTTCTGTTATCTCTGTCTTTACTCCTAGGAGACTCGCTAAATCCACACTCATCCTCATCCCTCTCTTTGGAGTCCATTACATCATATTTGCTTTCTTCCCTTTCGATACCACGAACGGCACCATGGAGATTCAAGCTCTGTTTGAAAAAGCCATCGGATCTTTCCAGGTAATCTGGTTCCTTGGAAGGTCTTCATCATCTTCAGATGAAAGAAGCCCCACCCGTCTTTTGCAATCAAAACAGGCTGTGTTGGCAAACCTCCTTAATGTTTTCCAGGCCCCCGGGTGTCTAGAGCAAACAGGATGCAAAGAGGTAACTGGAATTCTTAGGTAACTAGGACAGGGGTGGTTATTGGCTAATGCTTTTTTGGGGGCCCAACACATTAACACTTGGCAAATCTTTTGTAGGTTGCATGCCAGTGGTGGATATGGCTGCACCACTCTCTCTCATGCATACTTTTACATACATGGAGAGAGTGTGAACAAACACAAGCAGACACAGACATTGGCACACAGCCCCCTCCTCCCAGATCTGGGCAGATCAACTGAGGAGGACAGGTTATTACCTTCTTTCCACTGGTCAAGTGGTTGATTAGATGACTGGGGAGGGAACATTTTTTTATCCCTATCAGGGTGTTGGTCTTTGCCCATCCCAGTACTGTCGATTCTCCCCCACCTTTCACCAACATAATTGTTGGGTCTTGGGCACTTCATAAATTGGGAGAAGGCAGGTGAGTCCCTAACCCAAACGGGTTTAGCCATGCCTGCTTTAGGAATAAAGTCCTCCCACAAGGACAAAGGTAGTTAACAGTCTTTCTCTTTTTTTAAATGGCACAAGGAATGAAATACACATTCAGGTTGGGCATGATGTAGCCCTCCTCTGCATTGGGTTTCTGATTAGACCAACACCCCAGAGATCCAGTATTTCTCATGGCACCTTGCAGGACCCTCTTTGTAACAAGGACCTGTTCCATCTTGCCCCATGCCTCACTTTCTTCTCAGAATGCCCTTGTTGCAAGAAAGACCTGCACGAGTTTGAAAACACTGCAACTGCTAAAATATCCAGTTGGTCCAGCAAAGTATATCATTTCTCCTAGTGTAACAATCCAATCCTAACCCATGGATCTTTGCCACTGGAGGGGCTTAACATATGGCACAGGTGACAGGGACCATCACTTCTGCTGCTACTTGCTGTGGTAGCAGAAAGCATAGCACTTGAGACGCTAAGCATGGCAGCGTTCGCACAGGTGGTTAACCAGCATGGGCCCCCGAAATGGGGTGTTATGGGGCAGGGATAGAGCAGAGCTGACCATGGATCACAGGTTCCAAAGCTGCTCCAGCTTTCTAATCCTGGAGCTCGTGGGAGTGGTATGGTGGAAATCCCACTGCCACCTTCTGCCCTGACCAGGGGCACCAGCTTCAGGGGGCCAAGCCCTTTGGGGGAGGCTATGTGCCTGTGATTCCCCCCCCCCCACTGCACCTCTCGCCCCGGACTGGTTTGAGGTGGCAGGACTTGGGATGCAGTAGTAGACAGACCACTCTTCTCCGGCCCTAGTTTAGATTGCTCTGTAAGTCACTCTGTCTTTTCTTCACATCTGGCAGCACACTGCATGCCTGGAAGGTCTACATGAGCTTTTTCTTGCTTCTATATTTATTCTGGAGTGCTGACCTGCCATTTCCAGTTGTATATCTCATAAATGACACGGGTCTCTTTTGTTCTCAGGGCTTTGCTGTGGCTGTGCTTTACTGTTTTCTTAACGGAGAGGTGAGTTTCCCATAGATTGTAATTCACTAAAAATCGAAATACGTGTTCTTCTTATTTGCATGTTGACCCCATAGTGTTTTGTTTAGGTCCAACAGGAGATCCACAGAAAATGGCGGCAGTGGCACTTAAGAAAACACATTCATTCGCAGAAGCATCACAGCTGCACATTTCCGAATGATGTCAGTGGGTTCACCCAGGTGCTGCAGCTGATGAAGCCCAGCCCCCAGGAGGAAAGGGGACCTTCTGCCCCAAATCTGAGTCAAATGTGATGGATCTTGTGCAGGAAAGAACTAATTGCTCACTCGGAGGGAACTGGAAAGCTCAAGAATTGAGATTATGGATCTGAAAGCTAAATTTGCCCCTTAATTAGCTGTGCGCGGAGTCTGGCTTTGTCTGTGCCCAGAATCTTTATTATCCCCTGGAGGATTTTTTAAAATTTTTTTTACAAAGAAGATGTATGAAGATTTGTTTCCTGGTGGAAGATTCCCTTCTGACTACACCATTCTAAGATGCCATTTTCTAGTGGGATGTGAGTGCCAGATTAAAGGGCTTTTCTGATTTGTTTTGTACTGCTGAATATTGTGCGGCATTGAATAGTTTGGACAAGACATGACTCATGAGTTGCATTTCCCTGGGGAAACATTGTGTTGTCTGGAGACACTTTGTAGAATACAAGCTTTAAAACACACACACACACACACACACACACACACACAGCAAAAAATGACACCCTTAACTGGCTGCAGGATTCAACGATGGATTGTGATCAGCACTGAAACTAGATCTCACAGGTTTGCAGCTTTGGACCTTGGACATTCAGCTGCCATGATGGCTGTGGGAATATTTTTTAAATTACTTTACTTTCTCAGAAGATGATGTCTCTCTCAGCCCATGTATCTGTTGTTCATGCTTTTGTAATCTAGAGGCTTGACTGCTGTAACACATTCTGTGAAGGGCTGCCTTGATGTTTTAAGAATAAGGAAGCTGGGTGCCATATCTATTCTCCATCGTCTACCTTGATTTCCTGTTGTCTTCTGGGGCTAATCCAAGATGCCTAGAAAGCCCTAAACATCTTGCGTTTTGCATATATTACAGACTACCTTTTCCTCCCATTGTACAATGATCTCTTCAATAAGCTGAGAATGCCCAGCTAATGATATTGGTACCAAACCAGAAAAGACATCAAACACATGCAGAGTGTTATTTGTGGCGGCTGATGTATTACTATTGAACCCTTTCCAGGTAGACTTGCCAAAGCCAGAGCTAAGTTAGATGTGTTTGCAAGACTGTTCTTGAGCAGATGAGTGGGGTTAATGTGCATTTTTTACCTCCTTATTACTTTCAATGGGTTGCATGTCTGAATTTTTTAATATAAACATATAGGTAGATAAACATGGCTTAGTCATAGAGTTGGAAGAGACCTCAAAGGGTCATCTAGTTTGACTGCATGCCAGTAGAGCTTGAGCCGACAGAACTTCAACTGTATCATGTCCAGCACAAGTGGAACAACGCCACTCTGCCAGGCGGACTAGTGGAGACAATCCCACCATTAAAAACTACTTCCAAATGTCAGGCATGTGTGCTTGGGTCGTTGCATTTGCTTTGCTTTCACGGCTGCCTCTGCAAAATGCTTTCTCTCCCCTTCCCTTGGGGAAATCTGTGCTGCTGCTCATCTGGATCATGCCCCTGTGTCACATGATGCAACTGCAGGAGCCACAGCTAGCCTGATTGGGGAGGGATGGGTGTCAGGGACTCCCCCCCCCCCCGTTTCTTGGGAGCAATGTGTGCACATTGAGAAGCAGCAAATTCTTCCTCCTTGGGTGGCAATAGCTAACAAGAAGATTCCAGCACTCCTCCTTACTCATAATTTGTGGCTGTGTATTCCTGGCCTTCTCTTCTATTGCACGGAGTTGCAGCCTGGCCCACAGAAGTGCAAGAGCCTTCAAACTGGTAGAGCGAGCGAGCAAAAAAAGAAAGAATGCATCTGAGGCCTTTTGATTTGCATGTGCAAATAAGGATGTGCACATTTGAGTTCCCCTCTTATGGGAACCACATGCAGGTGTTGCTAACATGTGAGATTCCAACATGAACCTACCAGGTAGAAGAAATTCATTAGCAAATGTGACTGACACTGTGAAACTGGGTTTCAACAGATCCTGGGTATTCATTGCTCGCTAGAGAAAGTAATCATTCCCCGCCCCCCACATTATTGATTTTCTTATGCCTATATATCACTAGCAGCTGCCAGTCACACCCATGCTAAATGGATCTTGATTGGATTCGGCATTCATGCACGTCCTGCATAGTACAGCTTGTATTGTTTGGCCTTTTGACCTCCTGCTGTAAAAATTGAATACTTTCCCCTCATTTATTTCTTTGCAGTCAGGGTGCATGTGTATGATCCAAGCACACTTTTCGGTGCCCACTTCATGCATCTGCCAAAGCGGGCTCTGTACTGACTGTGGCAGTTTGTATGACCAGTTGTCTGAACCAAAATCCAGAATTAAAGCAAAGGACTTATTACCTCCAAATAAGAAATATACCGGTACGTAGAAGCCTCAAACTAAGGATAAGGGGAGTTGTCACACTTTTCCAACATGCTAGGGTTAAAATAAATCCTGAAAGTAAAATGCCACAGGGGAAGTTACCAAAAAAATCTGAATTAGCATTTCTCTTAACTGAACGTCGTCATCCATCTTTTCAGAGCTACTGTTTCTTGTCTCACATGAGACCTTGAACAAATTGAAGCATAATATACATCAGCTGGGACCAAGCCTCTACGATGCTCTCTTTTTTATTTTTGCATTACATTGTGTTAATGATGCATAAATATGCACTCCTTAGTTGTGGTCCAATAGCTTACAGGTCTCCCAGAAGGCTGCAGTGTGGAGCAAGTAGCCCATTCTGAAGAGATAATAACAACATCTACTCTGTGTGATAGTTTGAACCATCTAGTTTGTCTGGTGTGATCATTCTGGACTATCCCTTATTGAACAAATAGTTGTGATGAATCCAAAGCTAAATATTAGGTGAAAACAACATTATACATTGGCAGGTAGGCTTAAACTGAATTGCCCTCTTCTGCTTCCTCTGGTTGTCATCTTAGCTTCTAACTCATAATAAACCTTGTGAAATTGGCTGTTGAAGTCCTGTGTGCATTTCTGCCAGGCTGAAAGGGACTTGCTTTTCTTTTCAACATGCCTAGATCATTTTGGCATCGCACTACACATGCATATGAGTTGGGGATCTGAGAGAAAAGCAATCTGCGTTGGGTTCAGGGAAGAACCAAGGAAGCTGGATGCTATCCCTGTTTACTGGGAAATTCAGTAATTAACAAAACAAAACATCCCACCTGTACTGCCCACAACCCGTTTGTGGCATATCAATGACCCATTTACAGTAGCGCCCTTCCAAGTCTGAACTGTTGCAAGCTACTGATGCTGCCGCCTTGAGCCAAAGTACTAATTAAGAGCCTAAGAATTGCCTGTGGAGTGCCAGACTTTTCTAGTCTGTGGCAGTGGCCAACCGGATGCCCTCGTGAAGCTCCCAAGCAAAGAAAGATGAAGATAGCAATTCCTTGCTATTATTCAGCCCTGGGTGTGAATGTGCACCCTTTTCCACCATGTGACTATGCACAGTACCAGTTGCATGTGTATCTTTGATTCAAGTTGAATATTTTCAAATATAATTTGGTCTCTTCTGCTAAGCCTTCCATGCACTGTATCACTCTGCTCTAGAGAAATGTGTGGCTGTGAGACTGTGCCATAGTCTGTGTTCCAATAGTCTTCCATTTTCATTTTTGATTTTGGAGGAAAGCTAGGAAACAGTCCGATTCAGTATTATTTACACTGACTGGCAGCCGTCTCCAGTGTCTCAGAGATGGATCTTTGCTAGTTCTACCTGGAGATGCTGGGGGTTGAATTCGGGTCTGTCTGTGTGCAAAGCATGCTCTTGTTTAATGGCTACCTGCCCCCAAATTGCGACAGAGGATTAGAACTAGCAATTCACAAAGTAGTTTATTGAACATTTGACATTCAGATCTGAGATTTCTTCCTATATTCTCTTACCATTTTTTTTAAAGAAAACAGTTTAGAAAAGCTGCAGGTTTCATAATAAAAAACAACAACACTTATTTGAGACAAAGACCACATACAAACACGCCCTTTTGCTATCACACTCTCCAGTCTTTACTGACAAAATGGCCTTTATTAGGAATGGAATCATACGCCCATAAGACGAACCAGCTATAGAATGGCGCGGAGGGCTCCTTCAGATTGTCAGCTCAAAATGGGTCTCTAATGCATTTTAACCTCCATGGGATAGTCTTGAAAGCTTCAGTTCAGTGGAAATGGTGTGATACCCAGGCCCGCCTAATGCATGTGGGATGCCTTATCATAGTGTGCCAATTTTAGAAAAGTCTGAATGATGTGTACTTCAGGGAGTGTTGGAGTGTTGAGCTTTTTTAAAAAATGGAGCTGAAACTCTTAAGAAGCAGCCAGTGATAGGGGGAGGGAATGCAAAAGTCCCCCAAGCATGTGTCCTTATTTAAGGGAAGCTATCACTTCTGTGGCTCTTACACAGCAGATTAGTCACAATTGCACAGTTGTTGTGCTGCAAGATGATTATCTGGGGAGGCCCGTGGGGAACCAAGCCTTGCCACAATTCCTTCATTCACTAGACTGTTCTTCCAAAAAGACAGCATGTTTCCTAAACAAACATTTGGGATTGCCCTTGAATGAAATCCATGGCACAATAGTGCCTCTTTCCAGTTGCCAGATGTCCATTATTTTAAAAGGACTGTGCTTAAATGGAGAACAGCACAGTCTCTCTGAGGGCCTGTCCCATGTTTCTGATAAGGGTTTGCGTTCATCAGCCCTTTCTACCATTTGACAACTCACCTAGAATGTCTGGACCATTTGTGGACAATTGGTCAACATGTCTGCAACATAATCATGAACAAATGTGTGCCAACCGCTCACCATTTTGACAACTATTTGGGGGTCGGGTGCGTTGAACAGCTTCACATAAAAGCCACCTTGACCAACCCCTTTTAAGCCATTGTGGATCGTGAGGATACTTCTCTCTCTGCTAGTCATGAAATGGTTGCACTGGGTAAATGGTGGTTCTTTAGGGTATTACGGCTGTTGTTTCACAAGAAACAATTGTCAATCCATACAGAACTACATAGGTAGTTACGTGTGCCCCTGGATGTATTTTCAAAACAATCCTGCCAGCAGATATACACTAGATCACTCCTGAAACCCAAACAAAAAAATTTCCAAGCATTTTTATCAAAGCCTAATTTTTTAAAAAAAAACAAGAAGAGAATTTGAACAACACTCCCAGCTTGGATGACTGCCTTCAGAGAAAGAGAGAGCAGGAACTTTGCTTCCTGTGATTTTGAGAAGGGGGAAGTGAAATTGGCAATGCTAGCACAGCATTCCCTGATCTACATCCTGTTCTCTGAGGACTGCATAGAGTGATGGCGTTTTGAAAGATCATCTCTAGCCCATAGGGAAGAGTTTGCCTTGTTTTTTCCTCATTAACTCTGAGTAGCAAAGACCTCTTTAACAATATATTGGGCAGATAGCTCTGCCTCTCTGCAGCAAAGTGCCTTTGTTGCTGCTAAGCTGCCCAATTCACCTCTTCGGCTCCAACCCAATGAGGGTTGTGGATCTTCTATAATTGAAATCATTCTAACCCATCTGGCCACATAATGAGATTGTGGAATCATGTGAAGAAAAAGGGAGAGGGAGAATAATACTTATTCATAAAGATGCTTACTCTAAGATAGAAATGACTGGGGTCCATGCTTGCTATTCATGAATGAAAGAAATAGCAATCAGACATAATATTCAATTATATAGCATAAATTCCAGCCATGTAAGAGATGACTGCAACCCATATATTAAGCATTTTGATTCTCTGTGTTGCTCTCCAGCAACAGGGGTGCCTGAATGTTACAAAATTAAAGGTGGACATCTTAAGGAAGTTTCTTTTAAAATCACTTATACTGAACCAAATGAATACTGCAGGTGTTATTTTATCATTTGGCCGGTGTTGTTAAGAGTATACCTACTGTCATTAGGCTCCTTGTTGTGGTTCAAATCAGGCAAGCAGCTTTGCCACGATGACCAAAGTCTGGTTGTCTGTGTCCGTCTCCATCAATGCGCCTTCCTGTGGTTCCCCTTCAAACCATCCTGCTTCCAGGTAGGAGATGCGGCTGGGCAGTGCTTGGAACCTGTGGCCCTCCATGTATTGTTGGACTACAACTCCCATCATTCCTGACCACAGGCCATGCTGGCAGCAGCAGCTGATGGGAACTGGAGTCCAACCACATCTGGAAAGCCACTGAAATCCATTCCAGGGCAGCCCAGCCACCTCTTGCACTCTGGCCTGAGATCTCTTCCTTTCCCACTTGGAAAATGGTTAAGAGAGACACCAGAATGTGGTGAGATGTAAGACAAGCCCTGTATCTCGTGAAACCAAATTGTCACCATAAAAAGCTTCATGGGAGGTACAGTTCAGATGAGAGCAATAATCTCCACAGTGCATGGCTGGTTTGTTGAAATGTTGGCATTGTATATAAATCAGATATACTCTCATGGCAGAAACAACAAGGACCAAAGCCCATATAATGTTTTTTGAATAGGTTATGCTAAAATGCAAATTATTTGAATTTGGAGGTGAGACCCTAGTTAGCATTCTCAACATTTTGCATAGTACAAATGATCCTAATCTTGATCCCAGCTGATGTGCAAAAATGAAACCATGAAGTTTTCTGAAAAGGACAAAGCACATTTATAATCTTTTCTCACTTGGATACTGAGTATGGCCTCCAGTGAGATTTCTTAGTCCTGACAATCTGACCTATTGGTTTTAATGAGATTAAGTCACAATTTACTGTGACCTGATTGGGGCTTTTGATTAATAAATCTAAGAACTCCAGATAGATTACAGTAAGGATGCGCCTTAAATAGCATTAAAACCAGCAAACCAAGTTTGTTTTGCTTTTACTGGGCCACCTTTAAATGAATGAGCTTTTAAAAAAGGAAACCAGTCTTTTGCACTTCCATTTCTGTGGAGAGTTACATCATTCAAAATCTAAGCAGGTCATAATAGCCAACTTCCAGTATCCAGCATCCATTATCAAGTGATCTTGGAGACATCCATTTCATATGTTTTCTCTTAATGTAAACTAAGAAAACTTGGTCTCCTTTTGAAAGGCCTCAGTTTACTTTTCTGTGTATCTGGTGAAGCTAATATCCACCATTCTTTTAATTTTTCCTCATTCTATTCCACGGAAATGTGATGTTGTTAAGATGAAGTCCGCTGATTCCATTCAGGAAGAAAAGGAAGGCAGAAATGAATTCACACCAATAGGTTAGTGTGAAACCCGTGAGAGTGATGTGGTCCCTCAGAAGGAATAAGAAGCTCAAAACTCCAGTGAATGAGAGCAGGAACGAGAGAAGAACGAGGATCGATCCCATCGACCACTTCTTCCTGGAGTTGACGTCTTCACAGACTTGGGAGACCATGAGAAGTTCCAGGCCAAAGATTGCGACGACAACAGCAAAAGACACCAGACTTCTTGCAAAAGTCATTCCCGCGTTGATCCCTCGAATGTTGGCCAACGTGAGATCAGTGGCACATTTCAGGGCACTATTGTTCCCGACTGTGCAGAAGTGCCACAGTCCAAAGAGCTTTCCCTTGGCAAAAAGCCAGTGCCCATCGCACACAGCAATGGAGGACAGGACAATGGCTATCGCAACGCAGAGGATAATCAGGCTCCTGATGAACATCTCAAAAAACGATCTTGTCCGTCTTCTACGAGTGAGTAACCACTGGGCCTTAAAGAGAAGGTCCAGAAAGAAAGAAGTTAAATACCCCTCCTATTAAAGAAACACCGATTGCTTTTAAATCGCAGTCAGCAATTATATTGCTATTGATGTTGTGACCAGTTAGAAAGAATGCTCAATAACAGCAAGAGTCGTTGAAGTCAGTTAAATACACCGTGCAGACAAGCTTGGTTGGGTACACACTATACATTTAAAGCACACTGCTATCCTCAAAGAATCTTGGGAATTGTAGTTTGTTAATGGTGCAGGGAACTTTAGATCTGCGAGGGGTTCCCAGGATTCTTTGGGGGAAGCAATGTGCCTTACATCTATGGTGTGTACGCAGCCTTAATATACAAATGATTTGAGAGTGCTGTGAGAAAGGGAAGACAGTGATAAAACATTTAAAATGCCACAGAAGCAGTGGAAGTCTTACCAAACCACTCTTTTGAATATAACATCTCGTGTGTGTGTGTGTGTGTGTGTGTGTGTGTGAGAGAGAGAGAGAGAGAGAGAGAGACAGAGAGAGAGGGGGAGAGGGAGAGAGATGCTACATTTATGCTGTTAAGAAGAGAGTCTGGAAAGAAAGTAAATTATCTGCCATATTTCATTCATAAGAAAAAGAAAAGTGAAGCAGGCTACACTTAGTCACATCTTTCTTTGGTCTTGTAGGCAATGCCCTGGCTGACTACTATTCAGAGAAGCAACAAGGCACCATATACTAGCAAACAGAGTTTTTATTTCCCACTAGCTGGACCATAAAGAAGGCTGATTGCTGAATAATTGATGCTTTTGAATTATGGTGCTGGAGGAGACTCTTGAGAGTCCCATGGACTGCAAGAAGATCAAACGCATCCATTCTTAAGGAAATTAGCCCTGAGTGCTCACTGGAAGGACAGATCGTGAAGCTGAGGCTCCAATACTTTGGCCACCTCATGAGAAGAGAAGACTCCCTGGAAAAGACCCTGATGTTGGGAAAGATGGAGGGCACAAGGAGAAGGGGACGACAGAGGACAAGATGGTTGGACAGTGTTCTCGAAGCTACAAACATGAGTCTGACCAAACTGCGGGAGGCAGTGGAAGACAGGAGTGCCTGGCGTGCTCTGGTCCATGGGGTCACAAAGAGTCAGACACGACTAAACGCTACACAACAACAACAAAGCAGCACAGACCTGTTCTTGGCTGAACCAGGAAATCCTCCCACCATCGGAGCATTTTTTTTAAATTGTGTGTGTAGGAACACGTCTATTGCGCATGTGGCTTGCCCCACTTTACGAACTTGCCTCCCTGGCTGCCACTGCAAGCTTGCCTGCCCAGGCCGCCCGCCCAAGGCTGCATTGAAACTTCCCCAGCTTAACATTTCGATCTGTCTTGCCATGGCTTGTTCTGTGCAGAAGTGTTGGCTGTCATTGACGCCGCCTCCAGAGTTTTAAAAGTGAGAGATTAAAATGTTCTACTTCTCCCTATACACACTTTTCTAGTAATGAGCATTGCAGCTCCACCAAGTTCTGATTTCCTGTGTGTTGGAGGAAAGGACCCTGACTATTTTGATGTCTCCATCAAGATAACCTTTATTGCCTGAGGAGCTGCCTCATGGGTTTTCCAGGGCCATCATTTTATAATGTTGTGACATGATTTCACAGAATTGTAGAGTTGGAAGGACCCTGAGGATCATCTATTCCAACCCCCTGCAATGCAGGAATATACAGCTGTCCCATACAGAGATTGAACCTGCAACCTTGGCATAATCAGCACCATGCTCTAACCAACTGAGCTATCCAGGCTGCTTTGGATATGGGCACAACATAAGGAGCAAAGGAATATCATTGCATTGTACAGCTGGAAGGGACCTCAAGGGTAATCTAGTCCAACCTCCTGCAATGCAGGAATCTTTTGCCTAATGTGGGTGCTCGAACCCACAACCCTGCGATTTAGGGTCTCATACTCTACTGAGTGAGCTATCCCAGGCAGAGAGGTATCAAAGAGAAAACCAGGACTTCCTCTCTGATCAGCGTGATGAATGGTGATGTTTTCAAAGGATAAGGAGTGTGAAGCAGGAGAGGACAACTTGGGGGGAAAGATGGGAAATTCAGTCAAGCAGAGCTTGCATTGATGATGAGACATCCAGCAGAGGAATAATAAATGCTGGATAGGAGTTGCTTAAAGGTTAAGTGTTTTTAAATGCTTGATTTTATTATTTAATAATTTTAAGGGTGTGTGTGTACACATGCATAGATTTATATGATTTTGCTGGAAACTGCTGAAAAGGGAATTTGAGGAAAAGGCTGTAGCTCAGTGGTTGGAGCATCCACTCTCCATACAGAAGGTCATGGGTTCTAATCCCAGCATCTCCAGGGCAAGGAGAAACCTCTGTCTGAAATCCTGGAGAGCAGCTGCCAGTGCAGAGAGGATTCAGTTAGAAGGACCAATGGTCAGACTCAGTATAAAGCAACTCTCTATGATGCCATCCTGCTCCCATTTCTCAGGAGCTTAGTTCACAAGCTAAAAACATTCGCTGTGAGCATATCTTCCTTGTAACATCCTATATCTCTTCTTTTCTTAATTGCAGCCCCTGTGGTTCATTATATATCTATCTATCTCTATATATTAAACTATGGCTCTTGCACAAAATATCCTCACAAGATCCACTGAGCGAGAGTCAGTTTTGCTGAAACATCAGTAATAATGTCCCGGGGAGGAACAGAGCCACTGATCTTTGTAAACAACTCATTGCATTCCAGGAGAGAAGGGAGGAAATGGAGCAAGTTCAGAATGTTATTTGAGTCCTTAAGTTGACAAAAGCTTACACAGTGAAACCCCAACGGACCATAGCTCTGCCTCTGGAGCAGAATCGTTTTGTACACGTGATGTTAAAAGGGGTTTCATGGCGGAAGAAAGGCAGGGCAGAAATGTCAGAAAGCAAACAAGTTTTTAAAAAGTCCCCACCCCTGAAGTATGCAGCTAGAAAGCACAGACTTTGCATATTCAATGGGACAACAACCCTGTGAGGTAGGTTTGGCTGTGAGGCAGCAACTGGCCCAAGGACACCCAGTGAGCTTTATGTCGAACAGGGAGGATTTGAACCCTAACCCCCACGCTCTAACTACTGTCTCTCATCAGATTTCCCTCATTGGATGGTGAATGTAAATCTAGAAAAGCAGTCCAGACATTCAAAGTCAGATGTAAATGCCAGACCCTCCAAGTGTCTCTATTTTCCAGAGACAGTCCCAGATTTACAAAAACTGTCCTGGTTTCTGATTTGATCCTGGAATGTCCCTGGAATGTTCTCATGGGAGAAATGTTGGAGGGTATGGAGTTATGTGATCCCTTCCCAGCCAAGGAGATAAGGTACCATTTTTAGATGTTTGAAGGCTGCCCTGTATAGGGAAGTTTTTTAAAAAAAGTTTAGTGTTATATGTATGTATGTATGTATGTATGTATGAAATCTCCCAGAGTGGCTGGGGCAAACCAGTCAGATGGACGGTGTATAAATAGTGAAATTATTATTATGATGGAATAGGGTGTCCCTATTTTCATCGGAGAAATGTTGGAGGATCTGAAACACACACACACACACCTACAGGAAGAGGGAGCGATGGAGAGAGAGATTTTGAGATTGCAGGAGGACAGAAGATCTTCTATCCGGGAAGCTCTCCTAAAGGAAACGACAGGGAGAGACAGAGAGTTGGCCACAGCCAAGGGGGATCGACACAATAGCACATAAGAGAACTTTTTCCGCCTTGCTTCAAGACAAAGCGATGATAATAAGCGGGGAATTTGCATCGAGCAACAGGTGGCAAAAGAAAGTCGGCTAGTTTGAAGCGCGGGCTGCGATGAGCGGCTCTGCCTGTAGGGCGAGGGGGAAACGCGGGCAGAGGCGCTGCAACGCCAGAACAAAGGGCGGCGGCGGCGGCACACAGCGATGCCAACAAAACACACAGCTCCAGCTCAAACAAAAAGAGATAGATATATATTTGTCCCACCCGCCAGAGAGGAAGAATGGCTCCTCCTGGGCTCCCGATTTTACCTGCACTGCGATGGCTGTCATGCTGCCTTGCGCCCCTTCCCGCGGAGCGAGGCGGCGAAGTCCGGAGAGCAACTTTGAGGTCGGCGGCTGCGCGGCGGAGGAGAGCGCGAGAAATGTCTCCCGGGCGCCCGCTTCACGCGCCCGCTCCCGGCCAAGGGCCCATGGCGGCGGAGTGGGGCGCGTCAAAGGCCGCTCTCGCCCGCGCGTCCTGCCGAGAGCGGCGGGAGGCAGGCAGGCAGGCGAACTGCCCTTTGAGTTTTCCCTGTGGCTGAGTCAGCAGCGAGCCGAGGAGGGAAGGAGGAGGAGGAGGAGGCCGCCGAAAGCGGCTGGAGCCGGCGAGCGGCTGGAGGAGGAGCAGGGGGAGGAGGGCCGAGAGAGGCGGAGGGCGCTCCGGGCAAGCCCGGCGCCAGGGAAGGGCCGCCGGGGGCACAACCGCCGCCCTCGCCTGGGCCGCGGCAGAAGTGCAGGGTCCCCTCCTGGGTCGCCGCGGGTGGCAGGGATCCACGCAGATCTCCACGGATCGCCTTTTCCGGGGGGATTCGCTGTTTTCTGCGCGCTTACATGCGCAGGTGACCTGGAGTGCTCCAAGCCGCCTCTTTCAGGGCGACCTAAGTTGTGCTTCCTTCCTCTGTGAAATAGGCATTTTATTGGTTTTTTTCACAGCAGGGCAATAACCGCAAACAAAACAAGACTTGGAGTACAGTTTGTCAATTTGTCAGTAACAACAACTTATTTGTACCCCATTTTTGCTCCTGACGGGATTCAAGGTGGCTTACAAAGGGGGGGGGGATCACTAAAAACGTAGAAAAAAACAATAAAAAACAAGCGTTTTTGTAACACGTGTTTTAAAAATACCAACAATTGTGATAAAAAGCAGCAGGGCACCAGCCCTTTCATTAAAAGCAGTCACTTGGCAAAAAGCCTGTTGGAACAAGGTCTTCACCTGCCAATGGAAGGACAACAAAGAGAGCCAGGCTAGCTTCCTCAGGGAGGAAGTTCTGGAGTTGCTACCACCAAGATGGCCCTTTCCCACATTCTCTCAGGTGGAGATTGGGAGAAGGGCCTCCCCCAAAGGTCTCAAAACCCAAGCAGGTTTGTATGAGGGAAGCAAAACCAGACACCTTCATCTGCCTCAGCTGCAACAAAACATGTCTCTTCCATACAGGTATTAGTCTCTACAGCCTGCATTGCAACCCTGCAACAGTTTGACTTCACCCCCAAAGGCACGCTTCTCCACTTTCTCCTGAGACAGAGAAAGGCCGACAACAGCAACAGGTTGCATTTCATTATCATCCAAGGTCACCTTTTGAAAGTGCACCAGTCAATTGGGGATAACGTGTCACAAAAAAGCTTCTGAAATAATCCTAAGGACATAAGAAGAGCCCTGATGGATCAGGCCAGAGGCCCATCTAGTCCAGCATCCTGTTCTCACAGTGGTTAACCAGATGCCCATGGGAAGCCTGCAAGTAGGACATGAGCCCAGTAACATTCCCTTGTCCTGTGGTTTCCAGCAACTGGTATTCAGAAGTGTTATTGCCACTGAGAGAAGCATATCGCCTCCATTTTGTTTGTTTTAGAGGTGTCACTAGACACTCCCCCCCCAACAGATGAACACAGCACGCGCGCACGCATGCACTCTCTCTGGGAGTTCTTACTCACAGTAGGGATCTCCCAGCAATGATTGCACAACATTTAACATAAGAAAAACACAAGAAGATAAATGCCAGTTGAGCAGCTCTGAGCAGCCTGTGAAAACTGGATCCAATGCCAGCTTCTTGCCTGGGGTAGACTGCACATGCTTGCAGTTAAACTGGCATTGGCATGCTAGGATGATTGAAGGCTGATGCTCTAACATATTTGTACCCTCAAGTCCTTCTTATGTTCACTGCCTGCAGCTATCAAGGCATTGCTGAGCAAAATAAGGGAGGCAGGGTGGACAGAGGATCCTTCTTACTCTCTTGCTGCTCACCCTTGCAGTGAATTGATTGTTGGAGCAGGGTGGTGGGCTTATTGATTTGTCTGTGCTGTCATTTCCATGTAAAGTGTATATCCTCAGTTTCTTTCTTGTTCTGAAATCTATAGCTCTCAACATTTAAAAAGCTATCTTCTTGTGTTTGATAATTGCCCACGCAGTATTTGCACCAGCACTGTGAAATGTTATTTCTTGCAAGCTGTCATCCACATGCTTTCCCTGATCATTCCATATTTCTGCATTCGAAGGCCAATATTGTTTCGTACTTGGTGACTGTTTCATTGACTAAATCAGGTTATGTGGAAGAAAAAACAAAATGGAAAGAAATCTACTTTATTGGGATTTCATGTACTTGTAGTGCTGGTCAGCTATTTTCTTGTTTCATGCTCCCTTTGGACTATGTCACAAATTAGGAGTCAAGTCTCTTTTCTGAGAGCAGCAGCTAGTTTTCAAGATCAACTGAAACAGCAGTTAGTAGAGTGAAATACAGCAGATATAGTCCTCTGCAGCACACCTTAGGGGATTGTATACAGCCTTGTATAAAGTCAGGGAATGGGCTAAAGGTCTCCAATTTTACATGCCTGAGATCTGATAGTGTTATAGTTACTCCACATAAAAGTAAGGAAGCTCCTAGCCAGAATAATAAAACAGCGAACTTTTGCACTCTCTCATTATATTTGATAAAGTCGTTACTGCTTTGAAAAGATTGCAGCATGTGAATCACAAGGAAAAACATCCAACTTTATCAGAGTCTGCTGTCAAAGTCCAAGCTTTGTCTTGAAAACATAGCAATCTAGCGTTTTAAGAGTGTGATTAGGGCAGTTCGCAACCCCACCAAGGAAATACGCCAAACCAAGTGGAAGGCTCACAGTTCAGGGTGAGACCATGTTTCAATCTGTGGCATCTCTAGTTAAAAGGATCTCAGGTAGGTGTACTGGGAAAGGCTTTGTGGAGAGGCACTGTGCGCCCAAGTAGAAAATACAAACCTAGATAGTCCAGTGGTTTGACTCTGCATAATGAGAGATGTAAGACAACACTTTAAAACAGCTGCCTCATCTTGATTAAGCATACCTTAGCACATTCAAAGTGTTCAGCATGATTTATGGTCACCTCATTCATTTTTACAACAGTCTTGTAAGGTAGGCCCGTATTATAAAGTTCTATTTTAATGCTGGGGCAGAGAGAAAAGAAAGTGGTGCTTGAAAAGAGTGCCACCAAAATACATTTGGGGCTGAGATGACATTTGCAGTCTTTTAGGTGGGAGATACGGGACCAGATGATGTTGGACTACAACTCCCATAATCCCAAATCATTGTTCCCCGTCCTTTCCTTCAGATGCTGTAGAAAATACAGTGATACCTCGGTTGCCAAACGTAATCCATTCCGAAAGACCCTTTCACTTCCCAAACGTTCGAAAACTGAGGCTCAAAGGGCGGCCTGCAAATTCAATAGAGGAAATTGAAAAAAAACAACAACCCAGAGGAAACCATTCGACTTCCAAGGTGCATTTGAAAATGGAAGCATTTACTTCCAGGTTTTCGGTGTTTGAAAACCGAAATGTTTGACTTCCGAGACGTTTGAAAACCAAGGTACCACTGTACAAATTTTTGAATGTGCCCTTTCATAGCACACACAAATGAGATAAATATAAGGTTACGGGCTTATATAAGGTTATATCAGTGTAGAATAGAGGCATGATAGAAAAACTTGCTCAACTACAAGGGCTGAGACTGAAAGAAGGGCTCATCATGTTGACTCACTTCAACACTGCAAGATAGTTTGGCCTTTTTTGAAGCAGAGCTTGTAATGGAAAAACAGGATGTCCAGTGGAAGGGGTTCTGTGCAAAACAAAGCTAGTCAGCCAATGTATTGCGAAACAATATGATGATCTGAAACTCAAAAGATACAGGGGGTTGAAAGAGAAAGAGAAGAGAGATTTGGAGTGTTTAACAGTTTTAGATACATTCCAGGGCAAATTTGCTTCAAAGGCATCAGTACATCTGTGAGCCAGCTCTAGAACTGTGTGCGCTCAACTCTTATAGAGAACTCTTGCAATGTGCAGCTCTGAAAGTCATTCATTGCACAGCAGTCAATTTTTCCCCAACAGTGGAGACACTTGCAGATACAAGGTGTACAGGTGAATCCATTCAGTTTTGAAGAGCTTTGGGACCTTTGGGTGAAGTTCGTATGTGTCCGTTTATGAATATGTGCTTCTGCCTTTAACCTTACACCCAATAATGAAGTTCACAAAACAGAGGAATAAAGGTTGGTTTCTTACATGAAATAAAATGGAGAGAGCATATGGATGCTGCTTAAGGCAGCCTGTTTACATACAGAAATTAAATAAATAAATAAAATAATCAATCAGTGCTTTTTTCCTAAAAAAATGTTTAGGGGTACTCTCATTTTCCTACTCATATTGAAATACTGCCCCTCAGTGAGACCAAACTTAGATTCACAAAATGTTTAGGAGTATGCATACCCCTGCAGCCCCCCAGTAAAAAGCACTAATAATAAATAAAATAATAATAATAGGCAGCAAATCATGTAGTACATAGCTTGATCATAAAGGTGAAATGATCCTCCCCCCAAGGATCCTTATCTATCTAAAATCCTAGAGTGGATATGATTTGCTGTAGTATCCACCCTAAAAAAAAAAAAAGGGGGGGGGGACACATGTATTTGTTTTGAATCAATCAGAACCAAAGATCTGTGCCTTGTGTGTTAAGCTCCATCTGTTGATATTCTATAGCAGCACAACTACAGTGTCTCTCACCTGTTTCTTGATCTGTTAGTTTATTCTTGAGATTGTGGTGTGAAAAGTGGGTCCCTGATGTTGTGAACTTCCCAGAATCCCAACCAACTTAAATATGGGGTTTAAGTATAATTTTGGACCAACATAACTGGGGAGAGGCAGGATCTTCCTGACTGTTATACTTCATTTATTCATTGTACTATTGTTTATTCCTACAAGTTACTGTCTGTTTACCAAGTCTGAAGTTGGAAGGACATGACCCAAGTGAGACATGACTGTTGATTGTATGTTTCCTGAATCATTACTTTACCTTTGGAGAAAGATGGCACTGCCTATGCTGAACCCAATTATTTCTTACAGGAAATGGCAATTAACGTTTTCTGGTAACACAGGATTGTGTGTGCTGACCATTACATTAAGTATTAGGTCAGGATATTTACTTACATTTTCTAGGTCACATTTAAGTTAAGGAATAGTAACAGGGTCAGAATAGGGGCCTCTTTTCATATGAAGTAGTGCCAACTGCAGTGATACTGTGATCAACAGAAATAAACTGTAGAAAAAGTTCAGATTGGCATCCTTTGTTACAATGCATCCATAAAAACAAGAGTCTGCCCAGTTATCAGATTTTCTTCTAGGCCAGGGGTCTGCAACCTTTAAGACAAAAAGAGCCACTTGGACCCGTTTCCGAAGAAAAAAAACCTGGGAGCCGCAAACATGCGCGCCGCTGCACTCTGATCTGACAGCGGGCGGGAAGGTGACGTCGGGACGGTGCGTGACTAATGCACGCACCGCCCCCATGTGACGTCACAGCCAGTACAGCGCCCGCCACAGTGGGGAGTGTCAGGGCGCACAATGCGCCTCCTCCCCTTGCTAGTATCCGCCCCGGAGCCGCGGCAAAGGTGTAAAAGAGCCACATGCGGCTCCGGAGCCGCAGGTTGCAGACCCCTGTTCTAGGCTGAGCAGGCAAAGTGGCAGCTTAATCAACCTTCAAGAGTTGTAGCAGGAGCTCTTCAAATCCACAAATAAGGCCATTTTCAAAGCATATCTAGCAATGGTATAAATAGTGCAAGGGTTTGTTTTTTAATGTCTGGCAAGAGGCTGTTGTTGTGTCATGGTATAGACCCCTATACGCACTCAAGAGATAAGTTTTTATTTGTTTAGAAACAAATCCTTGAGTCACATCTAGCTTGTGACTCCCCTCTCAAGGCAACACTCAGCCTCAGAAAAGTAGGTGATAAGGAAAAAGATCCTCTCCCCTTTCCTCCTTTTTTGCTGAAAATAGCCCACCTACCCACAACTACTATTTTCCATCCCATCTCCCAAAGGAAAAAGATATGGGAACTATAGATTTTCTTCCATAGGAGAAATCTTAAACACCTGAGATGGAGAACAGCATTTTTTAGGAAGGAAAAAAAGACCCAACCCCTGTACAGCCGTACCTTGGTTCTTGAACGCCTCATGACTCGAATGTTTTGGCTCCTGAATGCCGCAAACCCAGAAGTGAGTGAAGTTTTGTGAACTTGTTTTGGAAGTCTAATGTCCGACGCGGCTTCTGCGGCTTCCAATTGAGTGCAGGAAGCTCCTGCAGCCAATTGGAAGCCGCGCCTTGGTTTTTGAACGTTTTCAGAAGTCGAACAGACTTCTGGAAGCATTCCGTTTGAGAACCAAGGTATGACTGTACTTGTCTTCTGAAGCACATAACACACACATCCATGAGGAAAACAACACATAGCCAGACTTCATTTGTGTATGTAGCTTAGCCTTCTCACAGGATATGTTTTTTATAGCTTTTAACTGGAAAGGCTTGGTCCAAGTAGCACACTTCTGCTCATTTTACCTGCAGAGCTCTAAGGAGCAGGGCCTGGGAACTTCTTTTGGTCCCAGCAGCTACTCAAGGAGAGTCAGCATTCAGTGTTAACAGGCATCATGGAATTCCAAGTCTACTCTGATATGATCCAGCTTAGGCCTTCTTACCTGCTCCTGTACGAAGCCTGCCAGCCTTAGTTCTTCGCTCTTGATTCCACTAAGCTTCAGGTTCTTTTGGCTACCTCCAAACAGATAAAACAAATCTGAGCTGAACCAGCAAGGTTTTTGAGCAGCACACACTAGCTTTAGGAGTGAAAAGGTTCTACTTAATCCTTCCAATTGAATATTGTAACAGATACTGCTTGAATACCCTGTAAAAAACAGTAGTTGCAGTTAAGAACTTTAGTTGCCAAGAGTAGGCAAGGGCGTCCAAATCGCCTACATTAAGAGTTATTTGGCTCCATCTGGTGACCAGGATAGGCTTTGCAGCTCATCTTTGAGTTATGACCCAATTTGCTTCTCAAAATTGCAGCGGGGAACACCTCATTGTCCTAGAAGCATCACCTAGATTGTTGCCCATAGTAGGATTTAGGAATCTTCCCTATTGTGCCGGATTTACGTATAAGCTAAAGAAGCTATAGCTTAGGGCCCCCAAAAAATTTAAAGGAAAAAAAACAACTGGATGTACATTTCCAAAATATAAGATAAACAAATAAAATAAAACCTACATACAGCAACAGTGTTTTGTGTTGTGTAGGCTCCTATCTGTTATGTGCAAATGGCTTTAGATATGTATTGGGTCCATAAATTACCATATAGCATATATTCAACACAAAAAACAGCGACAATTTGTTGTTGACAAAGGGCAGCTGGACATATAAAGGGCCCTATTACCTTCAGTAGCTTAGGGCCTCATCAAACCTAAATCTGGCCCTGTCCCAATACAATACAGGCTGCCATGTCTCAGGGCCATGGCTCTGCTCTGCCCAAAACCACCTTCACACCATTTCACTGCTTGTCTTGGGGTCCCTTGTGCTGGCACTTGTTTGAATGAAACCTGTGGAAGATACTAAGCCTTTAAGGTGACACACAGTCGAAGACCGCCTGTGAATAGGCAGTTTTCAAAGACTATGCCTGCATCCAAGGGATTAAGCTGGCTTCCCCCATCCTGTACTGAAGGGTCATCTTTGCTATTTGAAGCTAGATCATAGGGCAACATCCAAAGCTAGATCATAGGGCAACATCAAGTGCTGCTCAGAGCAGACTCCCTGAAGCCAATGCAATCTAACAAAATCAGCCCATTTATTTCAGTGGGTCTAACTCCAGGTATGGAGCAGCTTGATATCACTTCTAGTATTTTCCAAACAACTTGAGGGGAATATGCCTAATGCATCTCATAAGCAGAAGGACTGCACAAGGGCTCTCACAATATGGGTTTTCCTTCTGCTCCTCTTGAAACCAGCTATGGAGGCGTGGAGGGAGCATAGATATAGCCCAGCTAGTTAGAGAGAGGTGCTAACAACACTACGGTTGCAGGTTTGACAGCTTCATATTTCTGCATTGCAGGGAATTTGACTACATGGTCATCAGCGTCCCTTACAATTCCATGATTCTACAAAACTCCCAGAAGAGTGCATAGGGGAAGCTGAAATGCTCATGTAGGAGACACGTTTCAAATCATGCGTTGTTGAACTTCCCTCCAGTGCTTTACACTACATTATTTGTACAGCTGCTATTGAAGGTGTAGGGATGTGTGTGGCGCTGTGGTCTAAACCACTGAGCCTCTTGGGCTTGCCGATCAGAAGGCTAGCGGTTCGAATCCCTGGGACGGGGTGAGCTCCTGTTGCTCGGTCCCTGCTCCTGCCAACCTAGCAGTTCGAAAGCACGCCAAAAAGTCAAGTAGATAAATAAGTACTGCTCCGGTGGGAAGGTAAATGGAGTTTCCATGCGCTGCTCTGGTTTCGGGTGTTCCGCTGCGCCAGAAGCAGCTTAGTCATGCTGGCCACATGACCCGGAAAAACTGTCTGCGGACAAACGTCAGCTCCCTCAGCCTGTAAAGGGAGATGAGAGCTGCAACCCCAGAGTCGTCTGCGACTAGACTTAACTGTCAGGGGTCCTTTACCTTTTTATTGAAGGTGTGCCCCACACTGGCTGCATTGTTCAACTACAGTAAGTGCGGCATCATTCTGCTTGGGACCTACAAGTTTTATAAGCTGCATACAGACAACAATATTTGCAATGCACTTCCAATCTTACATCAAGAACAAGGCTCCTTAGCTTTTGTGGTTTGAACTTGCCACTTTTCTGACCAGTGGAGTGTCTCGCTGTTTGTTCACGCACAAGATGGGCAAGAGACTTGGAATTGTGAAGCAATGTCTGCCCCAGCACTGGAAGCACTTGAGCAGCTCTTAATGACTGGCCAAGGGACAAAGAAGGGAAGCGCCAAGGGACTCCAGCTAAAAGCAGTCTGTGGCTGGCTTCAGATATTTCAACGGTATCCTGCCATCCTTGCTGGAGAGCCAGACAGAGGCCAGCCTCTATACTAGTGGTCCTCTATGCAACTTGTGCAGGTACCATGCACAGTAATGGACTCCTCCTGATCCACGAGATCCACGAGACTACCAACAAGTGAATTTGATAGTGTTTATTATACAAACCGTTAGAAGTAAATTTACACAGCTATTAATTATAGAAAGTGGCATCAAGTCTTGGCACTGCCATATTGTGTAACACAGTTTAAGTTAGTAGAGTAAGGCATGATTCCATTTTAAGGCATGCAGGAAAGGGGTTTATTGCATTCCATATTTTTCCTTCAGCTCTTCCACTTTTTTAATATATGCTTTCATTGCATCTTCTTTGGACATTCCTGAAAGAGAAAAAGGATTATGCATGTGAGCAGAGATAAAACATGAAGTAGTGTTCAACCCATGCTAGATCTATGGTATCAGCCTGCCTCCCTCGCCCTAGTCACCCAAGCAAGGACTCCTCTGTGCCCATTTGTTACATAACTGTATGGTAGGTTTACCTTTACTTCAGCGGCCTGTGAACACGAATAGTCAATTCAGTCTAAAAGATGGCCCAGCTGTATGTTGAAACTAGATTAAGTGGTGGAGATCATGATCCCTTAAAATGGATAAGGTGGGGGAAAGGAAAGCAACAAGCAACCTTGACTCCCATGTACACCCTGCAAGTTATGTGTTTTGGCCGAAGGAACCTCCTAGCTTCTCAGGTACAGAGCTATGAATCTATAAAAGACGACTCTTGGCAATTTTAAAGGTGCTGAAACAGCCTGCTAGGAGGAGTTTCAACACAGATACCCTCCCCCCACTGCATCCATTGACACCAGCACATCTGTGCACATGTGGAAACATGAAACAGCTGCAGTATAGCCAGCTTTTGTGACACTGAAACTAAGGGCTTAAAGGAAGGCCATAAAGCTGAAGGAATGAACTGTTAGAGTTAAGGCAAGTAATGTTGATCTATGGGTGAGATTAAGTTCAGTCAGCCATCCCAGTGATTTGATAGCAATTGAGTTGTATTTGCTGTTACACTTAAGGCTTACCTTTCAAGGAATTCCAGGCATCCCACTTGGCCTTCCCTTTGAAATCAAGCATCCCAGGACGGTCTGAAACAGTGACATTTTAACATAGTAATGAAACAGCCTTGCTTTCCCCCCACAGTACAAGAGATCACTTTGGGTATACAAACAAAGTCAAACTGCATGAACTTGCAGGTGCAACTTCTTAAAAATAAAGATGATCACGATCCTGACCAGTCAGTGTCTTATTTATCTTAAGCTTCCCATTTAGATTTAAGAGGCAACAGCATGGTTGGGGTATAGATGTTGGCATCCCTTTGTTACTTATTATTTTTGTTTGTTTTTTGCAGCCTAGAAACAGAAGTTTAGTCCTGCTTGTTAAAAAGCTTTAAGCCTGCCAAATATTTACTTCCTGCATGTTTTTGTTCATTGTATAGTAAGTTGTTTGTTAACTCTGAGTTTCCATTAGGATAGATCACATTTTGCTGTGTGCTGATTCTAGCTGTTTTTCTAAAGTTGATATCCAATCTAGAGGTACTCCCCTGAAGAGTTGCTAATGATAGCAAAGTTGCTGCCTCTCAACTTTTGAAGGACAGCTTTAATCCAAGGATTGTTCAGTCAACATGGCATGTTTGTTCCTGGATGAAGGGTATTTACTAATCATTGTTCAAAATGATTTCTTATACATGGTTTAATGTGCAACCTAAAAGCCAACCCATATTCTCGGATCCAGGATAACCAAGTGCTGGAGAGACGGCAAAATAAGCACCGTATTGCCTACAATGGAGCCCCCTGAACCAAGATGAGCAAGTTTCCTTTGGATCATCTAACTCAACTCACTAACACATCAACAGAAGTGCCTGCATATTTGTTCTTCCATAAGGTAGGAAGCCTGTGTTGCCAAGTTAGGCAGCCTAGATGTTAAGATAAATGTGCCCATACTGGCTGCACCTATCAGAAACTGACTCATCAATTCACAACTAATTTTAATGGTAGACAACTTGCTCAATCTCATGCAGGGTGCAATGCCCTGTGGTTTGACATTAGGGAATCACCCTACATTTTCATGCAAACTGCATGCCATATGTGTTGCAATATTCCATTTGGAAATGAAAAAGATCCGAAAAGATAGATTTCTCTCTCTCTCTCTCTCTCTCTCTCTCTCTCTATATATATATCCAAGGACACTTAAGACAACCATTCCCTGGGACAGAAAATGCACAGAACATCTCAGGAGCAAGCTCTGGTAGTTACTTGATGCTCACTTTGGGACCACTGCTGCCATATTGGTTGTTCCACTTCCATCTACAAGGAGGATCCTTTTCAGCAATAAGGAAGACAATATTCTGGCACTCTCTTCTCTGATCTACCCAACTAGCTACTCTATGGTACACAGAGATACAGGGGCAGATTCCATTGCGGAAATGTTCACCTGGAACAGACGGCCTCTTCCTTTTGGCTCCAAGCGATTCTGTTTTTTTGGGAACCGATCACAATCTCCATCGTACCGTGTTATTTTGCATTTATATAGTGAACCTCAAGCATCTGAATAAGTTCACATATATTTCCAGTAATCTTTATACAGCCACCCTGTATGAAAAGAGACAGCATCCTCCAAAGGATCGAATGAACTCTGAGCCAGCAACTTCTCATCTGGCTTCCAGTTAACCATTTGTAACAGTTAACCATTTGTGCCTTGGCCTAGTGCAGTGGCTACTGTACCAGAGCAGCCTTTGTTTCCTTGGCAATCTACTGAACACCAGCATTTGGTGTAGTAGGTTTGTCCGTATTTGACTGCTCTTTTAGAAGGACTTGCCTGAAGGCCCAGGATGGTCAAATATTGCCTTTTGACCTACTTTCCATGCCTGTGCTTTAGGAGTGGCTGGAGAGGGGTGGGGCATACATAAACAAATGTATTGTGCTCAAGTTCTATGATTAGCATTTCAGAATGAATTCCATGCAAACACAGCCCTATCATTTTTACTCCAGGATTGGCAATGGGGCTATTCATGAAAACCAGCTGCTTGCAAGGTACTGGGTGACCTTTAGCTCTAGTTGGCACTGTCATCCCAGAGGGAAGCTAAGCTACTGCCTGACCCTTGCACTGCTGGCACTGGAAGCGTAGGCAATTAGCCAAGTGTTTCAGATCTCCCTCCTGCAGCATGTCCATCAGTAATCACACTGTTGCAAAATAAAACAAGGGCACTTATGTCAGTCTTCTGGTTGGTCCCATTATCAAGAACCAGTATGCTATCCTTTATTCATCTACCAAGCCTCTCTCCCCTCCCCATCCTCCAAAACACACACAAGCTACAGAAACAGCAGAATTATGCCTAGACTTTCCATCCAGTTTTACGTACTGAAACTGGACTCCCTTTTCAGCTAACTTCCCTGCATTCGGAGTTACCCAATACAGTAGTACTTCAGGTTACAGATGCTTCAGGTTACAGACTCCGCTAACCCAGAAATAGTAGCTCGGTTTAAGAACTTTGCTTCAGGATGAGAACAGAAATCACACAGCGGCAGAGGGAGGCCCCATAAGCTAAAGTGGTGCTTCAGGTTAAGAACAGTTTCAGGTTAAGTGCGGACCTCCAGAATGAATTAAGTTCTTAAGCCGAGGTACCACTGTAGGTTGAACCACCAAGTAGGTTGGTAGATCAGGGTACCAGCTGTGGCAACATGAATGGCCTCTAAGAGCAACGAGTCATTCTCGTGATCAGTACAAAAGTTGTGTTTGCACGAGGGGCTTTAACTTTAACTTCCCAAGCATCTTTAGGGCTCTTCTGAATAGTTGCTTGTAGGACACCCCAACCTGACTTCAGCTACTTATTGATACTCCTGCAAAGGATATCTAAATATTAACCCCCCCCGCCCCAAACAGTGCTATCCAGTGCAACATGAAGACTCTGCAGGTGTGCTTTTAGTTGTAAGATACCAAATAGGTGCTTCTGTCCTCGACTAGCGAATCTGATCGTTTCACCTTCCTCTTGAAAGATGAAACCCAAGCGTAATACTAGGCTGTTATGCGAACCCTAGTCTAGCTGTGCAATGGTCTGCTATCTCAGCTCCAGCCAACTAAAAGTGGCCCAACCTATCCTTTTGGAATTCACTTTCTGAACACTCGTCCAATAGGATACTTGGAGTGCCAACATGGCAACACATCCAGAGCAGCAGACACATTCATATCCTGCTTAACTGTTGTACTGCAATACTGAGCAAGGGTTGTGGAGAGGGGTAAAGAGGATCTGGTTGTAGCTTCTAAAGGCAGTCGCTCAAACTTATAGCAAGTTCCATTGGAACAGTTTATAGTTGCCATTCTCACAGCAGTTTCACGAGTTCTATGCCAAGGACCCTCACAGAAAAGGCATTTTGTTTTGAGTTGTGTGCAAATCAGAGCAAGCTTTGTCGCAAGTATCTTTCAGAGCTGCAAGTGCTCCTAGCCCAAAGCTCTTGAGAGTCAGTTAGACTAGGACGCCAATAAGTTAAGCAATGCCCTGAACTACTGGATTGGGTAAAATGCTTCACTTAGAACATGGAAGCTCTGCAAGGATCGGACAACTCGTCCTGACTAGGCCTTTGAAATGTAGAACATTTCTGCAGGCACTACTGCAAGTTACATCCCACTCGAAGTTTCTACTCTTTCATAATAACCAGCTAAATCTGGCTACACTCCTTGAAGTATGTGAGGTATTACATATTTCAAAGGAGCTGCTGTATCAGAAGTTAGCCGTGATGGTCACCTCAATAGGGAGACTTGATGTGAAATGATGTACCTGAAACTATAGTTATGTTTGCTGCAATATTACTTTTTAATCCACTTATTTATATGCTGTTGTATGAAATCTATGCACATCGCAGGACTCCATGCTATGTAGTATGGAGGTAGTATGCAAGCAGTAGCAACTGATGCTTTTAACTATTTATGGTATGAAGCAGATTTTGAAAGAGGTTACAAGCAGCTAAGTAAATTGCTTACTATTGCAAGTTGCTTTCAAGCAAACGAGCAAGTCTGAAATGAAAGGCAAGTTGATCTCGTTGAAAGGCTGCCCCGGGCATTTAAGGAGCTCTGTATTGAGGGAGCACATTTACTATCAAGTGTTACATACAGTTAATATACCTACATTTAACTTACGGTGCTCATTTGGACACACAGCATATAGGATCTTTACCTACCTGGTGTAAGTTCCGTTACCTTTCAGTATATAGTAGTTTATAGTTCTCAATGAAATAACTCAATAGATTAGGATGAAAGAATTGCTCAATGAGCAATCCCAATGAGCAACGATTGCTCAATGACCAATCCCTAAGCATGGATTTGAATGTAGTATGAAGTTAACTCATACCTGTATTTACATCTCCAACTGTGGCCTGCTTGTAATGGCTGTAGATATCCAGCATTTCTTGATCTGTTGGTTGGGTCTTCAGCTTCTTGACTTCTTCTGCAGCTTTTTCAAACTCTGCCTATTTCGAAAAAGGATTCAAATTAAGGGATTTACTGCTGTTCAGTACACTTAATGTAGGCAAACATAATTCATCCAAATCAGAATAAATTTTAGCACCAAACGTTTTAGAGCTTCATGAACTGTGGTACAGTCCTTTACATGTTTACTTTGAAATAAGTCCCACCAGGTTAGTTGGACTTACTCCCAGACAAGCATGCATAAGATTCAAGGTGTGGGAACTTAGTTGGGCAAATAGTGTGGAGATTTGAAGCTTGATAATTATCCTGAGGGTGGAAGGTTGCAAAATGAGTTGCTTTACTAACACTTGGCAGAAAAGCTGTTCCAGCACGACTTACGAGGGCTGCCTCCGATGTTGCCCAATTTTTTTTCAAGTTCAAGTTCCTGCAAGCCACTTTCACCAAGACATTGCACACGCCACCAAGTGCTGCCGGATACCTTGAGCAAGCTGCTCATGCTCTTGGCAGCGGAAGCCACAAAGGGCCATTATCTCCAGCTACATTTGCATGCTTTTTCCCAGGCCCAACTTTGTAAATTCTCGTTGCATCCACAGTCAGCATGCTAAGGAATCCTTTCACACAAGAGCCTCACATACCATAAAAACTGAGGTTTTATCACCCATCCTTCAACCACTAGATCAGTTAGGCAAAAGTGCCTGTTCCAGATGGGAGGGGGGAGAGAGAGAGAGAGAGAGAGAGAGAGAGAGAGAAAAGAAAAGGCTGCCTGTACAGTATTAGCAATTCTAAACAAGAACTCAGCTTCAAGCTATTATGCATAAGGACTGCAGACCCACTGTGCAAAATCTTGAAAGTCTGGCTTCTGAAAAGTTTCAACCACCATGACTGAAGATACAAAGTAACGGCTTTGGAAGAACTTTTAAGAATTTACCTGGCTAGTACACGCTTCATATTTGTGGTTTTATAATGATCACTGGCTATTATTTCAGACGTAGCGACTTACTTTTAAGAGTGGGCCACAACTTTGCGGAGGAATAAGCCCCTGGAGAACTTAGCACTGCCTACCAAGGCACAAGCGCGTGCTCTGCAATGGGGGAACAAGGGCGCTTCATGTCTCCTCCTGCCCGACGAGGAAAGAAAGAGACACCCCCCCACCTCATTCCGGGCCGCCTATATTGCGGGGTGGGGTTTGTGTGGGCGCTTGCAGGAGCAACATAAAACAGAAATTTATCAGGCAGCGGCCAGAAGGAGAAGTGTGGAAGACACACTTCCAACTAGAAAGAAAGCAGGAACAAGACCTCAACACCCTTCCGCCGACAAATGCGAAGAAAACAGAAGCCGACACTGAGAAAAGCCTAGCGAAAGAGAAGCAGACTTGCCGCGCCTGCAAAGGGAGTGGGGTGTCTTGGAAGAGCGCCCTTTTGTTAGGGAAGGGGGCTTACCTGTGCCATGGTTGCAGAAGCGCGCAGCGACCTCTTCCTGATGCAACAAAAGGCTGAACTGCGCCCGTTGCAGCTTCTTGCCCCAGAGTCTCTATTTCACGAATCAGCCCAGCTCGCTCGGCCAATCAGAAGAGAGGGGGCGGGCGCTCGCCGGCCTTTGTTCCCACCGCGATTCGGCAAGCGGCTGTGACTGACGGGCGAAAGGCAACGCCTGACTCCAATGGTGGCCACAGATGTACGTATAACCAAAATACTAGACTAGTCCACCTCGCTGGTTCCTTACGTTGTTTGAAGACCCTCTTCGCGAGTGAGGCAAAGGCCCATGGCCAATACTGTATTTTTGTTAGGGAGGGGCAGGACTTTTGTTAGGGGGGAAAGAACCGACGTGATTGGCCAATTAGTTAAGTACGTATTCCTATTGTTTTATTTGATCTCGGCAGGGGGCAGCTGCCCCTCTTTTGGCTACGCCCATGGCAAAAGCTGATGAAAATACATAAGGATATTAAGGTTAAAGTAAGCAAGTATTTTGGGGGGATGGGGGAAAAACAACAACAACGATCACGTCTGTCGAGGAAGCTGCGGGCTGCACATAAGGAGCAGCGGCGTGGACTTTCGGAAGTCGTGCGCGTGCATCCATCCTGAGCTTAATTCGAACTTTAAAAAGCAGACACCCATGATTATTAGTGGACCGTCCAGCGCTTGCTGGCTTGTTTTTTCGTTTGCAGACGTAATGCTATGTTAGGTGGACTTTGCAAGCCGCTTTTTTTTTTTTAATGTTCTTAAGCAAAACTGCATGCTCAGAATAGCTACGGTTATTATCTGGGGTAAGAACTCTTGATTAGCAATTTCAAATCGTGGAAATTGCCCTAATTGAAGATGCAGACTATGCTGAGAAAATGTCATTTTCAGCAGACTATGCTGAGAGAAATGTTTCTGTCAATGCGTGGTTTCCCCCATTCTTGACCCGCACATAAAGTATTCCAACAGACTAGTCGAGAACCGGAAGTACATCAACGTTAAAGGCTGGCCTCTGGATAATAAGCGTAATTAGGCGAGGGGGCGCCCGGCGGAAAAGAGAAGCGCTTGCAGTCGAAAAGGAATGTCGAACGCGCAGCTTCAAGCCCTAGACCCCGCCTCGCCGAAGGAGACGATTGTTTCCGTCTCCGTAGACCGTAAATTATACTATTTTAATATGAAACTGAGCGGTTGATTTGGGTTGGAAGTGGGTGTGTCAAGGCAACTTCAGTTCATTAAATATTTGCTGCAACGAAAGGAGCGTTTTGCAGTATTAACAGTGGGCTACACTGCAGGGTTGTCATAAGCCACTATTGGCCACAGCCTTCTCCCCAACCTGCAACAATGGGGAGAATGGACTGTACCGCAAAGCAATTTTAATACATTTTAAAATTCTGATTACACTTTTCACGCGAATGTAAACGTGAATAATAATAATAATAATAATAATAATAAATTATACCCCGCTCATCTGGCTGGGTTTCCCTAGCAACTCCGGGCAGCTCCCAACAGATTCCGCTGTACAGTGCAAATACCAAATAAAGCAGAGAACATGAAACACGTATGTAAACCTCTCTGAGTTTCAAGAACGTGTATGTATATAAGATTTCAGGTTAAGCTTTCTACAAGTTCCATATCTCTATATTTCCCATATAGTGTTAACCGGCTATGGGTTTTGCTCTCTCTATGGGCAAAGTTGCCGTCAATTATAAAGGGACCAGTGGGCGACGCAACTCCGCCAGTAGGGCGGGAGAAATGTGCTCGCGACAGCCAATCGTTGGCGAGTTCCTGGAAGGCGTTTGCAGAGGAGGCGAGGCTGTGGAGGCTGCCTGGGAAACGCGGCGTTTAAGTACCAGGAAGTGGAAGTCCTCTGCCTGAGATTGGGCCACGTGTTTGGAGAGAAGGCGTTTGCCTGGAGCGCCGGTGAGGCAAAGTGCGGGGAGGACGAGGAGAGCGGGATTCGTCGTGCGAGTTGGTCAGGGGATTCCCAGTAGCAGCAAGAATGACATTTCCTAGCCTGACATGAGAATGGGGTCAAGCGCAGAATTGCTCCACATTCTGTTTGACACTTTGGTTGGTCGCTATAGTGGTTTTGCAGAGGATTGACGCAATTATTTATATATTGGCGCCCGCCATAAGGTGATCTCACCACTCTGAGCTAAGTGGCGGTGCTTCGTCCCTGCACCGCTACACCATTGAGCAAGAGACCAATAAAATAAAATAAAAATAGAGTTTGGAGTGATACTCAGGGAGATTTGGGTTGGGTGGCTCCGACCCCAGTGCCCTGGTACATTGTGTGTAACGAAACATAGTATCTGGGAGAGTACAACATTTGTATTTGTGCATTATGAGCAAACGTACAGTTCATGGTGCTAAAAACTAAGTGTCTTAGTTAGACACAGCGCTGCTTGACTTTTACTAAACATTATTTATGCCACCGTGTGGTTTTGGTGTAGCTTGCATGATGCTCTGAACGTGCCAGACCAAAAGTGGGTGGGGCAACCGATGTGATTCTTAAACAAACACCCTTTTACTTAAATGGTTAAAACGACAAATAGTATATTCTAGCAAATAAGATACAGCAAGTAAATGAGACATCTGTTTACAAGTACAAACCGTATTACAACACACTGGAAGTGGCACAAGAATGAACATTGTTAAAACTTTGCTAAATCCCTGATTAAACAATCTAGCCTTTTGAACAGCAGGGGTATTTTTTTGTTATTATGCTATGTATTTTTGTGTTTTTATATTGTAAACCTCACTGTGATCTGAGCATGGAGGGTAGTATAGAAATGTAATAAATATTATTCACACAATAGTACCTGCAAGTAACCATTTTAGATTTGTTTCAATAGGTTATTTATTGTAAACTGCTTGGAGGTTTTATTGCAGTCAAGCGGTATATAAATTTTGTTCACTTGAAAGTGAGTAGAATCCTCAATTGGTGCCGGAGGGGAATCCTTCCAGTGCAAATGCTAGATTCAAAAGAATGATACAGAATTCCACAGGGCAGGGATGGGTTAAATTCCCCTTTGCTGTCTACTACAACCCTGCCAATTGTCAGCCCCTAGGGGCTGCTCTTTGTATATATATTTTTAAAAGTTCTGGTTCGATATCAATATGCATTTTGGGTACAATCCTTTATGTACAATGCTGGAATGCATCTTAAACATATAAACAACAGAACTTGAAGTTTCTTGCTACTGAAACATTGATTGTACCCAATGCTAGGACCTTATGCTCTTGTTTTTTCCAAAAGCAAGCTCCTTCATTATGTTGCATTACATTTTTGCCTTCCAGGTACTTGTTAGATAACTCACATGTCATCAGAAGACGTTACTGTCACTGTTCGTCTTGTTCGCTCATTTGAGCACCGTAATTTTAAACCTGTTGTGTACCATGATGTTACTCTGGATCAGACTGTCGGAGAGTTTATTGAATTTGTGAAGAATGGTAAGGAACTGTTATGGCTGGCTAGTGCTTCTTGGTGTGTGAAGGAACATGTGGCAGGGGGGGAAAGGGGGGGGGGACTGCCCCATGCTGATAGGCCCCAGGGAAGAGCTGTAGCCTAGTGCTTTGCATGCAAAAGGTACCAAGTTCAATCCCTGGCATCTCTAGGTAGTGCTGGGAAAAACTCCTGCCTGAACCCCTGGAAAGCTGTAGCCAATCAGTGTTCATGATACTAGGATAGATGGACCCAATGGTCTGATTTGGTATAAGGCAACTTCCTATGTTTTTACTATGTCATCGCCTGGATGAACAACGTTCTAGGCGTCCGTAGGTTCCATTCTATTGCTCATCCTTCAGAGGACCCTCAGCTTCAGAGACATGTAACATATAAGGCTTCCTGCAGTTATGGATATACAGTGGTACCTCGGGTTACATATGCTTCAAGTTACATACGCTTCAGGTTACAGACTCCACTAACCCAGAAATAGTACCTTGGGTTAAGAACTTTGCTTCAGGATGAGAACAGAAATTGTGCTCTGGTGGCGCGGCGGCAGCAGGAGGCCCCATTAGGTAAAGTGATGCTTCAGGTTAAGAACAGTTTCAGGTTAAGAATGGACCTCCGGAACAAATTAAGTACTTAACCCGAGGTACCACTGTAACAGTGTGGATGGAATTCATGGGATTATGATGACTTTTCACAGATACTGGGATGTATTGTGCATGATTTTAACCTGTAATTTCAAACATCCTTTGGTACACTTAATGTGGCACTATAAGCCTTCATGTTTTCTTGGAACTTGGGTTCCATTGATTTGTATGACTTGGACTGCAGGCCTGTGCACACTTACTTGGGAGTAAGCTCCATTGAACTCAGATGAACATATTTTTGAGTAGACATGCATAGGATTGTGCTACTGGTTCTAAGAACAGAGAATAACTGTGGGCAGGATTCACTTAAAGCAGAAGCCCAGGGCAAGAACTTCTGTTTGTGAAATGGGGCTTCCCCCATCTTCTCCCCATGCCCCCCCAAACTGGCTCTGGGGGGCTTGGGAGAACCCTCAAAAGAGTGTGCAGGGGAAGGAGGGATGATTGCTCCACCTGGAAAGCTGAAATGCTTGTACAGATGGAACAATTGGAAGAGTGCAGTGTTGAATTTTACCCATTGTGTGTATCTTGTTAAATCCAAGTGAAAATGGTTAATGTTCCTTTTCAACATTTTTTTTCTAGATGTGGTATTAAGGACAGGACTTCCACCTCCTTTTAAAAAATATAAATACGGTATGTATCTTTCCTTGCACTTCCATTAAATTGGTTTATCTGCATCGGGGTTAGCCTGTGATGCCCTCTGGATGTTGTTGGACTACAACTCCCATGAGCCTCAGCTAGCTTGGTCATTGGTGAGGGATGATGGAAGATGTAGTTCAACAACATCTGGAGGGGACCTAATTAGATACCCATTGTGGTTTTTTGTGAGGAGAAGCTGGATGTAGAGGTTGGGCTGGAAAATAATTGGGAGTTTTGGTTCCATGACAGGTTAAGCTTTACCTCATGGAATAATTAAACAGTTGTACATCTTGGAATTCATTTCAGTATTAGCCTGCAGATTATTCATGCTGGTGTTAATTGGCAGCATTGTCTTTTGGGTATTAATTTTTTTATCATCTTCCTTAAGTGCCTCTTAAACTCGCCTCACATGTTGAAGTGCTGCTCATGACCCACAATCCTTTGAAACTGCAGTTTCCTCCGTGCTTCTGCATTTCAATATCCAGCAACTAATTGTGAGGTCAGAAGGGGTAGCCAAGCAGGAGAAAGAAGCATGGAATGAGAGGCTTACGTGTGGAAAGAATTTACATAGTAAATAAGAAGAGAGTGGGAATGAGGCTGGAGGTAAACAGGAAAGAGCTTAAGTATGAATTTGTGAAACGGATATAAAATTAAAGCAAAGTATTTTATTAATCATTGAAAACAAACAGGATTTAGGCTGCAAAATCAAATATATTTGATTTGGCAATATAGTATATATATTATATTTAGCTTGGAATCTGACATTTTGAAAACTTTCAGGGAGCAACAATTAAACAGCAGGTTTCTCCTGCTTTTGTTGTCAAGAAGATCTAGGCTTGACTCAGGAGTTACAGGGGACATTTGTAGTGGTTCCTAGTTGCATAGTAGAGTTCCAGTGCTTTGCAGTTCAGTCCTGTCTTGGGATAGGGGGAGAAACTGAATTAAGTTTGCCTTTAATGCTGAATGTGTCAAATTTGCATTTTCTGAAACAAAGTTCTCTAACCAGTGTTTACAAACATGTACATAGCTGGGGAAATGTGTATAAAAATGAATAGATTAGTGAAAACAGCATGCAAAACATACAGTAGCATATTAGGAAAAAAATCCTTGCAAAATGTGTACATTAGGCGAAAATAGCATTAAAATTTTAATGAAACAATAGCACTAAATTTTAATTAAAATAGCACTTAATTTTTTATGAAAAAATTGCGAAGTGCTGCAGCATCTTGGAGAACTGCATTTAAGATTGAAAAAATAAGAAACTAAGAACCAAAACTGACAGGTTTCGCCCGCTCCCACCCAATCCATTATAGTTCTTCACTAACTGTCGGCAAGAAAACAGCAGTTTAGTTAATGGATGGGTGGTTTTTTGGTTGTGAACATTTGCCTTTTGCCTTGCTTTGCTAATGCATAACATAACATGGTTACAAAAGCAGCAGGTATTGATAATAAGAAACCAGAGTGCAATTATCAGAAAAAAGCAGCCATTTGAAGCACACCTACTTTAAAATAAAATGCTGCTCAAAGCTTGAGGGTATGACTTTCCTGAAAACACCGATAGGTAGGCTGGACGTTCAGCAACAGTATAGCAATTGCAAGACATGGTGGTTGTTTCATATTTTTACTAAGATTACTTTAAATAGGTGATTGCCACTTATTTTGCAAAGATAAAGAAAAAGTCAGTTGTAATGTGGCCTCTCTGTGTTTGGTATAAAAGGTCCTCAGTGAGTGTCCTTAGCAAACACCACCAGCTTTTATATTTCATGCACAATTCAGCATGTTTGTTGCAAGTAGAGGTTTATCAAGTAGGGATGTATTCTGAGGTTGCCTCCAATCCGGATTGGGAAACTGTGATTATATTAGGAAGAAAGATGATCTTGTATCACACAACTTCTGATTAACAGTTTAAAAAGGGAGCTGCTTTCTGTGTGTGTGTGAGTTTTTACTTTTAAACCATATAACTACTAATCAAAACTGCGATTGGAAATTCAGATTCATTTTGTGGCTTGAATTCTGCAGCCTATACTGTCAACTGGGTTTTTAATTTATTTGTATTTTTGAGTAGTCTTAAGGATTCTGCTCGGCGTTTGTGTTCAAGGCTTAATGGATGTGAGATTAGATTGCATGTTTCTAAGTATATAAACCTTCTACAGCTGATTCCGTTAGTATTTTTGAGCTTGTAAAGAACAAGTCTCTGTTGAATTCGGAGGGATTTTCTAGGATTGTGATGATGTTATACTGCCTGTCCAATTCTAGTTGAGAGAAGCAAAATAAGAAGAAAAATATTGCAAGGTAACAAATGTGCGGGAAGAATGTATGGTGTGATGCACAAGACCTTAGAATGGAGCATTATAGCTAAATGCCCAGTAGAAGAAACAAAAAACCTATCTCAAAGCAAGCAATCTCTTTCAGATACAATGAAGATTCTTCACCAGGCGCATGGCTCTAAGGTACATCTTATGACTGCTCACTCCCCTCCTAAATCTCTCTAAATTTAATTTGTTCATGCTGGAAGGTGCCTGCCTTCTAGTAGGGTATAATGTTATTTGACTACTCCGTATTTATTTTCATCCCCTCCTCCCCCTCCATTTCTAGACCAATGAACTCGTCGTGAGTTTAGAAGATGATGACAAACTCATTTTGGCAGAGGACAGCACCCTGAAAGCCGCTGGCGTAGGTTGGTAGTGGGCTGGGATTGACTGAGGCCTCAGCTCGTTGTTCTTGTCATTATCCTGGCTGATTATGTTTGGATAGCCTGCTGAAAAGCAAATGCTAAACCTGATGTTCCGTACGCAACCTGACTATTATTGAGGACCAGTGTGGGTATGCTTAACATACATTCAAATCATTGGGTTCGAGGGCCCCATGTACCTCTCTTCAGAATGCTAATGGGGGTATTCCCTCTGTCGTTCCCCCCCCCCACTGCGAAATAAAAAGGTTATGCTTGGAATTCTGTTGAAGGTAATTTTAAATGACTGACAGCTTGGTTATTCGTACCGTGCCTGCCTCATCTTTTCAGCGACGTTTACACTGATGCTTCGGTTGGAAATTTAAGCAGTGTAACTAGTGAGGAGTAATGAGAGCCTGTTCAATAATGTGCAGTTCTAGAGAGTCACCAAGATCACTTGAGAGGGAATATAAGTATAAAAAGGGAATATTGGAACACATTTGCTTGCTACCCGATTGGGAAGTGCCATAGGCCATGTCATGCAGCGATAAATGCAAGGTAACAGTGTTGTGTGGCAAACCAGGTGTCCGCTGGGTGGGTGTAAACTTTTGCTCCACATAAGCCAGCTGAACTTCTGAAACATTTGTTGAGCAGGTAGCGATCACATCTCATTCGATTCACATTATACGAAAAAGAAAAGTAAGCTTTTGGGTTGATACTCTGGCTGGCCTGTGAGGTAGTCAAACTACTCAGGCTTACTGATGGCATGAGGAGAGCTAGGTTCTGGTCTTTTTTTTACTGGACCAGCAAGCTTCCCAGTTAACTGCTGAGATTTTAAATATATGTATTTTAAAACAAAATTTTATTGGGTTTTTAAACAAGTACAAATACAAGAACCATTAAACACTTAACCAGCAGTACAGCTAAAGGTGCTTGTTTTATATCTTTATACACTTGCTTACATATTCAGCAATCAAATGTATTACATGATGAAGAGATTTTAAATATTAAATCAGTAAGGTGTGTTAGGGCATTTCTGCATTCAATTAATTTTGGGGGTTGATAAGATCCCAACCTGGTATTTCCAGATGTTTGGCACTACAACTCTCCATCATCCTTAGCTCTTGCTGGTGGGGGATCATGGGAGTTGTAGTGCAAAACACGAGGAGGGCACCTGACTGGAAAGCTGATGCAGTGTTGTTAAAAGCTCTGCACCTATAGGGGAGCTTCATTATGAGACAATGATATGTTGAAGCCAGCACGGCTGGCCTCTTTCTCCTGGCAGAAATATGCTTTTGCTACTGTAAGGGAAAATTTCCTTTGTTTCTTAGAAGTGTTCTAAAGCAGCTGTTTAGTGGAACACCGGTGGGATTTGCAGCAAAATGTTACAGCATGGAGGTGGCTGCTCCATCCCATCTCTCCAGTTTTTCCTGCCTCTCTCCGACAGTCAGCATTCCATAGTCTCTGAGCATACCCAGCCCTCATTGGATTGCTTTGGGCTCTTATCCCCCTCAGAGCTTCTCTCTCCCTTCCTAAAGCTTTTTGCACGTCTTCAAACTTTTCAGTCCCCCTCCTCCCACCCCTTTCTTGCCCTCTGACAGTAGCGTTTTGGCTGCATAAGCAATGGCACTCACAGTGTAAACATCAGGAATGGAGGGAATGACTGTGGTTATAAACAGAATAATAGGGATGTGGGCTTTCCAGAAATGTTTGAATTGGCTCATTTAGGCTAATTTGCATATTCGGCTAATTTGTACAGGGTAATTATCATTGCAAAATGTTATGGCGCCCTAGAGAGTGACCTGACTTCACATGCTGATGCTGCTTGGATTTTGTAAGCAAATCCAACCACTTTGAAGTTGCCAGTTCCCGTATTTGCAATTGGCATCCATTCATTGTTGCTAATGAACTTATGGAAATGGAAAACTTTCCATGGGGTGGGGGGTGGGGAGCTCCAGAATTCTTTTCATCTGCACTGAACCAGAAACATGGGCAGCTGCTATGTAGGTATAGTCTCAATGAAAGCCCTGGAACAGATGAGTCCTGTAAGAACCTAAATCAGACACCCCCAAACTCGGCCCTCCAGATGTTTTGAGACTACAACTCCCATCATCCCTAGCTAACAGGACCAGTGGTCAGGAATGATGGGAATTGTAGTCCCCAAACATCTGGAGGGCCGAGTTTGGGGGTTGCCTGACCTAAATGCTTTTTTGCTGTCTTGTGAGATTGGCTTTCTTAGGCCAGTCTTCTCATGGTGGAGATGTAGGAGGCAAGCATTAAAGGAAGCTGTATACCTTTTGCCTGAATATTTGGACCATAGAAATTTTGCTTCATGAAGTGGAAGAATTATGTTCAACCCTCCCCAAGAATGGGGTTCTCAGCTGGTGAAACACTTAATGAATTGAATTTGAATTGAACAATTAAATTGAACAATTAAATTGAAAAGCTAAGAGACTTGGGCACTTTTAAAAAGACTCTATGATTGAATTGAGTCAGATACAGAGGGCTGTCATCACTGCCCCTTTTTACTATTTTGGTTTGGCTAGTGATGTAGCCCAAGAAGATACAGAGGAGGGGATATGGACCTTTGCGTTCTCTACTTTCTGAAGTTGGGAAATGCATCCTTCCTTTATGGCAGGGGTGCAGAAACCTGCAGCCTTCCAGCTGCTGTTGGACTCCCAACTCCTAAAAGCCCAACATGCTTGGCCAGAAACCAGGGCGGCAGCATCAGGAGTGCCACAAGTTACCCACTTCTCAATCTGTGCTGCTGCTGCTGCTTCTTTGGCGATCACTTGTAGCCAAGTAAGATTGTCTTCCATAAACACAGTTTTAACAGTGAGTCCATAAGTGACCGTGGAGGCCAGTTCTGGATCCACATGTCCTTTCACAGCAGGGACATAGATTTCCGGGTGGGAGTTGATCACGGTAAGGGTTTGCCAAGCGTGCCTTCCTCTTAGCACGTTTCTCCCTTTCATTCTGAGTTTGAGCATCTTCAAAACCCATGACACCTTTGGTAAAGGCTGTTCCCCAACTGGAGCGCTTGCATGCCAGTGTTTCCCAGTTTTTGGTGTTTATACTACATTTTAAAAGATTTGCCTTGAGAGAGTCTTTGAACCTCTTTTGTTCACCACCGGCATTGCGCTTACCATTTTAAAGTTCAGAGTAGAGTAGTTGCTTTTGAAGACGACAGTCTCCTTGTCACAAGAAGGCTCTAGTAACTAAACCAGAAAGATCCTGCATTCAAAGAAATGTGGTTCTTGAGGGAGTGGACAGTGGGGGTCAGTGTGTGAACCTGAAGCTTGCTGCTTATTTCTCCCAGGTTATAAACCCAGGAGTGAAATGTTATATACAGGGTGAGTCTTTTAAAAGAGGCCCCGTGGAACATGTGTACTCTGTATCCATGGGGCCTCTTTTAAAGGACTCACCCTGTAGAAACAGGCCCTATACCTGGAAGTGCTTGGGAGAATTAACTTTTTTTTAATTGGCAACAATTGTCTGATAAATGAGGCTTAACTGTCTCGTGGGGAAGGGCTGGAACTCAGTGGTAGAGCATCTGCTTTGCATGCAGAAGGTTGAAGGTTTATTTTATTTATTTATTGAATTTATATTCTGCCCTATCCCCAGAGGTCTCAGGGTGGCTTGCAGAAGATTCAATCCCCAGCATGTGAAGAAGCTCTGCCAGAAACCTTGCGAGAGCTGCTGCCGACAATACTGAGCTAAATGGACCAGTGGTCCGCCTTGACTTAAGGCATCATCCCACCATCTCCCATTTGTTTTGCAAGTACAGTGGTACCTCAGGTTACAGACACTTCAGGTTACAGACGCTTCAGATTACAGACTCCGCTAACCCAGAAATAGTACCTCGGGTTAAGAACTTTGCTTCAGGATGAGAACAGAAATCGTGTGGTGGCAGCGGGAGGCCCCATTAGCTAAAGTGGTACTTGAGGTTAAGAACAGTTTCAGGTTAAGAACGGACCTCCAGAACGAATTAAATTCTTAACCCAAGGTACCACTGTATATTGAATGACAGAGGTTCCCAAACTGTGGTCCACGAGCTTCATTCAGAGGGTTTGCAGCGGGCCTGTGAGGAACATTTAGAATTTGAATGCTGTAGAATTTTATGGCATTCAATAAAACGCCATATAAGAAATAAAAGAAGCAATAGAAATGCAATTAAGAATTACAACACAGCACGTTACAATTGTGAAAAAAGGAAGAAAAAATACGATTAAGTGACCCACCAAGACCCTCAACCATTTTTAAGAGGTCCAGGGGGGAGGGCAAAAAAGTTTGGGAACTGCTGCTGTATCTTCCTCACTTTCCCTTGCCTCCAGTTTCCGCAGGCATCCTAGCCAATATTCAGAGTTGCCGTCCCTCGCTCCTGTTTTGCATTACACAGGCAGACTTCATTAACTTCTGGTTTAGTTTATTAAAAAAAAATAAAACCGGTGGAACTTAGTCGTGGCTTGCCACTTCAAAAGAATCCGATGTTTCTTAATTGTGATGGCTTTCTGTCAGCTCCATCCCCCGCTCAGAATTAGTAATGTTGCTGACTTACTGTTTTAGAAGAGGAAGTCCTTGACCCGCTGGTGGGAAGAATTGTGGCTGCTCTGAACCTTTGCGGGTCCTTCAGCTCTGCCATATCCCCTGTGGATAATTAGAGGCATTTGAAGGTATTGCTGGAGAAGCCAATTTGTGTCTTTCACTTTGCATATTGTTGAAGCCTCATGAATTAATCATTGGCAGGGCAAAAAAATTAGCTCCCTCAGACACACGTTTTTTTTATGGGTCATGAGGGAGAATGTAAAGTGATCTGTAAAATATTCTACTCATCCTCTAAGTATTAAATTATTATGGCTACAGGTTAATTTCAGGGGGATATCCCCCCTCCTGCGGAACAGAATGAGGAACTTTGTTATTTCCCCATGTATTCTGAAGAGAAGCACTGGATTTATTTATGGAATGCTCTGCAAATGGTTTCATTTGCAAGCCCTTGTTTTAAAATGGTGCCTTTTAACAAGGGTGCTGTTCTTGCCCCTGGCTGTAGTACGCTTTTGGGGGTGGGGTGGGGTGTACTAAGCGCATTCTTGCTATTTGGATCTGATGTAAAAACAAACAAGCGAATAACTAGCAATAGCCTTGAACCATAGAGTATTCAGCACCATCTGTGATTCTAATTAATGTTAATCTAACGTTCTGTGGCTTGAAAATTAATGTTTTCACCAAACACGCTCAATATTTTTCCTTTCAGCAAATGAAACGGAGCTTGCATTTTTCTGCATGGATGATTACAGGAAATATAAAGCCAATCCTGTTGCTACCTGGTGAAGACTTTGCAACTTGGGAGAAGATTCCCCTGCTGCTTGTTTTGTGAGGCTTTATAAATTCTTAAACCTTAAAAAGCTGTATATTATAAGTATTATGAATTTTGTTTTCAGGAACAACAAACCCTGCTTTTCATACAGTTGCTATCTTCAGTTCTTTTCAAACACAAGCCCCTACTCACAAATCGTATGGGAAGTGTTTTACAGTGGAAACATACCAATCCACCATACATTTTTAAAATGTGAAATGTTGGCTGTGGACAAGATGTAAAATGTAATTAACTAACACCAGTATTTTATTAGGGCTGTGCCTTGGCCTTGGATGAGATGCAAGTCAGAGGCAAAAATCTCTTCCTTGGAGGTACTTGGACCTCCTTAGAATCCAAGGCAGCTTGAGTCTGAGGTGAAGCTGGCTGACTTCAAGACTTAGGAAATATATTGGGCTATTTTTTTTATAATTCTGTTCAAGGGGAAGACATCTCAGACTTTGGGAAATATGGCAAGATGAGCTCTGCCTTGGATCTGAGGCAAAATATGATGCTAATCTGAGCTACGAAGCCATAGCCAAGCCTATCCTATGAGGTGGGTTTTTTCTGTACACAACCCAAATATATATGTAAGCTAATTTTCCATTCTTTTCCCTTTGTAAAAAAATCCTTTCTGTGTCTTCTGGATAAAATGTAAATGGGTACTTGCTGCTGAATGGTTATATGTTATTGCTACAAATCTGAAAAATTTCACGGGGCGGGGGGTGGGAAGTGTTGTGTACAAACTTGGAAACTTCTGAAATAAAGGATTATTTATCACAAGTGAGTCATTACTGCTGGGGCTGGGAATCCTGTGGGGTTTTGTCAGAATGGCTGCTGTTCAAAATCTTGTCACACCATAGCCAGTTCCTCCCTCAGAGCTCACTCTCAAAGATCCTTTTCTGTGAGGAAAATAATAAAGGAACAGGTGTGACTGATCCATTAGCACTAACTCATGCCAAATCTTTCATGTTCCATATTCAAATTCATTTCTTCAGCCTTGCAGACAAAATGCTTTTTTTTTAAAGGGATGGCTAGAGTTCTAAGTGAAATACGTTCTTGTAAAGCACAGGGGTGATGCTTGGTGGATTTGTGGGCAGCAAATGGAGAATTTTGTTTGTTCTTTTTGGAAATAGGGTGGAATTCCTTGTAGCACTGAGGAGATTGTTCCATCACCATAAGTATTTCGGCTTGCCTTACGGAACGAGCTCCTCTTCCCCCCCCCACCATCACATGTTGTTCTGTGGGTTCTCCTGACCCACTAGAGTAGATTTGGGGCAGAAGAAGAAGCTTCCTTGTAGTTGAACCTGCCCCCTACTAGCCAGTCATTTACCCTGGAGGGCATAGAACCACTTGCAGAGTCAATAATTTCTAGCAGCCCCTTCTGTGATGGGAATTTTACACCTGCTCTCCTTCCTTGGTTTTCTGATTGGGTGTAGATATGCAGTAAAATTCCTTGCACCATATTGGCTGGTTACTGGGGCTTCCAACAAGGTGGTGTGTTGCCATTTGGTCAGTGGCCATCCCAAGGCATGTTGGGATTATTTTCTCTGTTAGAATAATAGAATATACTTTGGTCTTAAGGGATAGCCATTTGGAGACCAGAATGCGTATTTAAGAGGTGGATAGTAACATAAATGCCTTGCAAATTTAAAGTCTGTAGCTTCCGTTTTGTGGTGTTCTTTAAAGAAGAGAGGTACAGGTGTGGTTCAGATATTTTCAGAACCTGGTAGCGTTTCTTTCTTTTTTGATGCACTTTGTCCATTGTGCACTGGCTCTTTTTGAAGGTTATTACAGTTGTTCCACTCTGTGCCTAGTGTTCCCACATTGTCCAGTTGTATTGCGCAGTGTAAGAAATCTGGAAATATATAAAGAAACTCTTGAGAGAAAAGTTAATGCTGCTGCTGTTTCAGGAATTCTCCAGTGCAAAAGCAGGGGCACTTCATTGTTTGAGTGAGCTTTAACAATAGGGTCTCTGTTTTATTCCTGGCAATGATACTTCTGAATTACGACTTTCTGAAGTACTGATTATTGTGTGTTTTCACTAGCTCTTTAAAATGACTCCCCGCCCCCAAAGGTATGGAGAAACACTAACATTGAAACATTTTAATTTTAGATTTCTACCCCATCCTCTTTCCTCTACAAGCTGAGTGCCTCATTTCTGCTTACAGAAGGAGTCAGAAATACATAGTTCGAAATTGTGTAGTGATAAGCTTTGGTTGGCAGGCAGCAAAAAAAGTACTGGTGGAGCTCTGAGGTATAACGTTTTGAACTGCAATACAAGATGATGGCTGGAACATCAGAAACCCCAAGTAATTTTTGGCCTTTGGGAATGCATAAACTGTGCCTTCCAATTTTCTTTTCTGCAAAATGGTGGGTGTGAAAATGCCTAGGCTTCCTTAGAATTTAGTCCCAATTGAAATAAATGTGTTTTATAACTCATTCAGATTTTATGAGGGATTCCAGATGCACGAATAACTAACTTCTGAATATTTGATTAAGTTAATACCTGAAATGGAAACAGATGCATCTCCTTGTGTGTGCTGTGCAGTTCAGCTTGTGGCAGATACCTTACAGGGTTAGATCAATCACGATGCTTCAAGAATGTGGGGTGTTGGTGGTGATTTGGAAGTGCAAGCGATTGCAGATAAAATAATCTCTGCTACCAAAGTAACATGTGAATTGAACCTGTTTTCATGTCACTGCAAGCATTTAGATATACTGCCATGTAGAGAAGTGGATGACTCTGCCATGGTCATAAGGGAAACATCTTTTATCGTAGGGAGAACACAAATGTGTAGCTGCTCTTGGCTTCAAGGTTAAAAAGCAAATTTATGGTTTCTAGAGTGCTGAATTGAATTGACTGTAGGAGAAATGGTCAGGAGGATAAAAAATTTGTAGCCGGTGAGAAAACCATGCCTACAGGGGGGCCAAAACTCTTTGGACGAAAAGTCACAAATGCAGAAAGAACGTATATCCTTCTGAACCTGGGTGACACTGCCTTGCACTTCTGTGATGATGGATTTGAGGAAAACACAGAAGGGCTTGGAAAGAGTTTTGATTTTTATTACATAGAAGAGATAAAGCAGTGATTGGGAAGCAAAGTGAGAGATTTCTTTGGTGCCCAAGGAATGTAAGAGACACGTTGGGGGAGTTGTGGATGAACTACGGGGTGCAGGAGGCAAGAGACAAAGTTTCTGTATACATCCTCTTCTCACCCAAAACCCTGCAGTTTTTAATCTCCCTGTCACCAGCTGCTTTGAACTGATGGATATGCACCCAGTGACAGGGTCACAGAGCAAAGAGAGCATTGGGAGTCTTGTTAGGCGAGGGATTTTCAGCTCCTTGTGTTGTCTGAGCTGTGTGCTAGCATGCTATTTTTCTGCAAAGGTAAGGGGCAGAGACTCCTTACCCCCCCCCCCCATTTAGCCGCCTAGCACATCAGGACGCTTGTCCTCTACTTGAGTTGGTGCGACTGTCCCATTCAGTTTGGTTTACTCGTGTCGTAAGTGTCACCTTGCAGCTGTTCTCCGAGTGACAAGCACATGGTTTGCCGACAGCCGTTTCTGGAATTTCAGCAAGCACGACTGTGACAGACAGACACACTAGTTGCTTTTGAAGAAAGACCAATGCAATTTTACTCTGCAGGGAGAAGCGGATTTGTCTGCGGCAAAAGCCACAAGGTGTCAGCACAGCCTGTGCTTTTGCTTTGCAGGTGCAAGGAAAAATAGTGATGCCTTTATGAATAACCATTAGTGAACTGGTTTAACCCAAGGGGCCTGTGTTCTCTATGCCCGACGAAATGCCAAAGGCTGCGCAGACAAATATTTGCTGGACTGATGTTAAGCAAAAAGCCAGGGGAAACTCCTAGCTTGCTTCTCCTGTATGTTAATCCTCTTTATTATATGCTAACCTGAATCTATTCCCTGCAGATCATGGATGTGGAATCTTCTTCATGCTGTTAATTTAGTTCTGTTTGTGTAAAACTGATCTGGTTTGCTGAAATAGTGTGCATTCATTGCAATTCGGTCGTTAAAGATATTGATCACAGAAAAAGTCATCTGCATGTTTACTTGGGAGCAACTGCCATTGCACTGTTACTTGTGAGGGTGCATGCATAGGATCAGGCTGTACAGCTTCCTTAAGAATACATATGCAGAAGCAGGTGTGGCTGAAACTGATGGGGCTTTTGTAGGAATAAATATGGTCAGTACTGAGTGCTAACATCAGGGCTCCCCCCCCCCCCGCTGGAACTCACCTGAACTCAGTTCTGGCACCTCTCAGGTGGATGCCATTGCCATTATAAGAGAACAAGGGAGGCATTCACGGTGAATTCCGGCGCCTCTTTTTCCATAAGAATAGCACTAAGTAACATGTATTTATTAATTTACAAAACATAACCAATACTTGCCTACAATGGATGCAAATATAGCTGGGGTATTTCGTGTCTATTTCGTTGTATTAAATTACAGTTGTTGGGTGTGTTGATCTTAGGGGTGATTATAAAACATTCCCCCCCCCCATAAATCCTGCTTCAAATTAAGCGCTCGCTAGATCCTAAGACTTTGAAAGGGAAAGCTTTGCATAATGGAAACTAGTGGAATTGAAAAAAATCAAAAAAATCCAGTGCAAATACCTAGGGAGTGTTTGAAAGCTTTACCTGCAGAGGTTAAGCTTCAGTGCAAGAATTTAAATGAACTCACTTGAAGCCATGTGCCAAATAAGCTCATCAAAATTCTGCATCTCCTAAGTAGGAGATGGTGTCTTCGACATGTTGCATTCTTTTGAGGTAGTGGCTAAAAAGAAAAGCGATGAAGAGGGAAGGCAATCGTTGCCTTTCCTCTTTTGCTTCTTCGCTTTTTCCTGCTATAGCTTTTTAAAATAGAGAATGAAGTGACTTTTGTTGCCTCGAGATATCCTAGGTCATTGTATGGATCAGTAAAGGTTCCCTGACAGTGTTTCCTCCCTATCTTAAGCCAAGAATGAAACTGTGGCGAGATGGCAGAGGAGCTGCTCAGAACATCATCCCAGCATCCACAGGTGCAGCGAAGGCTGTTGGCTAGGTCATCCCTGAGCTGAATGGAAAACTCACCGGGATGGCTTTCCGCGTCCCAACTCCCAATGTTTCTGTCGTGGACTTAACATGCCACTTGGAGAAACCAGCCAAGTATGATGACATTAAGAAGGTTGTGAAGGCAGCTGCCGACGGCCCTATGAAGGGTATCCTGGGATACACCGAGGACCAGGCTGTCTCCTGTGACTTCAGTGGTGATACCTACTCCTCCATCTTTGATGCTGCTGCTGGCATTGCTCTCAACGATCACTTTGTGAAGCTGGTCTCCGGGTACGACAATGAATATGGATACAGCAACCTCGTGGTAGACTTGTTGGTTCACATGGCATCAAAGGAGTAAAGGCAGAGTTCCATTTCTTATTTTCTTACAACTCGGCTCTGTATCTTGCAGTAGGAGGCCTTCTCTTGTTCCATCTGCCTCTGAGGAAGTAGAGAGGCTGGAAGAAACTTGACTGTTTCAGTAACATCTCCCCTCTCAATAAAGTCATCACTGTCTCAAAAAATAAAATAAAATAAATAAAATAAAATAAAATAAAATAATGGCTCACCCCTTCCTTAGAAGAAGCTCAGAGGCCAGGTGACTAGCCTATTAAATAAAAATAATATCAAATAAATATTAAATAAAAACAATAAATATTAGTGCAGGGGAATCTCTATTGGCCTTAGGATTCCCTCCCTCCCTGGAACTTGGTGTTTCGCAAGGGGAGAAAATGTGCCTCAAACAACCGAACTAGGATAAAATGCAAAGGAACTTTAGAAAGAACTTTTTTTTTTACTGCGAATAAGAAAGAAAATAAATAGCAGGGCTTCGCTAGTACCAGTGCTTCCATTTCATAGATATATATCCTGGTTACACTTTGTACAAGATAGCAACAGGATGCATTAAAGTTCCAGTATGAGGCAGGATAGTAACTGGTTAAAACTCCCAAGGCACAATTGGGGCAGTGCAGAAAACATCAATGGTAAGCAGTATACATTTTCATGTCTCTCATTTTGCAGCAGTATATCCATACAGAATATAAATAGAAAAATAACATAGGTATGTATCTTCAAACAAGCGTCACGTAACCCTTCTGTCCCAGTAGTGATGGGTTAAAAATGCAGAAACTATTTACAAAAGATTTTTGTTTTGCAACTTTTTTTATTTATAAAGAGGCTTTATTCTGTTTAACTTCTCGTATGTTCTTGTATGTTTTATGGGTTGTTCATTGTAGACAAAGGAAGGTGCTGAAACCTGGCCTCCTCCATGTTTGTATGTAAAGCAGCTGGGGTTCGTTTGAAGAAATGATGAGTGAGAATGTAACAACTATATGGGCATCTTACAATATGAACAGGTGGCCTGTCAAGTTACAGCTGCCAGAGCTCTGGGTCTTCCTTGTGTGCACTGCACAAGGATCTGTCTGGGGCTGGAGGGTGTGTGTTTGTGTATTTCTGGATTTTGTGGTTGTGGAGGGAAGTCGGAAAATATCGGTGGTATCTGTTAAAAGCAAAGAGGCTGGATCCCCACAGGATTTCCATTGCAAGGGCACAGTCACGGAGGCTTACAGTTCTCTCACCATGACTGTCGTTATCTTCCAGGTCCCCAAACAACTGCACCCCCTCCTTCTGCTTGGCCCCCCCTGGCAGCACAGTACAAGCTTAGCCCTCCCTGCTGAATTTCGCGTCTTGAAAGCAGACAAAAATGTGGAAAGCAACCCTGTGGAAATACGTTGACATTTTTCAGAATATCTGGAGAGGAGCTACGCTTTGCTACTCCCGAGTAGCAGCCTTGGCGCAGTTTAGCAAGGGAGGGGCATGTTAGAGAACATAAGGGATCACTTGCCTATGGCTGGTGGTGTTGTTCTCTCCCAGCTCTTTTGCTTCTCCCATGATAGTGTGGTAGCTACCCTGTTGCTTGCCAAAGAAAAGCAGGTAGCGCTTAGGTGTCTGATCACTGGGAAGTTTCTCCTCTAGACCTGCATAAAATTGTGAGGAGTAATACTCCACCTCTCTCTCCGCCTCAGCTCTTCGGTCACATTGGATCTCTCGATTCTTGTCCTCACTGGGTTTTTGCTTATAAATAGGGTCAGCTGGCTACTTTTCAAGGAGAGATGTTTCTTGATCTTGCAGCTGCAGGCTTGATTTTGAAAGGATAGCATGTGAATGGAGTCAGTGGTATCTGGTGTCCCATTGGGACTGGGGGGGGGGGGGAGAGAAGGCAGAACCAGAGGCAATGACTAGGTGAGCCGACTAATTCTAGTTTTGTCCCCATCCTCCTCACTGCTGAGTTCTGCAAGGGGACCTCTGAGACTGAAGAGGAGGAAGCAGATAGGCAGGGCCACCCCCTGGACTGGATGTAAGTCAGAAGGCTTGATTGTCCAATGTTCCATTGCCCCCATAGACCAGCCCCCACCGAAGCAAGCACAACTCTCTGGAAGAGACATTCAGATACATTTGCTTTCATAGCGCCCTGACTGGAATGCCATTCATTCATTCAATTTTCTTCGTATGCCGCTTTTCCACACACACAAAAAATCATGCTCACAGTGACTTACAACAAAGAAACGTGGGTGTCCTATACGATTGTGTTACATCTGGTGCCAGTGTTCACTTTTCTATACCAGATGAAGACAGCTCAGATCCATGTCAAACTCTTGAAAGGAACAATTGCATTTCTGTCTTTCCATCCTCCATGGTAACAATGGCTTAAGGCCAGCCCATTACTGAATTTTTTTTGCTGCCTGAGTTTGTTACCTTCGACAGAATCCTTGTTTGCCTTCTGCCTGATTCTTCCTCCCTCTGCAGCGTTTTGAAAGCCTTTCAGACGATTCATGTGTTACACAACATTGTGACCCAAAGGAGTGCTCTTTGCATGCACCTGAATGTTCTTTAGTTAGCTTTTCAAAGATTGCCCTTGCAGAACTCCCAAACTGCTTTTTAAACTCCTCCCAAGATTTTGTATGACAGCAGTTAAATTACGGGAAATTGTAAATCGTGCACAGCGGTCATTACTCCCCAGGTTTCCCTGTAAATTGTTTTTTTTACCCAAACTTTCAAAATTGTCTTTCTGAACTCAAGCAAAGTGTAAGAGGAAAGGGTGGGGGGAATTATTATTAGTACAGTCCCCAAGAACATCTTCCGGTACATGTAGAGAATGTATTCATGCTTCTTATGATTGTAGGCCACAGCCTGATACTTGCCTTGATATGCCCCTTCTAAATTGTATAGGCAGAGTAGCCCAAAAGGAAACTGCAGATTGTGGTCTAAATGGTCCTGTGGTATGTATCAAGACAGGTTCCGTATCTAATATCCTAACAGTAATCAAATAATGCTACTACTTCTAAATGTCTATGCTGTATCTTCAGATTCAACGAGCACGTCTGTGGTCTCAAAACATTTTTGCACCATTTAATCCATTCAGCAGTCAGGATCTGATCTGGCCAGGGTTACAGCGTTTGTCCTCAAGATATGAGACAACACATCAGAGCTAGCAGTCAGAGTCCCACTCTACATACTGTATGTGTAGCAGCTGACGGTAACATGCATCCCTGGTGGCATTGAAACCGTTATCGGGTCAGTTCAACGGGGTTGCTTTGCAATGCAAGTGGGGTGTGGATGGGTGTAGCAGCCCGTTTCTAGACAAAGATTTATGTTGCTTTAATGGAGTAATAAGCTGTCCGTGCTGTGAATCAGTAGTCTTGGGTTGTTATTTTATTTGTTTATAGTGACTTGCACTAGTGTTAACTTAGGAGACGTGGTTTTTCCGGACAATACTGAAAGCATCTTCATCCCACTTTCTGCTCAGCTGTTTCTTTTTGTTAAGGTTGTCCCATGGCTTTTTTTAATTACAGGTGTTCCAGCTTCCTTCATTGGCTTTTCCAGGTCCTGGAACAAGCGGTTCTGAGCCGATGAATTCATTCCTCATTAGAACTTTGTATGCGTTTTTACCGTCCAGAACCTTAGGACTTATATTTGGCGTGCAGAAATGCCTTTCCATTGTACATCAACTGTGGAAGTTGCTTCATTAGATAATGCTTTGGCATCAAAGTTGTGAAAAAGGTTGGGTGGGAATACAGCAGCTCATTAAATGAAGATTTAAGAGGCAGGGAGTTGAGGTGCCCTGGTGTTTGGGGGCATTTGACTGGCAGTCTTGAAGGATGTGAATTTAAAATGTCACATTAAATGCTTGCCCTCTGGTCACCTCTAAGTGGGCCAATGAGCCTCTTTCTTCCCTACAAGATGCCATAAAAATGGATGCTCTTCAGCCATGTCAGCTGGTTGTAGAAGCTCCTGGTCAGCAGTTGCGTTTGGAAGTTTTCATTGTTTCCTCAAGTGGTTGGCCAGCAACCAAATTACTGCTGCTCCCTCGTTTTTCTCCCTCCTTGCCTCACCACCCCCAATTTCCCCTGCGCTGTTTTAAAACAAGTCTGCAATTCTATGATATAAAAGGGGCACACTAGATGAGGTGGTGGGAAGGCTCATTTCTTCTCTTTCTATAAACTGTTGTACGTATTGCTTCCTCCATATTAAATGGGTGGGGAACCACGACTGCAGGGGCCAAATGCAGCCTTCAGACCACCCTGTTCAGCCCTTGACCAGCCCTGCTCAGAGCCCTCCTTAAGTGCTTCTGCCTGGCTGGAACATGGTCTACAATACCAAGGCACAAAGAGTTGCATCCATTGCTTGGCCCACTTTTGTCTCTGGCCAGACCCATCACTGGCACACAGCCCCCAAAGGTTTCCTCATAAGGGAGTGTAACCCTTGGACTGAAGAGATTCCTTGCCAGCCACTACAAACTTTGCGATCCATTCCAGGAGATCTTTCCCTGTGTGTCACCTGAAGTGGCTGGAGGGCGAGGTGGATGGGGAGACCGACATGCTGCAGATGAGGACACAGGAGGAGGTTTCATAGGGCAACAGGCTCTGCTTAGAATCAACTGTTCCATGTTTCTAGAGAGCTACCAGCTTCTTGTTACTCCCTCTTGGGAATGGAGGTTGCTTTCCAACTTTTGCACCATTTGTTTGCAAGACATCTTGAGGGAATTTGTGTTGAGGGCCAGCATGTGCTCAGTTTGCAGCCTGGTTCCTCTTAAGCTCACTTTACCTAATTTGTTGACATGCTAAAACGATCACTGGCACACCTGCCGTTTCACTTAATCAAAGCTGCCAAAGAGACTTGAGCAATTGCTGCATGGATGACATAGTGGCCTGCTCCAGTCAGTGGACACCAGTTGTGTGGGAAGGAGAAGAGAGAGGCAAGCAGGCAAAGACAACATCATGGTTTGGTTTGCTCCAGTCGGACCTATTCCCTCCTCCCCCACCAGCTCAGTCAGGGCCAACTTTACATTTTGCATCATTTATTTGTTCAATATTTAAAAAATCATAAATTGACTTGGGCTCCTTGGCAGAAAGGTGTTATATAAATGTAATAAATACATAAGTAGTAATGTGTGAATTTGGCCCATGCAAAGGAAAAGTGAGGCTGGAACTGCATTTAAATGTGTGGCAGTTTCACGCTTAGTTATTCCTCTGCAACAACCGATGACACTTTTTGGTTTTGTCCCGTCAGCTTCAGACCATCATGTCGGGTGGGCAAATGCACAGGCTGTGGCATCGGGGCACAGGTAGTTTGTATACAGAAGGGGAGGAGGGATTTATAAACATGTGGTTGCTGTTTTAATGGCAGCCGTGTAATAAACTTAACACGTACTTCCAATCTGACCTAGAGTATTTTTTTTTTACACCGTTTGTTGTCGGAGAATAGGCCCTTCCAGAGTTGCCACTTTGGTTTACGGGTGGACTGATTGTGCGCTCTGTGTGATCATGCAGGAATGCTGGCTTAAAAGAAGAAGACAGAAACCATTTGCCAGGTGCGCAGAAAATGCTGTGTCCCACCCCTTTGTTGAATGCATCAGCAGAGTGATTCTATTTTCCTATGCATCATTAAACTGTGCAACTAAAATTGTGCACTGAGGTTTTAAGGCAACCATTCTGCACCCCCTACATCAGGGTTAGCCAACATGGGCCCCTCTGTGTGTTGTGGACTGCAAGTCCTATCAGTGACAGGCTAGGCAATAGTCAGGACTGATGGACGTTGTAGTCTAAAACTTCTGGGAGGGGCACCATGTTGGCCACCCCTGCCTTACATAATTACCAATATATTCCAAATACTGCGGTGTAAGCCAGATACATTGGTAACGTCTCTCCCCCGCCGCATCAAACACCCCCCCAAAAGATTTAAGTTTTAAGGCAACCACTCTCCCCACCCCCAGAATTACCAGTATATTCTAAAACACTGGTAACATTCCTTCCTTAAGTGCCTGAAATAAGATGATGATTATCACCACCATTCAATAATACCAAACTTACAAGCTTCAAAAAACAAACAAAAACTATATTCAGAAACCCCCAGAATCTTCATAGTGCTCTTTGAAAACTTGTCATGATGGAAGAGAGAGAGAGAGATGCTGGATCACACAGTGCTGCTGGTTTCTGCACTCGAAAATTCCCCCGATGCTCTGGGCAAGGTGAACTTGACATACCTGCCCCTCTCCCACCCGTTCCTGATGCGCCGCAGTCTTTGGTTCATACAAGGGAGCTGGAAGAAGAGTTTGGCCAGGATCACAGCACACGGTACCAGCAGCGTGAGAGTAAAGGTGGGAGGCAGGTAGAACTTGTACTGGCTTTCATCAAAGGCCCTGGTCCAGCCGTAAGTCAGGGTGTGCAGAGTGCTGATCACCAGAGCGACAAAGCCAAGGGAGGACTGAAAAGGGGAGCAGAAGAGGAACAACAACATTGTTTTCAGTGACGTGGCTGGAGTTGGGTACTCTTGTTTCCCCAAGCGTTGCTTATCCTTTGTATGTAGCTGTATCCTACCCAATGCTACAGTCCAATACAGTACACAATTCCTTGGCTGCAAGTCCCACTTTCCTCAGTGGGATTTACTTCTGAGTAAGCACAGGGTTGGGATGCACCTGAGCAGCAGCTTTGAAATGCGCCTTATCCCCAAAGGCTGCCCTCCATCCAGGTCAAGTAAGTTTTAATTAGGTCCGAAACCAATGAAAATTATTATTAGTAGCCATGTGAATGTGCGTCAATAGAGCAAGCATGACAGGTCCCTGTATGCTAAAATAAGGGAAAACAGATGGAGGGGGAAATGGAGGCATATAGGCAATATGTGCTTATGTCAATTAGGTATACTTTAGCTTTGTCACAATAAGGGACATAGACTTGGAGAATGAGGGGGGCGGGCAAATCCAAAAAGAACAAGAGATTGGAAAGAGAAAATGAATAGGAATGATATCATGATGGAGAGGGTGGGTGGGTGGATGACCTAGTATTTGAAACAGGCGTATCTATTGGGACCTCCAACAAGGTGCATGTGGGTTCTCTGGGGCTCCTGGCATCCTGAGCAGCCAACTGGACAAAGCCACCACACCCGAATGGCCCTGATTTACCTCCTCCTAACCAAACTGCTAAGCTGCTGATTTCAATGTGATGTAGTTATAACTAATTTGAGTGGGATAGGAGCTAAAATGGGTAATGCTGACATTTTTGTTGTTGTTGTTATTATTAGGCCAGATTCTGTTGGTGGGAATATATGAGCTTCTAGGGCATGGGTAGGCAAACTAAGGCCCAGGGGCCAGATACGGCCCAATCGCCTTCTAAATCTGGCCCGTGGACGGTCCAGGAATCAGCGTGTTTTTACATTAGTAGAATGTGCCTTTTTATTTTAAATGCATCTCTGGGTTATTTGTGGGGCAAAGGAATTCATTCATTACCCCCCCTCCAATATAGTCCGGCCCTCCACAAGGTCTGAGGGACAGTGAACCGGCCCCCTGCTGAAAAAGTTTGCTGACCCCTATTCTAGGGCATTTTACTTGGGCAGAATGAAGCTACTCTTTTCAAATTCCCAGACTCTCACAGCGGATTGGCCTGATCAGATGAGCTGTCCTCACATTTACATTTCTGGTCAAAGGCTGGCACAAAGTAATCAGGTCCATTGCCAAGTAATCAGGTCAATTTTAAGTAATGATTTGTAAAAGTTTACAGCTCCCTTTATGCAACCACCACCACAGTGAAGCAGTTTTAACACAAACCACTCTAACTATAGGTATGGAACAACTGTAACACAAGCCTTTCTTTTCTTATAAATGAGCAAAACTCAGGCAGCTAAAATTCAGCCTAAAATAGATACAATGACTGGAGCAGGATACTTTCCAGTGATTTGCTTCTGATGAGTCATTGGCATGGATCCTAAGTTCCTGAGAGTGGAACTCTGCTCATGAGATCCTGCTGCTGGTGGCGGTGATTTTTTTGCAGGTTCCCACTGTATGTCCTCTGCAACTCCACTCCAGAGTATAGAGGGGACGCTCCAGAACAGCTTGGGGTATGTGCTGGGGGCTGCAGGGGAATTGATGTACGTAAATGGCCTCTCCCCTCTCTCCAACCCCTAACCTCTTTCTTCTAACAGGAAGAATTGTTGATTTGGGAGTCCCTTCTGTTTATGGAAGGGAAATTCAGTATCCAGACCATTGTCTTAGTCCAATGGCTTCCTTAAAAAAGAAAGAGCAGCACAATCCTATGGATATTTGGTCAGAAGTAAATGGCCACTGGATTCAGTAGGGCTTATTATTAAGCAAGTGTGCAGTGGACTGTATCCTAATACACATGCATGGAAAATAAATTATTGATGTCGTTTTACAACATGCATGTCCTAGTAGAGATCTTCTAAACTAGTTTTTACACACACAAACACAAACTTTCACCACTGGGGGGCAGAGGAACAACAAAGTCCTCTGTTAGGGTAATGCAATATAGAGAAACAAATAGCAAATGACGAAATGAAAAGGAAAATAAAAAAAATGGATTTGAACTAGTATTGAACGTATTTTGTGCTGATATTTTCTATATTTAATATGGGGTGGCAGCCGCAAATCAGTTCTTAAGTGTCAAATCTATGCTGCAGAACTGTCTGGGGTCCAAAGAACCCCAACACTCATCCTGTGCACCAGAGGAACTTAGGGCTTGTACTTCTCAAACAGCAGCAGCAAATGGCTTGAGAAACCAAGGGGCTGTTCAAATGCTTTAATGTTGGGCATGGCTAAAACAGCTCTTGACCCTTCTTTTCAATCTTCTGAACTACTTTCATTACTTTTACTTGTTTTATGGTGAAAACGAAAAAAGGAAGGTTGTTCCCAGCCACCCTGCACTGGAATGAGATTAGAAAAACATCCCTTGCTTTTTATGTGAACAACAGCCTTGTTGTGTCTGGTTTGGCCCTGGGAACTGTCTTCCTTCCCCCCTCTCTAAAAACCCTTGAATTGCAGCACTTACCTGAATGAAACTGAATTCCCTCCAGTTGAGAGAGTTGGAGATGGAAGGAAGTGAGGTTATGGCAAGCAAGGACAGCAAGCCCAAGGCCATGATGCCAAAAGAGATGTACATCTCCATCCTCCAGACTTCCTCCTCTATCCATGGATCTGTTTTCTTCTCCACCTGAAGGAACAAGAGCAAAGGTGTGTAGGAGCAACAAAAGAGGGTTTAAAAGATACACAGAGTTCGCTCCGTACCCACGAAGCATTTTCATGGGGTTTCTTTTCTTTAACAGCAGCAGCCTGGTGGCCCTTCTGTCAAAGGTGGCAATGATTAAATTCTTCTGCACCAGCACATGGCTGACTCCCATTCCAGTCTAGGCATTTAATTCTGCCATTGGCCTCAATCTACTGCCACTGCAACCTGCCTCCTCTCCTGGACAAAATGAGTTTGCACCAATGTTGTCCATCCAGCAACCTTATATTTCATCAGTCGCCATCATCATCATTTACAAGTTATATTTTGCAACTGCCACAAAGAATACCCTCTCTTGTGCTGCCAACTCCCTCTAAACTACTGAGGATGGTGGAATTATCAAGAAGGTAATCTGATTTTAACACTTGAGGGGGTCTCTAAGAAAGGAGGTAGCCTTTCAGACATTTTGGGGACTGAATTGGATCTGGACATTTATTTTATTTATTAAACAATTAAATTAAGTTCATCCGAAGATCACAGGGCAGTTCACAACATTAAAATACAAATAAAAAGAACACAAAATACTTAATAAAAACAACCCTCCTGTCTGCAACACATTTAAAAGGATATAGGGGTTTATGTGTGTTCTAAATGGAAGCCAATCCCGTAACCTGGCTGCTGCGTTTTGGACCAGCTGAAGTTTCCTAGTTGTTTTCAAGGCCAGCCCCACTTGCAGCATGTTGCAGCAATTCAAGCTGGAAGTTACAGTGGCTTCGCTTCTGTTCCAAAGGGCTGTAGCTGGTCAACTAGGAAACTTTAGCTGGTCCAAAATGCAGCAGCCAGGTAACTGGAAACAGGCATTCCTAGCCACTGAGGTCCTCCAGTGACAAATGTGACCCCAGGAGTACACTGAAGCTACAGACCTGCTCCTTCCAGAAGAGTGCAGCCCTGTTCACGGCAGACTGTCTTCCCACCTCTTGGACCAGAGAACGTCAAATACGCAACACCTCTGTTGTATCAGCCTCAATTTCCCACTGACCTCTGCAGGGCTTGCCAATAACTTGGCACCTCCATGATCAGACCATGCTTTGCCATTGAAGGCTGCAATTAATATGTGAAATCAGCTCCAGTTTTGAGCTAAGTCCACAAGTGTCGCTCTCTGAATACTTGACTGCTCAGGGCTTAATGGGATTTGGTTTAAGTGCATTTAGGAGAGAAGCGTTCAGGCTAATGGAAAAAAAGAAATGGGATTTGTACTATATTACAGAGACTGACACTTAGACCCAGCCATTTATTCCATTAAAATCAATGCGATTCATGAAGCAAGGATGTTGCTCAGGGGGGAAAGAAAGAAAGAAACAATGCAAGAAAAGAGGGAAATGGGCATCAACGGCTTGCAAGGGATTTATTTACAAGAATCACAGAAGAGAAATAAATGCAGCTGGAATTAAGAGGCTGTTGAGGGACTGCATCCCTTGCACCGAATACAGCAAGGTGATCGGGAAGGAGGCTCAGACAATATTAGCAGGAATAAAAAACCTGAAAAGTGCTAACTCATTGCGGCATCTTGCATTCATCAGTATTTCTTAGGCTGTGAGTCTAAAACTGCTAATGTGGAATATATTTCCACTAGCTGCACTGAAACTCCCATGCAATGCTTTGGGGAACGTAAGAAGATCTCTGCTATTAGACAAAAGGCCCGTTTCATCCAGCATCCTGTTTTCCGGAGTGGTCCATCAGCTGCTCATGAGAAGCCCTATAAGTAGGACATTGGCGACAATAGCACTCTCCAATTTGTGATCTCCAGCAACTGCTACTTAAGAGACAGACAGTCTCTGATACGGGGGGTAGGATGCAGTCAGCATGATTCATTGTCACTGGTAGCCTTATCTTTGATCAATCTGTCTAATTCTCTTTCTAAGCCGTACAAATTGGTGGCCATTTCCACACCTTATGATAATGAATTCCATAGTTTGTGTGTGTGTGTCCACTTTCCTCACATCAGGTATGGTTTTATACACCTCTGCCACATCCACCCTTTCTTGCCTTTCCCCCCCTAAAATGATAAAGCCGCAAACATTCCAACCTGTACTCCAAAGGAGAGTCGCTCCAGGCCCTTGGTAATTTTGATTGCCCTTTTCTGTACCTTCCCCACCCCCCCCAGCTGTACAATACAGTGGTACCTCAGGTTACATACGCTTCAGGTTACATACTCCACTAACCCAGAAATATTACCTCGGGTTAAGTACTTTGCTTCAGGATGAGAACAGAAATTGCGCGGCAGCAGGAGGCCCCATTAGCTAAAGTGCTGCTTCAGGTTAAGAACAGTTTCAGGTTAAGAAAGAACCTCTGGAACGAATTAAGTACATAACCAGAAGTACCACTGTATCCTTTTGGAGGTGTGGAGACCAGAACTATAGACAGTATTACAAGTGCAGCCGCAGCATAGATTTGTATAACACACTATGATAATGGCAGCTTATTTTCCTAATGAGGGAATTTGCCTTTTTCACAGCTAGTACACACAGTGGGGTTGGCATTTTCATCAAGCTATCCATCGTGATCCCAAGATCACGATGGTCAGGCGTATCTAGCTCAGAACCCCATTAGTGTACATGTGAAGTTATGGTTTTCTCCTCCAACCTGCATCACTTTACACTTGTTTACGTTGAATTGCATTTGCCAATTTTACTGCTCATTTGCCCTGTTTGGAAATATCTTTCTGCAGCTCCTTGCAAACCTGTTTTGTTCTTACCCAGCCTAAACAATTTGGTGTCATCAGCAAACTTGGCCACCTTACTAATCACCTCTAACCAGGCAGAGGGTCTTCTCGGTAGTGGTGCCCACCCTGTGGAACGCCCTCCCATCAGATGTCAAGGAAATAAACAAGTATCTGACTTTTAGAAGACATCTGAAGGCAGCCCTGTTTAGGGAAGTTTTTAATGTTTGAAGTTTTATTTTGTTTTTAATGTTCTGTTGAAAACCGCCCAGAGTGGCTGGGGAAACCCAGCCAGATGGATGGGGTAGAAACAACAACAACAACTCTAGATCATTTGTGAACAAGTTAAAAGCACTGGTCCAGTACTGACTACTTAAATCCCTCCACTGTCTTAACTGTCAGTTTAGTCCTGCTCTCTGCTTCCTGTTCTTTAGCCAGTTACTGATCCATAAAAGGACCATAAAGTGACTTTGGTGAGGGGGCAGAATGAAAAGCTGTTTGAAAGTTCAAGTACACAGTGTCTGCTGGATTACCCTTATCCATATACTTATTTGACACACTCGAGACAAGACTTAACTTTGCAGAAACTATGCAAGACTATGTGCTTGGTAATTTTAGCTTTAATAATGCTTTCCACCCCTTTTCCTGGTTCAGATATTAAGCTACCTGCCCTGTAATTTCCCAAAATCTTCTCTGACCCAAATTGCTTTTTTATTTATTTAAATGGTGCTAAACTGACCACTTTCCAGGCCTCAGGTATGGAGGCTGATCTTAGGGACGAGCTAAGATCACCAGCATTTTTTTTACACCCACATCATTTGCAGACAGAACAGACCATGTACCAGCATTCCAAAGAATTGGAAGTACAGTACCTGACTGACAGCATCTCTGAGCAACGAGTAACGATGGGATCGCCGCATGGGTAGGCACAAGCTGTACACAGCGTGCAGGGCTGCACAGAAAAAGCTTAGCAGACCTATCTGCTTCCTGTGCTGCAGCCACTGGTCAAGCCAGTCAGGGAACCGCCTATACTTGGTGCAGCGGTAGAGCTGGAAAATGGCCGCCAGCACTCCAGGCAGGTAGACGAGGGATAGCATGACGTAGGCGACGCAAGGCAACGTGGTGTTGACGACCTCCACAGGGATCTTGTAAAACTTGTTCTTTTGCTCCCGGATGTAAGGGTGCAAAACTTGCCGGATGAAGTTGTATGTGTAGAAGCAGAGAAAGAGACCCAGGGCCAAGAAGACGGGGATCTTCCAGGCAGGGAGAAGCCGTAGCGGAATATTCTCAATCTCACGAGCTGAGCACAAGGAGCCCATGTCCACCGGGGTGAACCCCAGCATGTGAGCAATTTCGGCAATGGCACGCTTGGCTTCTTGGTTGTTGGAGCATATGAAGACCTGCAGGAAACAGAAGACATGTGATGGCAGCGACTGGCAAGCAGAGATCAGGAGCACAGGTACGGGGTTCAAGGACGAGCGATGGCATGGCGAGTGCCATACAAAGCAATAATACGGACACACCTGAGCATTTCATGTGTGCACCTTTGTCTCTGTTGACTCATATGTACTTCCTCTTCCCAAGTTTCTTGAATTCTGAGGTAAGTTGTAGGCTATGACCCAGACTCCTAGAGAACCTGAACACCAGAGAGGGTGGCTTTTTTTGGTTTTTGTTTCGCAAGGGCTGTCACTAGATTATAAAAGGTAAAGGGACCCCTGACCATTAGGTCCAGTCGTGACCGACTCTGGGGTTGTGGTGCTCATCTCGCTTTATTGGCCGAGGGAGCCGGCGTACAGCTTCCAGGTCATGTGGCCAGCATGACTAAGCTGCTTCTGTCGAACCAGAGCAGCGCACAGAAACGCCGTTTACCTTCCCGCCGGAGTGGTACCTATTTATCTACTTGCACTTTGACGTGCTTTCGAACTGCTAATATAAAGACAGCTTAATTGATTGCTTGAATTAATTCTGTTTGACTCAATCAGATAATCAATCCATTTGCATAAAAATCATGGCTCTCGCAACTCTGAGACCCAGAATTTAGTGTTTTACTTTAAAGGAAGCTGAGAGTTTTGGGGTTTTGCTGAGGTGTATGCAAGGCAGCAGGCTGTGTACAAGTTATTTCCAAACTGCAAAGAGCCCTGATCACAGGTATGAGAAAAAATGTATTGTAACTGCATTTTTAGCCATGTTTTCTCCCCCCCTCCCACCACATTTTCTTTCTCTCCAAGTGTGACAGGTCTGGATGTATACACACAACCAATATATCAGAACAGTACCTGCTTATTCCCATCCCTTGGGCCTGACTGTAACGTCCACGCTGAGATGACGTTAAATCCTTTGACAACAGTGCATGATGGGAAAAGTGACGCCAAATACTCAGCATTTGATTCTTTGTGATGGTTGATTTCATCGTTGTTGCTGACATCCACCAGGATTTTGCCAGACAGCTCATCACTGAGGTCGCAGAGTGTGGTGTAATGTTCTCTGAAAACCGCCACAAAGATAATATCTGTCTTCTTTATAGCATCTGCCTGGAAAGTTACTTCAGCTGCTGATGGAAAGAGGGTGGCATTGCGCTTTGGGTTCCGGCTTCCAATCACCACTTTGAAACCTGAGCACACCAAGCGCATAGACAAGGAGCGTGCAAAGTCACCACTGCCCAGGATCCCCACCGTCGTGTTACCAGTGGCTGCAATGAGGCTTGCATTACTTTCCACATTTTGTCGGCCGAGGAGTGGCTTTGCCATGTCACCCTCCGGCATCACGATAAGCTAAAGCAAACAAAACACAAAGTCGCATCAGATACCCGGCTGAAAATGGCGCCTTCCTTTCACCCCACTTTGTATGAAAGGGACCAGTTTCTTCTGGGACCAGTTGCAGAATCTCTTTTTCCCCTGAAGTCCAGCTGGCACCACCATTGGCCATCTTTTGGGGCCAGCTGGAAGTCTACCCTTTTCTCCAGACCTTCTGATTTAGGAGCCCTGGTCTATCTAGTAGTATGCTGACAGATGGAATGATTTATGTAGTGAATTGCATGTTTCAGTGTTTATTGATTGGTTTCATGCTGTTTGGTTTGACAGTGAAGGGTGGGATATAATTTTGCAAACAAACAAAACAAATAACATGTTAGAGCTTAACAGGAAATCTGTAAACGGGTGGTCTCTTATTCCTAACTAGTAAGTGAATGTATGTCTACACTCAAGATAAACAGCTGGGGTTAGAATTGCAGCCTTATGCCATATTATCATAATTGCTTCGAGTAGATTAGCTTAGCCTGAATTAATTTTAACCATCTTTTTTTTGTTCACATATTCAGGGTGGTGAAAGCATGGGACGAATCTCTTCCATCCTCCAACGCATTGTTTTCTTGGCATCTTTAGGCTTCGCTCAGCCCTACCTTAATCTATGTGTTTTACTCTGGAATAAATATTTAGGAAAGTTCTCAGACTCATGAATATATGGGTTAGATGGATCAGTGCCTTTTGCTGCTCTGATGCAAATAAGCCTTGAGGTAGCAGTCACAAGAGTGAGGTAGCTACCATAAGAGGGTTGATTGACATATTTTCTATTGCTCTGCCCAACATACGGGTGAGAATAGAGTGCAGTTGCAGACACATGTTAAGGTTTTGCCTTGGAAGGAACACAGGAGTAGACAAAGCTTGAGTCAGGCTATGAAAGGTCACTTGGGTTATTTATTCGTTTGAGCTGCATTCTAAGTAAGAAGTAGTCAAAGCAAAGGTGAAGAATTTGAGATCCTCCAGATGTTGATGTACCCCATCGAGCATGGCCAATGGTCTGGGATGGTGACAGAAGCCATAGTCCTACAACATCTGGAGGGCCCACAAGTTCTTCATACCTGTCTCAAAACAAAGAGAAATGCATTTCTGAGCGAGTGAAATAAAGATATATTAATATTCAACACGTCAAGGTAGGTTTTTTTCCCCTGGCGACTTCTCTCACAATGGGCCCACAGCACTTCAAAAGCACCGTTACGTTCTCCCTAAGGAGCGGCAAACTGCTCTGCTCTCTTTCATAGTTTGGCATTTATATTCTGTAATTAAGTGCCATTCAGAAATGGAAGAAAGATGTGTTTGCAAAGTTTTGAGAGAAGCAGGTTTTTGTTTTGTTTTTCACGGGGCAAATTGATGGATGATGTGGCTTGCGCAAACACTGACAATTAAATGGTTGAAAAATGTAAGCCAAGCCAAGGTGCTTTAAAGGAAATGAACAGGCATGGCCTCTGTAATTAAAGGTGGATTAAATAAACTCCCTTGTTTTAAATACTGCGCTATCATGAGCTCAAGGCGATTAAGCCAAGTTGTAAGATGATTGTTTAAGAAACAGTGTGGTCTAGCAGAATGGCTGGCAAGAGCTAAAGTATGCATCATTGGTGGTCCAAAACCTTATTTTGCTGATTCACATGTAATGTTTATCTGGGACTGGTCATACATACGTACTCTGCTCTTGTTTCTCCTTCCCATAATTGGCACTTATTCTTAAGAGCAGTGGAAATAACTTCAACCTCAACGCAACCAGGAACAGCTCTCATCCAATGTTGCCAGTTTGAGAGGCAGCCATACTGCTGGTTGAAAAGTATGCTGAATTCCTAACCCATATCCCAAGGACAGCAATTTCTACTCCTCTTCAAGTCAAAGAGGTGGCGAAATTGCTTTACCAGTTTGCAAGCAGCCCTGCTTAATTCTACTCCTGACTGAGAGTTCCTTTAATGTCAGGGCACTGGTCAGAAGGAAATAAAATGTGCACTGCTTTATTATTCTTTTTAAAAGGCTGCAGATAAGTGGATAGGCTCTCATTTAATCATGTCATTTTAAAATTTACATTTTAATTTTTCAACACATCTGGTATAAATTTGGGCACTAAATTAATTTCTCAGTTCTATACATATTTATTTGGTCTCAGGACTGTGCAATTAGTCATCATTAAAGGAAGATAGGAAAATAAGGAGAACATCGGCACCTGAAATAAACGTCAGTTTTAACCGATTTTTCTTTTAAAAAAGTGGGCCCCCAAAAACTTCCTGCAGCTGCTTCATTATGAGGGAAACAAAGTCATTTAATTCCTTCCTCAGATCTGGAGAGGCTTCTCTCAGAAGAACTGAGCAGGTGCCACATCCCTGCTGTGAACTGAACAGATTTTGGTAAGAAAGAGACCTTTTAATCAAAGACTCTTTTTTTGTCTCCAGCTCCACAAGATATCCCAAGAGTCTCTCCATCCAGAAAGAAAGTTAATAAACCTGACCCATCTGCGTACAATTTGCAGTTACAGCAGTAAAGATGCCAAGCAGAAATCATATATATCTCAGCACCACCACCAGCGTAGAGGAAAAGTAGAGCCGCTGTGTTGTTGTGTTTAGAGCATTGGACTAGGATGTGAGAGGCCAGGGTTCAAATCCCCACACAGCCATGAACCTCCGTGGGTGACCTTGGGCCACTTACCATCTCTCAGTCTATGCTACTTCACAGTATTGCTGTGAGCATAAAATAGGGAAGGGGAAAAACAAGGATGCCACACTGAGCTCCTTGTAAGAAAGCTGGGATATTATTATTATTATTATTATTATTATTATTATTATTATTAAAATGTAGAGACCATTTCATGGCACAAACCCATCAAAGTGGAGCACACTGTTAAACAGAATTAAAACACAGGAACACGAACTTGTAAGAATAAAATCATTCTACGAATTCTAGACCAATAAAGCCACCCATGCAAACGCTTAAAAAAACATGAAACATTTCCTCAAATATAAAATTGATCTTCCGTAAACGACTGAGTTGCACCTCAGGGAAAGCCTTCCCAAACAAAAATGTCTTCAGCAGGTGTCTACACAACACCACACTCAGTGCCTGTCTGATTTCAGCTGGTAACTGATTCATGAGAGCTGGAGATGCAACACTAACTGCTTGGTTTCCAGGACAGGTTAAGCACACCTCCGATATAGCAGTAGCAGCAGCAGCAGTAATATCTAGCAAGACAAATTTATGAAGGTGAGTGTGTGTCAGTCATGGTACCTTTTACTGGCAGGTACAAGCAGCAGTATGCGAGGCAAAATTAACAGTAAGGCAAAGGCTCCTGTCAACCTCTTTTGAAAGTTAGGAAACTGACGGTATGATCCTTTGCATGTATCTTTGGAAGTAAGTCCCTCTGTGCTCAGTAGGGTGTAGTCCCAGGTAAGTGTACTCTGCATTGCAGCATGAGAGTGGGAGGGAGGCAGCCACCTACATGTCTTGAGAGTGCCAAAAATTGGGAATGCGATTTGCCCGATACGTATTTTGTGCTTCAGGGCAAGAAAATGTGCTGTTCCGATTTCTCTTTCTGGGACATCAGGGGCTTCCAAAGCTAGGCTACAACATCTAGAAGGAAGTCCAACGCAATTGCCACACATGATACATTGTGCATAGCTACCTCCCTTGCCCCCATAGCTACAGGAGAGATATTTAAAAATAATACATGATTGCGAAGAGCCTGTACCTTAAACATCTCTGTTTGCCAAGCTTGAGAACTGGAAGAAGTCAGCATGTGAGTTAATACGATGCCTTTATTTGCTATAATAAAAAACGCAGTTTGCAGGATTTTCTGAATGCAGTTACTCCTCCAGTGCAATAATGGAATGACCTGCATGAATCCATTTCGTAATAAAGAATATAATTACATTAGAATTTGATAGTGTAACTTTAAGCCTACGTTCTTGTACAGCTGTGTTGTATTTAGTGAAGGGCTTTTCCACTCTTCTAAAAGTCCATGTTGGTTGTGCTATATCCTATAGGGCAGCTCTCCAGTCTAGGAGAGGCTTGTGTGTCCTGTTCTTGCCCAATAAAACCAGCATGGAGCAAATCCATGGGGAAATACTGTACATGGGCTTTAACTGAGCAGAGTCAATTGCTGCCACCATGGCACCATTGCCATAGGGGTGCGAGTGGCGCAGTGGTATAAACCACTGAACCTCTTGGCTTGCCGATTGGAAGGTCAGCAGTTCAAATCTGTGGGATGGGGTGAACTTCTGTTGCTCTGTCCCAGCTTCTGCCAACCTAGCAGTTCAAAAGCACGCCAGTGCAAGTAGATAAATTGGTACTGCTGCGGCGGGAAGGTAAACGGCGTTTCCATGCGCTCTGGCTTCCATCACGGTGTTCCGTTGCACCAGAAGCAGTTTAGTCATGCTGGCCACATGACCCGGAAAGCTGTCTAGACAAACGCTGGCTCCCTCGACCTGGAAAGCGAAATGAGTGCTGCACCCCATAGTTGTCTTTGACTGGATTTAACCATCCAGGGGTCCTTTGCCTACCTTTACCTAATGCAGGAGACAGAACCAGTTCTTGGTGTCTAAGCAAAAGGACAAACAACCCTTTTGCTCCAACACTGAAACCCTAGTATAGATCATATGTTCTGTTGCTGGAGCACAGCATCCAGCCCAGAAGGCATATTACATAACCAACTGTGTATAAATATAGTTATTTTTGTAGAGCAGATAAAAGTCAAGGAGTTTGACTCAGCATTCTACTTAAGCATGTATTTAACACTAAGACACTAAGAGCATAACTGAATCCCCTTGGGATTGAATCGCAAGGGCTTAGCTGAATCAGGTTCTTAAGACTATAGACGCTATAAAGTAGGCAGAGTAACATCATGGCCATCTGCAAGATTCCCAATATCCTAATAGACACCACAAATAGCAACAGCCTTTTTTGACCGCAGTGCAGGAAGCCCTGGCTCCTCACTCACAACTATGAAAAGCTAATGGCTGATTATCTAAGGGCTCTTTAAGACCTTTTTTTTCACATATTTGTCTTTTATTTGTAGCAAACAGTTTCCATATAGACTGCTTCAAGGAAGTCTCATTTTTCCAAGCAGTCAAAAGACTTTATTTTCCAGTTCAGAAAATGTGATGCTTCTCCCAGACAGCACAATAATTGCTGTTGCAGTTTAATTGTGGAATATGGTTTCGTAAGGGTCATAAGCATTTCTTGTGTACATTTAAATATGCATTTACTGACCAGCAAAATACCTCTCAAATTCCATTAACTACTCAAATACCTGGCGATAATAGTTTTTTTTTTAAAAGAACTCTTTCTTTGGAAAGTCTGAAAATGTTAAAGGTTGTTTTGATAATAATTGCCAGAGATTTGTTTGCTTGTCTATGCATAACAGGTGTTCACATTTGATACCATCACTGCCAATGGGCCAGATTCAACTTTGTTGTTGCGCTAGCAGAAGCCAGCACACTAAGTCCTGCTGGCGCAACAGGGCACTGTGGTCAGTGAGCATACAGGAAAGGTCTTAAAAGAGGCTCTTGTTGACTTGCAGACCCACCACAATGGCTTCCGCCATCATGCCAAGAATGTTATGATTCCACAAAGATTTGCCACAGAAGAACCTAGCATAGCAATCAGGGCCAGTTATGAGATTAACTATGCCATGAAATATATCCATTAATCTTTTAAACCATTGCCGTTGTTGCTGCTCTCTGATTTTATTTTGTTTCTGCATTCCTTTTAGCCCAGACTTTTGCCAAGCTGGTAACCTCTAAATGCTTTTGACCACAACTCTCATCAACACCACAGCCGACATAACTGTGCTGGCTTTGGCTGATGGAAGTTATAGTCAAAAACATCTGGAGGGCACCAGGTTGGCAAAGACTCATGTAATCTACGTGATCCTCCCCAGCATTTGAGATGCACTAATGATGAGGACCGGCTACAAATTATATCCTTCACTGAGGCTAGCTTATCTTCCTATTTCTCTGCAAGAGGTGTGTGCAGCCTCTTTCCTCTGTTGTCCTTTCAAAGATGAATGGCAAGTGAAAAGATACCTGTTTGAAAAAAAATTTGCTTGCTGGTTGCCTTTCTTTTTAAAAAACAATTTTGATTTTATTGGGACCAGTTGCTTTTAATACTGCCAATTTTATTCATTTAAAGCATTACAATAAATAAAACTAATAGCAAATTTTAAAAACCCTAAAAATCAGAGCCATCAATAAAAAGCAGCAGAATAAGAGATTACAATAAAAACCTCCACTGATTTAGAAGAGAAAGCAGCTAATATATATTACTACAATTTTAAGTTTTTGAATTGTTCACCTATTTGAAACTTCACAGGGTTGTTGTGATGATCAAGAAAACCTAGAAATTGTACTCTGTCCCTTGGAGTCTTTGTTTGTAAAGGTAACTAAGGCAGGCTATGAATCAATATGGGCCCACTCAGCAATCAATAGTTTTTTTTGGGGGGGGGGCTAGAAGCCTCTTTGGCCAGATAGCACTTATTAGGTAGAGCCAGAGATTTGTGGAAATGGACCTCACCATTCTAGATGCATGACATAACATGACCAGTGGATGGTTGATTGCATTTAGCATGCCAGAAGCCCCTACTCATGATAGGCAATCAAGTAACCAAGGCTTAATTAACCTTAAATCCTACCTGTCAGGCCTCTGGAAACTTGCCCAGCGCCTATGCCAAACAACCGCCAGTGAACAAAGTTAATTCTTTCCCATTAATAAGAGGTGACATTTACTACTCACATCTCCTGTTGCTTTTTGCTACCATTACCCAATCCCTAAGCACTTTTGATGATCAACCATGATTTTAGCCTAACAAATAATGCAAATTTACAGTTTTTGTGGCAAGGGAGTCAAGCACTTCCTTCCCTCCCCCCACCATGTGAATATAGATTTACACACAAACATGTTCGCAGAAACGGGATTAGAAGTCTAATTGTTTCCAGAAATTTGCATTGCGAATTATTTTCTGAAGCTGTGTTTCACAAGAGGCAATGCTAAAGATAAATATCCAAAGTCAAGCCTATCATTATCACTATGATAATTAAGCACACTTGCACTCACTATGCCTTTAGTCTACTTTGGAAACAAAGACTTTGCAATAATTTTAGAATCTCTCTCCAAAGACACACAAGGCTGCAGGCCATGAAGGAGGTGAACGGAATTAGAGAAGAGAATGTGAGATGAATTTAGGTGGAGAATGGGGACAGGAAACAGCATAGAAGGTTGTGGAGCTAGCTGTAAGGGAAGTTTTTAATGTTTTATTGCTTGCTTTCTTTTTCTTTCTCTTCTTCTTCTTATTACTCTGTTGGGAGCTGCCCAGAGTGGCTGGGGAAACCACCCAGATAGGCAGAGTATAAATAATAAATTATTATTATTATTATTATTATTATTATTATTAAGCAGGTGTGGTGTGGTAATCAGTGTATTGGACTTGAACTGGGGATGCCGGGTTCAAATCTCCACTCAGATGTGAAGCTCACTGGGTGACTTTGAGCCAGTCACTATCTTTTAACCAAACCTACTTCCTTGTGCTGCTGTCATGATACAATGGAAGAAACAATGCATGTGCACTGAGCTCCCACTGACAACAGCCAGTTGGGCTCAGCTGTGCTCCTGAGATGGTCATGTTCAGGATGTTTTGTTTTTGGATCTATACGGGTTTGCTGACTGCAGTGGTCACATTGTTGCTGAAGGTTTTTATTATTATTATTCATTACAAACATAAGGTAAAGTACCCCTGGACGATTAAGTGCAGTCGAAGTAGACTCTGGGGTTGTGGCGCTCATCTTGCTTTCAGGCCGAGGGAGCTGGCATTTGTCCACAGACAGCTTTCCGGGTCATGTGGCCAGCAAGGGATGTGGGTGGCTCTGTAGTCTAAACCACTGAGCCTCTTGGGCTTGCCAGATCAGGTGGTCAGCAGTTCAAATCCCTGTGACGGGGGAAGCTTCTGTTGCTCTGTCCCAGCTCCTGCTTACCTAGCAGTTTGAAAGCATGCCAGTGCAAGTAGATAAATAGGTATCACTGCGGCGGGAAGGTAAATGGCGTTTCCGTGCTCTCTGGCTTCTGTCACGGTGTTCCGTTGTGTCAGAAGCGGTTTAGTCATTACAAATATAGCATAGAGCTGTATATGAAAATGTTCTTTAATGAAATGACTACCAAACCACAACACTAATAAAATGCTGAAAGTTAAATAAATAGAAATGAAACCTGGCTGGGCAAGTGGCCGAATTAATTATTGCACAAAATCACCAAGTTTATACTGGAACGGATGTATTTTTATTTTAAACTATTATTGTTTAAATGCACATCCCACCCTTCTCCAAACGAGCTTAGGATGGCATGTGTGTATACAGCCCTGCATTTTGCCTCACAAGAACCCTGCAAAGTAGGCTAGGCTGAGAGATAGGGGCTGGTCCAAGGTTACCCAATGAGCTTCATGGCAGTGGGGTGGGTGGGATTTGAACCCACGTCTTCCTGAATCTTAGTCCAATGTTCTAACCATTACTCCAACCCTGGTTCTCTGCACATTTGCTGCCCTACTTTTCTAGAAAGGTGGTTGTGGTTAGCAGTACTCTCTCATGACTCCTTTTGCACCAACTTTCCTACATGCACTCTGAGTGACATGCAAGGGCTGACTGCCCCTTTTTGGCATTAACAGTCACTTCTGAGAACATCAGGAGCCTCTATTTTCTAGTAGAGTTTATTGGTAGTTCCAGAAAATGGGTATTTTCAACTTTTTAACTTTCCTGTCTGGTACTTAGTTACTACTATGAATACTTTGAAATGGTCCCCCGCCTTCTTTTTATCTATTTTTAAAAACTTCTTTCTACAGTCTTGTTTAGAACTCACCTGCAACACTGTGTTGTTTGCTTAGATACAAAGCAAGGAGGCCAGAAAGGTTGTTACAGGTTTACAAAAGAGATTTCCCTCAGCTCTTAAAGGGCCACATGTTTGAATGTTGCCTTGCACACATGAAATGAAGCAAAAGCTCCATGAGAAAGAATTTAGGTTGAAACAGGCTTCTCCCACTGGGAAAAAAACATCACAGAAGATTGTTTCTTCATTAGATTACTGACTCTGCAATCCTATATATGCTTACTCAGGGAGTAAGGCCCATGACACTCAGTGCAGTTTTCTCCCAAGTAAGTGTCTATGGAACTGCAGCCTTAATAGGACTTACGCCTAGACAGACTTAACTGAATTTCAAACTATTATATTTGCAATTTTTGACTTTTAAAATATAATGCTTCTTTTATTTTTATCTGTAAGTTTTCTCCCAGATAATGTTTTGATACTATTCTATTGCATGCAATTTTTGATGTGGCTGAAATATATCATGTTTATTTACTGCACCCGTTGCTCGGTCCCAGCTCCTGCCCACCTAGCAGTTCAAAAGCACGTCAAGTGGAAGTAGATAAATAGGTACCGCTCTGGCGGGAAGGTAAAAGGCATTTCCGTGCGCTGCTCTAGTTCGCCAGAAATGGCTGAGTCATGCTGGTCACATGACCCGGAAGCTGTCTGCGGATAAACACTGGCTCCCTTGGCCTATAGAGCGAGATGAGCGTGCAACCCCAGAGTCACCTGCAACTGGACCTAATGGTCAGGGGTACCTTTACCTTAAATACTGCATAGTATTTCTGGCTACAGTATGTTTTGTTCATTCTCCTGTTTGTTTTCCATAATCTGCCTACCCTACTGCCAGACCTGAAAAGATAATGACCATTGCACATCTGTTGGATTCTATTTCCTCGTAATTATATTTTTGGAGATGTGATTTTTTTAATATAAAAATGCTTAGCAGATGCTGGCACGACACGCTTTGAGAACCTTTGATCAAGATTATTTCCATTTAGTCTCTTACTGGAGATGTTCAAGGGCAAAGTCAAGGCATTCTTGAATGCTAGACTAAACAACTGGCATCTATAATGCATATTTTCCTATGTTTTTGTTGTTGCATAATTCACTCAATCTTGGGGATTTTTCCCCCTTCAGTTTTTGTTGTATGCAGTTATGGCATATAAAACTGCACCATCAAATTGGTATCTGCTACAACAAGCAGCACAAAGAATCTTAGTGTCATTCTTAAATCTTTTTTTAAAAGAAGGAGGAAAAAAAAGCTTTGCAGGAATTTTGATACTATAAGCTACACCTCCTTTCCCAGCATGTTTGGCCACGCCAGGAAGTGGCATATTTCAATGCATACATTGTATTCTGAAAGCAATTTAAATGTTCTTAGGAGAAGGGCTCATATTCCTGTAATAAATGTGTGTGCACCAGCAAGGACAAAAGGTGTGTGTGGGGGGGGGGGGTCTTGTACAAACAGATGCCATATTTGATGCATTCATTAACTTTCTGTCACCTAACAGCTTGCTGCATTCAGGATTTGATCTTACCTGACCTTATATACTCACACAAGCACCAAAAATCAATATTTGATATTGCTTCCAATCCCCTTTCTCAATTTCCGGAACATCAGTACATTTTGGAAGATTACGACCCTGACTGACTCCAACCACAAACAGCCAAGCACTAGGTCCACAGTCCATTGGCAAGTTCTCCTGCACAAACACCACCACAACCAGTGAAGAGATGCACGTTTTCTTTTATTTAATTGGGCAAGAAAACTTCTCAGCTGCCCTAAAGTAATTTGAAGGCTCCCCTACACGCAGGATTATTATTATTATTATTTGTACCCCACCCATCTGACTGGGTTGCCCCAGCCACTTTGAGCAGCTTCCAGCATATACAGAAACATAATAAAACACCCAGCAATAAAATGTTCCCTGTACAGGGCTGCCTTCAGATGTCTTCTAAAGGTTGTGTATCTCCTTGACATCTGATGGGAGGGTGTGTGCCACTACCGAAAAAGCCCTCTGCCTGGTTCCCTGTAACCTCACTTCTCGCTGTGAGGGAACTGCCAGAAGGCCCTCAGAACTAGATCTTAGTGTCTGGGCTGAATGATGGGGGTGGAGATGCTCCTTCGGGTCTACAGGGCTGAGATCAGCACCAACACTTTGGAGGATGCTATAGAATCAGATGTAGGTTGCCTCTAGTTTAGCCTATAAGAACTTTTGCAAGATGGATTCACTCACACACTGGAAATTTATGTCTGAGCAATTAAAGTGAAGTGAAGTACTTTGTCACAACATATCCACTTAAAAGAAAACGCAGTGGGCCTTTTGCAGTTAGGAAGGTGACATGGAAATGCACAGGCAACATGGGATGAATGACCAATTGACAGGAAGATGTATATGCGCCATGCAGGCAAATCAGGATGAACGTCTACTTTTGTACAACCTCCCCACAAACAAATCCGAACAAATGCTCAACGAAGAGTGAACACTGTCAAACCTCTGTGTGAGCTTTGTACAAGCAAATTAGGACGAGTGCTATAGATAACTCTAGGTATAATGAAGATCCTGGGGCCTAGCTGCTTCACTCACTGCTGGGGTATCAAAACTGTTCAGGTACTTCCATAAAATACCAAAACCTTGAATTGGTACATGCAGAAGAACCCTTCTGATATACCCTAACAACTAAGAAAACCTAAAGGCTTCTCTCTCCCTTTCTCCGCTCTGAAACTCAAAGCGTGAAGCCCCTTCCTCATCAGAGTGGCCACTTTTTCTTTAGTCAAGTTTCTTCTTCTTTATTTATGTTAATACTTTCAAAGCAGCAAAAGCAAACCTGGGAAGAAAAGGGATGAAAACTCAAGCGCCGTCTTCGTTTTTAACATTCATTTAGCATTCTGCTATGTGAAACCACACCAAACCCTTAATGTCCCATTCTTCATTATTACCTGGGTGAAGGGAAGCATCTTAAACCCCAGTAATTCAAGTTCAGCAGAAACATCATCTGCAAAGTGAAACATCACTTGCTTCTCCCCCTCCTGCACATGCACACACACAATGTGAGCTAAAGGCCCTTTCCAGAGAGTCGCTACTTTTGGGGTGGGACTTAGCCACATACTGGCAAATTCAGCACACAAATTATAATTGATTGGGAGGCTGTGCACAACATATCCACTTCCCACCCCCAAGCTGGACTTTTTGTGGTAAGAAAAGTGATGGGGAAATGCACTGGAAATTTGGCACAATGGCACCTAGCTTTCCCACAAATGTGGTGCAAAATCAGGATGAATGCTTGACAAACAGGTCATCTGGAAGTGTCCTTAACTCTGATCATGGGAGAGAAGTGCTGATAACATTACAGCATTTCCACAACACCTCCAGAAAAATTAAGAGGCATTAAGAATTGGCAATAGAGAATGGCACAATTATCAACCGATACCAATAGTCTCATGGCACCTTAAAGACAAACTGATTTATTGTGGCATAAGCCCTCTGTGGACACCTTGCAGCCCCTCTGTATTACCCCACCTCAATGTTGTTCCAGAGGGTCCCCTCCCCAGGTTTCCAGAGCAGATTTCCAGGGAGCACAGGAAGCTACAGGGCAAGTTGCTGAAAACTGCTTCTGTGAGAGCAGGATATTAGGATCTTAGTCTTAGTCTTTCAAGGTGCTACAAGATTCTGTTGTTGTTTCTACTGCAGCAGATTAACACAGTTGGCTCTCTAGAAATTCGAAACCAGAAACACACTGACCGAGAATAGCGACCATATGCAAGGTCAGAGCTTTTTTTTTTTTTTTTTTTTAAACACAGAGCTGGAATTAGCATGGAAGACCTCTATGCCCACAGGTTGCAATCCTAAGTGTTGGGAGTTGGTCTCACTGGATCCAGTAGGGCTTACTTCTGAGCAAATGGGATTCAGTAAAGTGCATCAGAACCAACCCCAATGAATGACCCGATAACTCTTACTAAAATGCATTCACATTTATCCTTCAATCAGCTGTAGTTTCCTCCAGCAGTAATTTACACAGTACAGTGGACGCTCAGGTTGCGAACGTGATTTGTGCGGGATGCACGTTCGCAACCAGCAGCGTTCACAACCCACATCTGCGCATGCGCAGGTTGCGATTCGGCGTTTCTGCACACGCACAAAGCACAATTTAGTGCTTCTGTGCATGCGTGACCGCCAAAACCCGGAAGTAACTCATTCTGGTACTTCTAGTCGAAATAAAAAAATTCCTTCCTGTAGCACCTTAAAGACCAACTAAGTTAGTTCTTGGTATAAGCTTTCGTGTGCATGCACACTTCTTCAGATACACTTCAGTGTATCTGAAGAAGTGTGCATGCACACGAAAGCTTATACCAAGAACTAACTTAGTTGGTCTTTAAGGTGCTACAGGAAGGAATTTTTTTATTTTGACTATGGCAGACCAACACGGCTACCCATCTGTAACTGGTACTTCTAGGTTTCGGCGGTCTGCAACCTGAAAAGACGCAACCTGAAGCGGCTGTAACCCAAGGTATGACTGTAAAGCATTTACTACCTACTGCTTTGGTAGTATGGAGGAGACAGAAGAGGAGTACTTTGCAGATGATGTTTCTGCTGAACTTGAATTACTGGGGTTTAAGATGTGTGAACAGAGCAAGGTCTCTCTGTTGGCTGTAAACAAGAAATGCATGCAGGTGGCTGGAACAGAAACAGAAGTTCCAGGGCCAGGGTGGGCTTGGAGAAGAGGGACAACAGAGCTCCAACAGGCTAGTAACATATCTCTTTTTTTGCAGGCTAGTAACTTTTGTAGTTCAAGGGTCTGAAGAGATAACCCACCCCACCCCACCCCACCCCACCCAATACTTGCTTATCAGTGGGCCTACAGAACAAATGTGCCTAAGACTGTACATACCATGCACTTAAGACACCCCTCAAGAATCCTGGGAACTGTAGTTTAAGGGTGCTAGGCTACATGAAGGGTAAACTATAGTTCCCAGTTCTTGGGTGTGGGTGTGCTTTAAATGTAGGGTGTGCATGCAGCCTTGGCCACATGTGATGTTAACAGCATGATCCCATTTACTCGGAAGCAAGTACCATTGAGTTCAACGAGACAGTCCTGGAAGTCTTAATCAGAACATTATCAGATAGCAGTACTTTTTTTTCTGGGGGGACGCATACCCCTAAACATTTTGTGAATCTAAGTTTGGCCTCATTGAGGGGTAGTATTTCAATATAAGTAGGAAAACGAGAGTACCCCTCAACATTTTTTTAAAGAAAAAAATCACTGTCAGAAAGCAATCATATCTACACACACACACACACACACACACACACAAACACACACCAGAAAGCGGAGCAAGCCCGGATGCTCCCCTCTCATTCAGGTTTTCAAGACATCCTTCCTATGCATACTATACTAAATCTTCATGGGGCGTGGGGCGGTCAGGGAAAGGGCCTCCCTTCTATGGGAGCTCCTCTGGGGTGGGAAACGATAAAGTACCCATGCCTTTGTAACAGAGGGAAGGGTGGGGACGGCAACCGTGAACTACTGACCCCGAGGACACCACCTTTCGGAGCCTATTTCTACAATGCGATACTAAACAAACACAACTCGGAGGCGGCGGGGCTGAACGGGGCAAGGGAGACAGGCGAGCAAATGCAGCCGAGGTGGTCAAGAGGAAATTGGCCGTGTCCTTCGCGCGCGCACTTATCCACCCCACCCCCTTAAAAACAAACTATGTTTTCAGAGAATCATGGATTGGGTATTTGGCCTGTGGGCTTCGGAAAGGCCAAGGAGGAGAGACCCTACTTTGAGGCCTGCCTCTTACCAGAGAGAAAGGGGCGCGCAGAAAGAGCTCTCTGCGCGCAGTCAGACGCCTTTTGGGGCGGCCCGGAGCCTCCCCGGGTCTCCGCGCCCTTCCTTGCCGAGTCCCGGGAGCGCAAGCCCGCTCCCCTCTGCGGACGGCGATCCAGTTCCGCGTCCTCTCCCCCCCGCCCGAGTTCCTCCTTGACACCTGCGACCAGCAAATGGGATTCAGCCGGAGTCGCGCTGCGCTCTCGGTGCGCGCTCGGCTCCCCAGCCGCCTCGCCACCTGGGGCTGTTTACTCACCGCTCCTCGGGCCCCGGGCAGCGAGCAAGAGCACGCAGGCTGGTTTATGGGCGCTCGGAGCGTAATGGAGTAAGCGCGGGACTCCGCCTCTTCCCTCCCTCCCTCGCCTGCCCGCCCGCCCGCCCGCTTCCCTCCAGCCTCCCTCCCTTCCCCGCCTTTGCTTCGCGTGAGGAGTCGACCTGCCTCGCCTCTCCTTATCCAGGCCAGGCTGTGGCGCGTTGTGGCTTTGGGCATCTCTCTGTGCAGACATATCGTGCCAGACCCACCCACCCAGATGCAGCCCTAGCTTGGTCGGTGGTGACAGCAGCAACAAGCCACAACGCCAACAAGCCACAACGCAGGAGCAGTCCTCTAGCAAGAAAGCTTCCTAAAGCCATATAGCACCAGGGCAACGTGGCGTAGCTTCAGCAGGTCCCAGGCACTGCCCCAGGTGGATTTGGGGGTACATGGAGGCACACACCGTTGTGACATTGCACAACATCTTTGTGGACCACAGGTGGCTCTCCTGTTGAAGCATTTGCCTTAGCTTCCACTTTCCTAGGTTTGGGACAACATAAGAGGGCCTTAAGGGATGCGGGTGGCGCTGTGGTCTAAACCACTGAGCCTCTTGGGCTTGCCGATCAGAAGGTCAGCGGTTTGAATCCCTGCGATGGGGTGAGCTCCTGTTGCCCAGTCCCAGCTCCTGTCAACCTAGCAGTTCGAAAGTATGCCAAAAAGTGTGAATAGATAAATAGGTACTGCTCCAGCGGGAAGATAAACGGCATTTCCATGCGTTGCTCTGGTTTCGCTGTTCCGTTGTGCCAGAAGCGGCTTAGTCATGCTGGCCACATGACCTGGAAAAACTGCCTATATGCGACTGAACTTAACTGTCAGGGGTGCTTTACCTTTACCTTTAAGAGGGCCTTAGTTTTGGTCGATGTTGGCATCAGCAATAGGGTGTGCCTCTGGGGGTGAAGTCAAACGGCTGTGTTAGTAGCACTGAAG